>NC_140153.1:1478836-1784120 GCF_964035555.1 Netta rufina | reverse complement strand
GGCTGAGGTGACACCTCTTCCCAGGCAAGCCTCCTGCTGGCCCTGGGATTAAGCCCATCAGTGTTAGCACAAAGCCCACGTGCTGGATCCTTGGGTGTGGTGACGCCCGTTAAGGAAGAGGGAAGTGGCACAGCTCAGGGAACACTGGCTATAAAACGAAGCGGCAGCAAGCCCCATGTGGCACTCACGCTGGAGCTGCTGCTGGCTGGCTGGCTGGCTGGCTGGCAGGAAGAAGCCTCTGCTCCCTGGGTGCTCAGGGCTGCCTGCGGCGTTGTCTTCTTCCTTGGAGTAGAGTGAGTTCTTTCCGGTCAAGGCTGGCTCTAGCCTGTGGTGCTGGTGTGTGGTGATTAGTAAGGATTTGGCAGAGGGTCCGCATGACTGAACCGTCTAGGAAATGCAAGAATGCTAGATAATAAGGAAGCCGAGCTGGTTCCTAGAAGTTTGGTTGGACTGCAAGCTGTGCTAATTGTATAGAAATTGCCTGCTAAAGATAAGCTCTGCTAACTGCTGGGCTGTGAGGGGAAAAGCTCAGAGCTGAACGGTGCCCTGGGAGAGGTTTGGCTTGGCTCTTTGGGAGAAGCTCTTTCTTCAGCTACAGGAGTGTGTAAGCCCGGGAGCGGGCTGGGCAGAGAAGTGTTTTGGACAAGGCTTAAGCTTCGTTCAGGTGGCGCTGCGTGGAGGCGGCAGTTGGCGTGCTGCTGCTCCTGGCTCGGGGTTCCCCTCTGTTTCAGGACCTTGTGTGGAGCGTTCTGGAGGCGGCCCTGCTGGAAGGCGGGGAGCAGGCTGCTTCCAGGCAGGGCCCTGGGAGATGGGCTGCAGCCCTCAGTGTGGGAGGCAGGGCTGCCAGGGACTTTGTCCAGGGCGCCCCAGCTCTTTGGGGGGCTGGGAGAGAGCGAAGGGGCCATGTGCAGGCGGGAGGGAGCCCTGGAGCCCCCGTGGGGCCTGGGAAGGAAAGGCGGAGAGGCAGGCATTGGATGCAGGCTTGCTTTATTGTCAAGGCAGGAAAGGACACAAGCACAGAGCCAGCGAGCAAGGCCCAGGCAGGCCGGTGGTGCCTGGGGCTTCCAGAGAGGCATTCTTCCTTCAGGCTTCTGCCAGGCGCTGGCCGGCCCAGGGCCAAGAAAGGGCCCTGGGGGGGGCAGCACCGGAGGAGTCACGTGTCTGTGAAGAGGAGGAGGAGGAAGGACGAGGAGGAGAAGAAGGTGGTGGCACGGGCGTGGCTTTAGCAGGGCCCACAGGTTGTCCCACAGCTTCTTGCTGTAGCGCGGCAAGAGGTAGGGGCTGCAGGCGGGAGAAGCGTAGGGCCTGCCAAAGGTGCAAGAGGCCCCCCGAGCCCTTGGGTGGCCCCCCGCGCCGTAGAGGCCCCCCAGCCCCAGGGAGCCCCCCAAAGGCGGGTGCCTCCGGAGGAGCCCACCACGGCTTGCTGGGGGAAGGAGCTGAGGATTGGGGCCCGGGGAAGGTGACGACAACGGGGGGGCGGCTGGATGAAGGCCCGTCGAGTCGGGGAGCACTGCCGCGCGCAACAGCTCGTTGCAGCTCTCAGCGATGGGCTGGGGGACGGCGACGCTGGTTTTCCGGTGGGGTAAAGGTCGTTGCAAAGCCATCTTGGTGTGAGAGAGCTGAGCCTGCAATGCAAAGCCCCCCAGGGCTGGTGCTGTGAGTGAGGAGATGCCCTGGCAGAGCAGGGCCCGTGCCACAGCCAGGGGACCTCCCTCCTCAGCCCGCCCCGGCTCTCCTCGCCCTGCCCCCACAGAGCCCCTCTGCCCACAGCGCGTCCGGCAGAGCTCTGGTGGCCAGGGAGCCCCACACCGGCCCCTGCCCGACGAGGCCCCGCCACCACCACCCTTTTCCCGTGCAGAGCCAGGCAGGAGCGGCGGGATGCCAGCGCTTGCCCAGGACCACGCTTTTATGGGGACTGGCAAAGTGCGGGGGAGGAGCTTGGCCGCGCTGGGGGGCACGTGGCCCGTGGTGGCCGAGCCCCAGCCTCCTTCCCTGCACGCCACGGGGCTGTTGTGCTGACGCCGGTTACCCACCCTTTTCCCGTGCAGAGCCAGGGCAGGAGCGGCGGATGCCAGCGGCTTGCCCAGGACCACGCTTTTATGGGGACTGGCAAGTGCGGGGAGGAGCTGGCCGCGCTGGGGGCACGTGGCCCGTGGTGGCCGAGCCCCAGCCTCCTCCCTGCACGCCACGGGGCTGTTGTGCTGACGCCGGTTCCTCGCCAGCCCCCACCCGCTCCCTCAGCCCCTGCAATTACCCCGCTCGGACGCTCGCCAGCCCTCACCTAATGGGCAAATTAGCCCCGCTGCCGTCTCATCCCCTGCGTGCCTAAGAGGGCATGCAGTGTGACACGGGCGGGCTGCCAGCACCCTGCGTGCCGCAGCTCTTCCCCAGGGGCTTGGTCTCAGGGTGGCCGCGTGCGCGCTGTGGAGAGCCCCAGGGCAGAGCGGGGTCGTGGCGCTGGGCAAGGAGCAGCCACACGCCAGCGCCTCCATGACGTACGCACTGCAGTTGTTATCTCCAGAGGGGCGAGGTGACGAAACGCCAAATCAAAGGCGCTCCCTCTCGGGCACTGCCTGCTCAGCACCACGCATTTGGCCCGCCAAGCGGAAAGGGGAGGGAAGCCAGCAAAGGGGCCTGTGCTGGTCCGGACAGGGGGATGCTGACTCAGGGAGGGGCAGGAGCAGGACAGCCTGGCCTCGGCAGGAGGGAGTGCCGCCTCTGCCCATTGGCCCAGTGGGCGCTGCGCAATGGTGGGGGCCTGGATAAAAGCTCGGCCTGCGCGGGGCTCTCGCAAGCACTGCTCTGACCGCCTTCTCCTTGGGGAACAGGGTAAGTCTGCGAGCGCTTCTCCCTCCTGCCGCAGGCCCCTGCCCCTGGCCCCTGTGCCCTCAGCCTGGCCAGCTGCCGTCTGCTGCTCCCTCGTATCGCACTCTGTGCCCTCTTGCAGAGCACCGTCCAATCCCGCAAGATGGCTTGCTACGACCTGTGCCCACCGAAAACCAGCGTCGCCGTCCCCCAGCCCATCGCTGAGAGCTGCAACGAGCTGTGCGCGCGGCAGTGCCCCGACTCGACGGCCTTCATCCAGCCGCCCCCCGTTGTCGTCACCTTCCCCGGCCCCATCCTCAGCTCCTTCCCCCAGCAAGCCGTGGTGGGCTCCTCCGGAGCACCCGCCTTTGGGGGCTCCCTGGGGCTGGGGGGCCTCTACGGCGCGGGGGCCACCCAGGGCTCGGGGGGCCTCTGCACCTTTGGCAGGCCCTACGCTTCTCCCGCCTGCAGCCCCTACCTCTTGCCGCGCTACAGCAAGAAGCTGTGGGACACCTGTGGGCCCTGCTAAAGCCATGTCCTGCCCCAGACCCCCTGCCAGCTGCCGCGACGCATGGCTGAGTTCGTGGGCACGGGGCGCTGAGGAGCGCTGAGCATCTCCAGCCCCAGCCAAGGCCTGGGCAGCTGGCTGTGCCGGCCCCTTCGGCCTCTCGCGCCCTATTCTACTCCTCCTTCCTCCATGGCCCAGGGCCTTGCGCCCAGCCTGCCCTCTGCTCTCCCGCTCTCTCTTCCCCCCTCCTGCTCTCCGCAGCAGAAGCAAGACCCTTCAAGGCCTGTGGGGCCCATGGACCAAGTCCTCCCGAGCTGCAGTGCCGCACCGCCGGAGCTTGCGCAACCAGAAGCCACGCTCTGGAGAAGATCCTCTGTCCCCCCGACACGCCACAGCCAGCCCCGCTGGCTCCTGCTCCAGCTCTCTGTCCACTTCTCCTGCCGTGCCGGGCACAATAAAGGTTTCCTGCATCCACTCCTCTCTCTCTTCCTCTTTCTGTGTTCCGAGGCAGGAAAGCAGCCCTGCGGGGCGTAGTGGAGGCTCCGGGGGGAGGGCACACGCTGGTGCTGGGAGGCCCAGGGCATTAGGGCGGAGAGCAGGAGAGGTGCTGGCAGTTCTGCTTTGCCTGGCCTTCTCCGCCCGGGAGCGCGACCAGCTCTGCCAAGTGGCGCTGCTCCGCAGAAGCGAGGCACCGTCTCGGGCAAGAAGCGCAGAGGAAGAGGCTGGAGAGCAGGGATGGCTGAGCGCTGCACACGGTGAGTGCAGGGCCGGTCCCTTGCTGGAGGGCAGCCTTGCAGAAATGGCCGTGGGGCTGGTGGCCGCCCAGTGGAGCAGGAGCCAGCAATGTGCCTTGGGGCCGTGAGCGCTCCCCCCTGCTCCTGCTCATTGGCAATAGGGTTAGCAGCAGCCGTAAGACGTAAGGACGCTGAGCATGGGTCGCCCACTCCCGTTCTGTCCCCCCCTTTGTGGCCCCAGGCTGAGGTGACACCTCTTCCCAGGCAAGCCTCCTGCTGGCCCTGGGATTAAGCCCATCAGTGTTAGCACAAAGCCCACGTGCTGGATCCTTGGGTGTGGTGACGCCCGTTAAGGAAGAGGGAAGTGGCACAGCTCAGGGAACACTGGCTATAAAACGAAGCGGCAGCAAGCCCCATGTGGCACTCACGCTGGAGCTGCTGCTGGCTGGCTGGCTGGCTGGCTGGCAGGAAGAAGCCTCTGCTCCCTGGGTGCTCAGGGCTGCCTGCGGCGTTGTCTTCTTCCTTGGAGTAGAGTGAGTTCTTTCCGGTCAAGGCTGGCTCTAGCCTGTGGTGCTGGTGTGGTGGTGATTAGTAAGGATTTGGCAGAGGGTCCGCATGACTGAACCGTCTAGGAAATGCAAGAATGCTAGATAATAAGGAAGCCGAGCTGGTTCCTAGAAGTTTGGTTGGACTGCAAGCTGTGCTAATTGTATAGAAATTGCCTGCTAAAGATAAGCTCTGCTAACTGCTGGGCTGTGAGGGAAAAGCTCAGAGCTGAACGGTGCCCTGGGAGAGGTTTGGCTTGGCTCTTTGGGAGAAGCTCTTTCTTCAGCTACAGGAGTGTGTAAGCCCGGGAGCGGGCTGGGCAGAGAAGTGTTTTGGACAAGGCTTAAGCTTCGTTCAGGTGGCGCTGCGTGGAGGCGGCAGTTGGCGTGCTGCTGCTCCTGGCTCGGGGTTCCCCTCTGTTTCAGGACCTTGTGTGGAGCGTCTGGAGGCGGCCCTGCTGGAGGCGGGGAGCAGGCTGCTTCCAGGCAGGGCCCTGGGAGATGGGCTGCAGCCCTCAGTGTGGGAGGCAGGGCTGCCAGGGACTTTGTCCAGGGCGCCCCAGCTCTTTGGGGGGCTGGGAGAGCGAAGGGGCCATGTGCAGGCGGAGGGAGCCCTGGAGCCCCCGTGGGGCCTGGGAAGGAAAGGCGGAGAGGCAGGCATTGGATGCAGGCTTGCTTTATTGTCAAGGCAGGAAAGGACACAAGCACAGAGCCGCGAGCAAGGCCCAGGCAGGCCGGTGGTGCCTGGGGCTTCCAGAGAGGCATTCTTCCTTCAGGCTTCTGCCAGGCGCTGGCCGGCCCAGGGCCAAGAAAGGGCCCTGGGGGGGGCAGCACCGGAGGAGTCACGTGTCTGTGAAGAGGAGGAGGAGGAAGGATGAGGAGGAGAAGAGGTGGCACGGGCGTGGCTTTAGCAGGGCCCACAGGTGTCCCACAGCTTCTTGCTGTAGCGCGGCAAGAGGTAGGGGCTGCAGGCGGGAGAAGCGTAGGGCCTGCCAAAGGTGCAGAGGCCCCCCGAGCCTTGGGTGGCCCCCGCGCCGTAGAGGCCCCCCCAGCCCCAGGGAGCCCCCAAAGGCGGGTGCTCCGGAGGAGCCCACCACGGCTTGCTGGGGGAAGGAGCTGAGGATGGGGCCGGGGAAGGTGACGACAACGGGGGGCGGCTGGATGAAGGCCGTCGAGTCGGGGCACTGCCGCGCGCACAGCTCGTTGCAGCTCTCAGCGATGGGCTGGGGGGACGGCGACGCTGGTTTTCGGCGGGTACAGGTCGTTGCAAGCCATCTTGGTGTGAGAGAGCTGAGCCTGCAATGCAAAGCCCCCAGGGCCGGTGCTGTGAGTGAGGAGATGCCCTGGCAGAGCAGGGCCCGTGCCACAGCCAGGGGACTCCCTCCTCAGCCCGCCCCGGCTCTCCACGCCTGCCCCCACAGAGCCCCTCTGCCCACAGCGCGTCCGGCAGAGCTCTGGTGGCCAGGGAGCCCCACACCGGCCCCTGCCCGACGAGGCCCCGCCACCCACCCTTTTCCCGTGCAGAGCCAGGCAGGAGCGGCGGATGCCAGCGCTTGCCCAGGACCACGCTTTTATGGGGACTGGCAAGTGCGGGGAGGAGCTGGCCGCGCTGGGGGCACGTGGCCCGTGGTGGCCGAGCCCCAGCCTCCTCCCTGCACGCCACGGGGCTGTTGTGCTGACGCCGGTTCCTCGCCAGCCCCCACCCGCTCCCTCAGCCCCTGCAATTACCCCGCTCGGACGCTCGCCAGCCCTCACCTAATGGGCAAATTAGCCCCGCTGCCGTCTCATCCCCTGCGTGCCTAAGAGGGCATGCAGTGTGACACGGGCGGGCTGCCAGCACCCTGCGTGCCGCAGCTCTTCCCCAGGGGCTTGGTCTCAGGGTGGCCGCTGTGCGCGCTGTGGAGAGCCCCAGGGCAGAGCGGGGGTCGTGGCGCTGGGCAAGGAGCAGCCACACGCCAGCGCCTCCATGACGTACGCACTGCAGTTGTTATCTCCAGAGGGGCGAGGTGACGAAACGCCAAATCAAAGGCGCTCCTCTCGGGCACTGCCTGCTCAGCACCACGCATTTGGCCCGCCAAGCGGAAAGGGGAGGGAAGCCAGCAAAGGGGCCTGTGCTGGTCCGGACAGGGGATGCTGACTCAGGGAGGGCAGGAGCAGGACAGCCTGGCCTCGGCAGGGAGGGAGTGCCGCCTCTGCCCATTGGCCCAGCGGGGCGCTGCGCAATGGTGGGGCCTGGATAAAAGCTCGGCCTGCGCGGGGCTCTCGCAAGCACTGCTCTGACCGCCTTCTCCTTGGGGAACAGGGTAAGTCTGCGAGCGCTTCTCCTCCTGCCGCTGGCCCCTGCCCCTGGCCCCTGTGCCTCAGCCTGGCCAGCTGCCGTCTGCTGCTCCCTCGTATCGCACTCTGTGCCCTCTTGCAGAGCACCGTCCAATCCCGCAAGATGGCTTGCTACGACCTGTGCCCACCGAAAACCAGCGTCGCCGTCCCCCAGCCCATCGCTGAGAGCTGCAACGAGCTGTGCGCGCGGCAGTGCCCCGACTCGACGGCCTTCATCCAGCCGCCCCCCGTTGTCGTCACCTTCCCCGGCCCCATCCTCAGCTCCTTCCCCCAGCAAGCCGTGGTGGGCTCCTCCGGAGCACCCGCCTTTGGGGGCTCCCTGGGGCTGGGGGGCCTCTACGGCGCGGGGGCCACCCAGGGCTCGGGGGGGCCTCTGCACCTTTGGCAGGCCCTACGCTTCTCCCTGCCTGCAGCCCCTACCTCTTGCCGCGCTACAGCAAGAAGCTGTGGGACACCTGTGGGCCCTGCTAAAGCCATGTCCTGCCCCAGACCCCCTGCCAGCTGCCGCGACACATGGCTGAGTTCGTGGGCACGGGGCGCTGAGGAGCGCTGAGCATCTCCAGCCCCAGCCAAGGCCTGGGCAGCTGGCTGTGCCGGCCCCTTCGGCCTCTCGCGCCCTATTCTACTCCTCCTTCCTCCATGGCCAGGGCCTTGCGCCCAGCCTGCCCTCTGCTCTCCCGCTCTCTCTTCCCCCCTCCTGCTCTCCGCAGCAGAAGCAAGACCCTTCAAGGCCTGTGGGGCCCATGGACCAAGTCCTCCCGAGCTGCAGTGCCGCACCGCCGGAGCTTGCGCAACCAGAAGCCACGCTCTGGAGAAGATCCTCTGTCCCCCCGACACGCCACAGCCAGCCCCGCTGGCTCCTGCTCCAGCTCTCTGTCCACTTCTCCTGCCGTGCCGGGCACAATAAAGGTTTCCTGCATCCACTCCTCTCTCTCTTCCTCTTTCTGTGTTCCGAGGCAGGAAAGCAGCCCTGCGGGGCGTAGTGGAGGCTCCGGGGGAGGGCACACGCTGGTGCTGGGAGGCCCAGGGCATTAGGGCGGAGAGCAGGAGAGGTGCTGGCAGTTCTGCTTTGCCTGGCCTTCTCCGCCCGGGAGCGCGACCAGCTCTGCCAAGTGGCGCTGCTCCGCAGAAGCGAGGCACCGTCTCGGGCAAGAAGCGCAGAGGAAGAGGCTGGAGAGCAGGGATGGCTGAGCGCTGCACACGGTGAGTGCAGGGCCGGTCCCTTGCTGGAGGGCAGCCTTGCAGAAATGGCCGTGGGGCTGGTGGCCGCCCAGTGGAGCAGGAGCCAGCAATGTGCCTTGGGGCCGTGAGCGCTCCCCCCTGCTCCTGCTCATTGGCAATAGGGTTAGCAGCAGCCGTAAGACGTAAGGACGCTGAGCATGGGTCGCCCACTCCCGTTCTGTCCCCCCCTTTGTGGCCCCAGGCTGAGGTGACACCTCTTCCCAGGCAAGCCTCCTGCTGGCCCTGGGATTAAGCCCATCAGTGTTAGCACAAAGCCCACGTGCTGGATCCTTGGGTGTGGTGACGCCCGTTAAGGAAGAGGGAAGTGGCACAGCTCAGGGAACACTGGCTATAAAACGAAGCGGCAGCAAGCCCCATGTGGCACTCACGCTGGAGCTGCTGCTGGCTGGCTGGCTGGCTGGCTGGCAGGAAGAAGCCTCTGCTCCCTGGGTGCTCAGGGCTGCCTGCGGCGTTGTCTTCTTCCTTGGAGTAGAGTGAGTTCTTTCCGGTCAAGGCTGGCTCTAGCCTGTGGTGCTGGTGTGGTGGTGATTAGTAAGGATTTGGCAGAGGGTCCGCATGACTGAACCGTCTAGGAAATGCAAGAATGCTAGATAATAAGGAAGCCGAGCTGGTTCCTAGAAGTTTGGTTGGACTGCAAGCTGTGCTAATTGTATAGAAATTGCCTGCTAAAGATAAGCTCTGCTAACTGCTGGGCTGTGAGGGAAAAGCTCAGAGCTGAACGGTGCCCTGGGAGAGGTTTGGCTTGGCTCTTTGGGAGAAGCTCTTTCTTCAGCTACAGGAGTGTGTAAGCCCGGGAGCGGGCTGGGCAGAGAAGTGTTTTGGACAAGGCTTAAGCTTCGTTCAGGTGGCGCTGCGTGGAGGCGGCAGTTGGCGTGCTGCTGCTCCTGGCTCGGGGTTCCCCTCTGTTTCAGGACCTTGTGTGGAGCGTCTGGAGGCGGCCCTGCTGGAGGCGGGGAGCAGGCTGCTTCCAGGCAGGGCCCTGGGAGATGGGCTGCAGCCCTCAGTGTGGGAGGCAGGGCTGCCAGGGACTTTGTCCAGGGCGCCCCAGCTCTTTGGGGGGCTGGGAGAGCGAAGGGGCCATGTGCAGGCGGAGGGAGCCCTGGAGCCCCCGTGGGGCCTGGGAAGGAAAGGCGGAGAGGCAGGCATTGGATGCAGGCTTGCTTTATTGTCAAGGCAGGAAAGGACACAAGCACAGAGCCGCGAGCAAGGCCCAGGCAGGCCGGTGGTGCCTGGGGCTTCCAGAGAGGCATTCTTCCTTCAGGCTTCTGCCAGGCGCTGGCCGGCCCAGGGCCAAGAAAGGGCCCTGGGGGGGGCAGCACCGGAGGAGTCACGTGTCTGTGAAGAGGAGGAGGAGGAAGGATGAGGAGGAGAAGAGGTGGCACGGGCGTGGCTTTAGCAGGGCCCACAGGTGTCCCACAGCTTCTTGCTGTAGCGCGGCAAGAGGTAGGGGCTGCAGGCGGGAGAAGCGTAGGGCCTGCCAAAGGGTGCAGAGGCCCCCCGAGCCTTGGGTGGCCCCCGCGCCGTAGAGGCCCCCCAGCCCCAGGGAGCCCCCAAAGGCGGGTGCTCCGGAGGAGCCCACCACGGCTTGCTGGGGGAAGGAGCTGAGGATGGGGCCGGGGAAGGTGACGACAACGGGGGGCGGCTGGATGAAGGCCGTCGAGTCGGGGCACTGCCGCACGCACAGCTCGTTGCAGCTCTCAGCGATGGGCTGGGGGACGGCGACGCTGGTTTTCGGCGGGTACAGGTCGTTGCAAGCCATCTTGGTGTGAGAGAGCTGAGCCTGCAATGCAAAGCCCCCAGGGCCGGTGCTGTGAGTGAGGAGATGCCCTGGCAGAGCAGGGCCCGTGCCACAGCCAGGGGACTCCCTCCTCAGCCCGCCCCGGCTCTCCTCGCCTGCCCCCACAGAGCCCCTCTGCCCACAGCGCGTCCGGCAGAGCTCTGGTGGCCAGGGAGCCCCCACACCGGCCCCTGCCCGACGAGGCCCCGCCACCCACCCTTTTCCCGTGCAGAGCCAGGCAGGAGCGGCGGATGCCAGCGCTTGCCCAGGACCACGCTTTTATGGGGACTGGCAAGTGCGGGGAGGAGCTGGCCGCGCTGGGGGCACGTGGCCCGTGGTGGCCGAGCCCCAGCCTCCTCCCTGCACGCCACGGGGCTGTTGTGCTGACGCCGGTTCCTCGCCAGCCCCCACCCGCTCCCTCAGCCCCTGCAATTACCCCCGCTCGGACGCTCGCCAGCCCTCACCTAATGGGCAAATTAGCCCCGCTGCCGTCTCATCCCCTGCGTGCCTAAGAGGGCATGCAGTGTGACACGGGCGGGCTGCCAGCACCCTGCGTGCCGCAGCTCTTCCCCAGGGGCTTGGTCTCAGGGTGGCCGCGTGCGCGCTGTGGAGAGCCCCAGGGCAGAGCGGGGGTCGTGGCGCTGGGCAAGGAGCAGCCACACGCCAGCGCCTCCATGACGTACGCACTGCAGGTTGTTATCTCCAGAGGGGCGAGGTGACGAAACGCCAAATCAAAGGCGCTCCTCTCGGGCACTGCCTGCTCAGCACCACGCATTTGGCCCGCCAAGCGGAAAGGGGAGGGAAGCCAGCAAAGGGGCCTGTGCTGGTCCGGACAGGGGATGCTGACTCAGGGAGGGGCAGGAGCAGGACAGCCTGGCCTCGGCAGGAGGGAGTGCCGCCTCTGCCCATTGGCCCAGTGGGCGCTGCGCAATGGTGGGGCCTGGATAAAAGCTCGGCCTGCGCGGGGCTCTCGCAAGCACTGCTCTGACCGCCTTCTCCTTGGGGAACAGGGTAAGTCTGCGAGCACTTCTCCTCCTGCCGCTGGCCCCTGCCCCTGGCCCCTGTGCCTCAGCCTGGCCAGCTGCCGTCTGCTGCTCCCTCGTATCGCACTCTGTGCCCTCTTGCAGAGCACCGTCCAATCCCGCAAGATGGCTTGCTACGACCTGTGCCCACCGAAAACCAGCGTCGCCGTCCCCCAGCCCATCGCTGAGAGCTGCAACGAGCTGTGCGCGCGGCAGTGCCCCGACTCGACGGCCTTCATCCAGCCGCCCCCCGTTGTCGTCACCTTCCCCGGCCCCATCCTCAGCTCCTTCCCCCAGCAAGCCGTGGTGGGCTCCTCCGGAGCACCCGCCTTTGGGGGCTCCCTGGGGCTGGGGGGCCTCTACGGCGCGGGGGCCACCCAGGGCTCGGGGGGCCTCTGCACCTTTGGCAGGCCCTACGCTTCTCCCGCCTGCAGCCCCTACCTCTTGCCGCGCTACAGCAAGAAGCTGTGGGACACCTGTGGGCCCTGCTAAAGCCATGTCCTGCCCCAGACCCCCTGCCAGCTGCCGCGACGCATGGCTGAGTTCGTGGGCACGGGGCGCTGAGGAGCGCTGAGCATCTCCAGCCCCAGCCAAGGCCTGGGCAGCTGGCTGTGCCGGCCCCTTCGGCCTCTCGCGCCCTATTCTACTCCTCCTTCCTCCATGGCCAGGGCCTTGCGCCCAGCCTGCCCTCTGCTCTCCCGCTCTCTCTTCCCCCCTCCTGCTCTCCGCAGCAGAAGCAAGACCCTTCAAGGCCTGTGGGGCCCATGGACCAAGTCCTCCCGAGCTGCAGTGCCGCACCGCCGGAGCTTGCGCAACCAGAAGCCACGCTCTGGAGAAGATCCTCTGTCCCCCCGACACGCCACAGCCAGCCCCGCTGGCTCCTGCTCCAGCTCTCTGTCCACTTCTCCTGCCGTGCCGGGCACAATAAAGGTTTCCTGCATCCACTCCTCTCTCTCTTCCTCTTTCTGTGTTCCGAGGCAGGAAAGCAGCCCTGCGGGGCGTAGTGGAGGCTCCGGGGCAGGGCACACGCTGGTGCTGGGAGGCCCAGGGCATTAGGGCAGAGAGCAGGAGAGGTGCTGGCAGTTCTGCTTTGCCTGGCCTTCTCCGCCCGGGAGCGCGACCAGCTCTGCCAAGTGGCGCTGCTCCGCAGAAGCGAGGCACCGTCTCAGGCAAGAAGCGCAGAGGAAGAGGCCGGAGAGCAGGGATGGCTGAGCGCTGCACACAGTGAGTGCAGGGCCGGTCCCTTGCTGGAGGGCAGCCTTGCAGAAATGGCCGTGGGGCTGGTGGCCGCGCAGTGGAGCAGGAGCCAGCAATGTGCCTTGGGGCCGTGAGCGCTCCCCCCTGCTCCTGCTCATTGGCAATAGTTAGCAGCAGCCGTAAGACGTAAGGACGCTGAGCATGGGTCGCCCACTCCCGTTCTGTCTCCCCCTTTGTGGCCCCAGGCTGAGGTGACTCCTCTTCCCAGGCAAGCCTCCTGCTGGCCCTGGGATTAAGCCCATCAGTGTTAGCACAAAGCCCACGTGCTGGATCCTTGGGTGTGGTGACGCCCGTTAAGGAAGAGGGAAGTGGCACAGCTCAGGGAACACTGGCTATAAAACGAAGCGGCAGCAAGCCCCATGTGGCACTCACGCTGGAGCTGCTGCTGGCTGGCTGGCTGGCTGGCTGGCAGGAAGAAGCCTCTGCTCCCTGGGTGCTCAGGGCTGCCTGCGGCGTTGTCTTCTTCCTTGGAGTAGAGTGAGTTCTTTCCGGTCAAGGCTGGCTCTAGCCTGTGGTGCTGGTGTGGTGGTGATTAGTAAGGATTTGGCAGAGGGTCCGCATGACTGAACCGTCTAGGAAATGCAAGAATGCTAGATAATAAGGAAGCCGAGCTGGTTCCTAGAAGTTTGGTTGGACTGCAAGCTGTGCTAATTGTATAGAAATTGCCTGCTAAAGATAAGCTCTGCTAACTGCTGGGCTGTGAGGGAAAAGCTCAGAGCTGAACGGTGCCCTGGGAGAGGTTTGGCTTGGCTCTTTGGGAGAAGCTCTTTCTTCAGCTACAGGAGTGTGTAAGCCCGGGAGCGGGCTGGGCAGAGAAGTGTTTTGGACAAGGCTTAAGCTTCGTTCAGGTGGCGCTGCGTGGAGGCGGCAGTTGGCGTGCTGCTGCTCCTGGCTCGGGGTTCCCCTCTGTTTCAGGACCTTGTGTGGAGCGTCTGGAGGCGGCCCTGCTGGAGGCGGGGAGCAGGCTGCTTCCAGGCAGGGCCCTGGGAGATGGGCTGCAGCCCTCAGTGTGGGAGGCAGGGCTGCCAGGGACTTTGTCCAGGGCGCCCCAGCTCTTTGGGGGGCTGGGAGAGCGAAGGGGCCATGTGCAGGCGGAGGGAGCCCTGGAGCCCCCGTGGGGCCTGGGAAGGAAAGGCGGAGAGGCAGGCATTGGATGCAGGCTTGCTTTATTGTCAAGGCAGGAAAGGACACAAGCACAGAGCCGCGAGCAAGGCCCAGGCAGGCCGGTGGTGCCTGGGGCTTCCAGAGAGGCGTTCTTCCTTCAGGCTTCTGCCAGGCGCTGGCCGGCCCAGGGCCAAGAAAGGGCCCTGGGGGGGGCAGCACCGGAGGAGTCACGTGTCTGTGAAGAGGAGGAGGAGGAAGGACGAGGAGGAGAAGAGGTGGCACGGGCGTGGCTTTAGCAGGGCCCACAGGTGTCCCACAGCTTCTTGCTGTAGCGCGGCAAGAGGTAGGGGCTGCAGGCGGGAGAAGCGTAGGGCCTGCCAAAGGTGCAGAGGCCCCCCGAGCCCTGGGTGGCCCCCGCGCCGTAGAGGCCCCCCAGCCCCAGGGAGCCCCCAAAGGCGGGTGCTCCGGAGGAGCCCACCACGGCTTGCTGGGGGAAGGAGCTGAGGATGGGGCCGGGGAAGGTGACGACAACGGGGGGCGGCTGGATGAAGGCCGTCGAGTCGGGGCACTGCCGCGCGCACAGCTCGTTGCAGCTCTCAGCGATGGGCTGGGGGACGGCGACGCTGGTTTTCGGCGGGTACAGGTCGTTGCAAGCCATCTTGGTGTGAGAGAGCTGAGCCTGCAATGCAAAGCCCCCAGGGCCGGTGCTGTGAGTGAGGAGATGCCCTGGCAGAGCAGGGCCCGTGCCACAGCCAGGGGACTCCCTCCTCAGCCCGCCCCGGCTCTCCACGCCTGCCCCCACAGAGCCCCTCTGCCCACAGCGCGTCCGGCAGAGCTCTGGTGGCCAGGGAGCCCCACACCGGCCCCTGCCCGACGAGGCCCCGCCACCCACCCTTTTCCCGTGCAGAGCCAGGCAGGAGCGGCGGATGCCAGCGCTTGCCCAGGACCACGCTTTTATGGGGACTGGCAAGTGCGGGGAGGAGCTGGCCGCGCTGGGGGCACGTGGCCCGTGGTGGCCGAGCCCCAGCCTCCTCCCTGCACGCCACGGGGCTGTTGTGCTGACGCCGGTTCCTCGCCAGCCCCCACCCGCTCCCTCAGCCCCTGCAATTACCCCGCTCGGACGCTCGCCAGCCCTCACCTAATGGGCAAATTAGCCCCGCTGCCGTCTCATCCCCTGCGTGCCTAAGAGGGCATGCAGTGTGACACGGGCGGGCTGCCAGCACCCTGCGTGCCGCAGCTCTTCCCCAGGGGCTTGGTCTCAGGGTGGCCGCGTGCGCGCTGTGGAGAGCCCCAGGGCAGAGCGGGGTCGTGGCGCTGGGCAAGGAGCAGCCACACGCCAGCGCCTCCATGACGTACGCACTGCAGTTGTTATCTCCAGAGGGGCGAGGTGACGAAACGCCAAATCAAAGGCGCTCCTCTCGGGCACTGCCTGCTCAGCACCACGCATTTGGCCCGCCAAGCGGAAAGGGGAGGGAAGCCAGCAAAGGGGCCTGTGCTGGTCCGGACAGGGGATGCTGACTCAGGGAGGGCAGGAGCAGGACAGCCTGGCCTCGGCAGGAGGGAGTGCCGCCTCTGCCCATTGGCCCAGTGGGCGCTGCGCAATGGTGGGGCCTGGATAAAAGCTCGGCCTGCGCGGGGCTCTCGCAAGCACTGCTCTGACCGCCTTCTCCTTGGGGAACAGGGTAAGTCTGCGAGCACTTCTCCTCCTGCCGCTGGCCCCTGCCCCTGGCCCCTGTGCCTCAGCCTGGCCAGCTGCCGTCTGCTGCTCCCTCGTATCGCACTCTGTGCCCTCTTGCAGAGCACCGTCCAATCCCGCAAGATGGCTTGCTACGACCTGTGCCCACCGAAAACCAGCGTCGCCGTCCCCCAGCCCATCGCTGAGAGCTGCAACGAGCTGTGCGCGCGGCAGTGCCCCGACTCGACGGCCTTCATCCAGCCGCCCCCCGTTGTCGTCACCTTCCCCGGCCCCATCCTCAGCTCCTTCCCCCAGCAAGCCGTGGTGGGCTCCTCCGGAGCACCCGCCTTTGGGGGCTCCCTGGGGCTGGGGGGCCTCTACGGCGCGGGGGCCACCCAGGGCTCGGGGGGCCTCTGCACCTTTGGCAGGCCCTACGCTTCTCCCGCCTGCAGCCCCTACCTCTTGCCGCGCTACAGCAAGAAGCTGTGGGACACCTGTGGGCCCTGCTAAAGCCATGTCCTGCCCCAGACCCCCTGCCAGCTGCCGCGACGCATGGCTGAGTTCGTGGGCACGGGGCGCTGAGGAGCGCTGAGCATCTCCAGCCCCAGCCAAGGCCTGGGCAGCTGGCTGTGCCGGCCCCTTCGGCCTCTCGCGCCCTATTCTACTCCTCCTTCCTCCATGGCCAGGGCCTTGCGCCCAGCCTGCCCTCTGCTCTCCCGCTCTCTCTTCCCCCCTCCTGCTCTCCGCAGCAGAAGCAAGACCCTTCAAGGCCTGTGGGGCCCATGGACCAAGTCCTCCCGAGCTGCAGTGCCGCACCGCCGGAGCTTGCGCAACCAGAAGCCACGCTCTGGAGAAGATCCTCTGTCCCCCCGACACGCCACAGCCAGCCCCGCTGGCTCCTGCTCCAGCTCTCTGTCCACTTCTCCTGCCGTGCCGGGCACAATAAAGGTTTCCTGCATCCACTCCTCTCTCTCTTCCTCTTTCTGTGTTCCGAGGCAGGAAAGCAGCCCTGCGGGGCGTAGTGGAGGCTCCGGGGGAGGGCACACGCTGGTGCTGGGAGGCCCAGGGCATTAGGGCAGAGAGCAGGAGAGGTGCTGGCAGTTCTGCTTTGCCTGGCCTTCTCCGCCCGGGAGCGCGACCAGCTCTGCCAAGTGGCGCTGCTCCGCAGAAGCGAGGCACCGTCTCGGGCAAGAAGCGCAGAGGAAGAGGCCGGAGAGCAGGGATGGCTGAGCGCTGCACACAGTGAGTGCAGGGCCGGTCCCTTGCTGGAGGGCAGCCTTGCAGAAATGGCCGTGGGGCTGGTGGCCGCGCAGTGGAGCAGGAGCCAGCAATGTGCCTTGGGGCCGTGAGCGCTCCCCCCTGCTCCTGCTCATTGGCAATAGGGTTAGCAGCAGCCGTAAGACGTAAGGACGCTGAGCATGGGTCGCCCACTCCCGTTCTGTCCCCCCCTTTGTGGCCCCAGGCTGAGGTGACTCCTCTTCCCAGGCAAGCCTCCTGCTGGCCCTGGGATTAAGCCCATCAGTGTTAGCACAAAGCCCACGTGCTGGATCCTTGGGTGTGGTGACGCCCGTTAAGGAAGAGGGAAGTGGCACAGCTCAGGGAACACTGGCTATAAAACGAAGCGGCAGCAAGCCCCATGTGGCACTCACGCTGGAGCTGCTGCTGGCTGGCTGGCTGGCTGGCTGGCAGGAAGAAGCCTCTGCTCCCTGGGTGCTCAGGGCTGCCTGCGGCGTTGTCTTCTTCCTTGGAGTAGAGTGAGTTCTTTCCGGTCAAGGCTGGCTCTAGCCTGTGGTGCTGGTGTGGTGGTGATTAGTAAGGATTTGGCAGAGGGTCCGCATGACTGAACCGTCTAGGAAATGCAAGAATGCTAGATAATAAGGAAGCCGAGCTGGTTCCTAGAAGTTTGGTTGGACTGCAAGCTGTGCTAATTGTATAGAAATTGCCTGCTAAAGATAAGCTCTGCTAACTGCTGGGCTGTGAGGGAAAAGCTCAGAGCTGAACGGTGCCCTGGGAGAGGTTTGGCTTGGCTCTTTGGGAGAAGCTCTTTCTTCAGCTACAGGAGTGTGTAAGCCCGGGAGCGGGCTGGGCAGAGAAGTGTTTTGGACAAGGCTTAAGCTTCGTTCAGGTGGCGCTGCGTGGAGGCGGCAGTTGGCGTGCTGCTGCTCCTGGCTCGGGGTTCCCCTCTGTTTCAGGACCTTGTGTGGAGCGTCTGGAGGCGGCCCTGCTGGAGGCGGGGAGCAGGCTGCTTCCAGGCAGGGCCCTGGGAGATGGGCTGCAGCCCTCAGTGTGGGAGGCAGGGCTGCCAGGGACTTTGTCCAGGGCGCCCCAGCTCTTTGGGGGGCTGGGAGAGCGAAGGGGCCATGTGCAGGCGGAGGGAGCCCTGGAGCCCCCGTGGGGCCTGGGAAGGAAAGGCGGAGAGGCAGGCATTGGATGCAGGCTTGCTTTATTGTCAAGGCAGGAAAGGACACAAGCACAGAGCCGCGAGCAAGGCCCAGGCAGGCCGGTGGTGCCTGGGGCTTCCAGAGAGGCGTTCTTCCTTCAGGCTTCTGCCAGGCGCTGGCCGGCCCAGGGCCAAGAAAGGGCCCTGGGGGGGGCAGCACCGGAGGAGTCACGTGTCTGTGAAGAGGAGGAGGAGGAAGGACGAGGAGGAGAAGAGGTGGCACGGGCGTGGCTTTAGCAGGGCCCACAGGTGTCCCACAGCTTCTTGCTGTAGCGCGGCAAGAGGTAGGGGCTGCAGGCGGGAGAAGCGTAGGGCCTGCCAAAGGTGCAGAGGCCCCCCGAGCCCTGGGTGGCCCCCGCGCCGTAGAGGCCCCCCAGCCCCAGGGAGCCCCCAAAGGCGGGTGCTCCGGAGGAGCCCACCACGGCTTGCTGGGGGAAGGAGCTGAGGATGGGGCCGGGGAAGGTGACGACAACGGGGGGCGGCTGGATGAAGGCCGTTGAGTCGGGGCACTGCCGCGCGCACAGCTCGTTGCAGCTCTCAGCGATGGGCTGGGGGACGGCGACGCTGGTTTTCGGCGGGTACAGGTCGTTGCAAGCCATCTTGGTGTGAGAGAGCTGAGCCTGCAATGCAAAGCCCCCAGGGCCGGTGCTGTGAGTGAGGAGATGCCCTGGCAGAGCAGGGCCCGTGCCACAGCCAGGGGACTCCCTCCTCAGCCCGCCCCGGCTCTCCTCGCCTGCCCCCACAGAGCCCCTCTGCCCACAGCGCGTCCGGCAGAGCTCTGGTGGCCAGGGAGCCCCACACCGGCCCCTGCCCGACGAGGCCCCGCCACCCACCCTTTTCCCGTGCAGAGCCAGGCAGGAGCGGCGGATGCCAGCGCTTGCCCAGGACCACGCTTTTATGGGGACTGGCAAGTGCGGGGAGGAGCTGGCCGCGCTGGGGGCACGTGGCCCGTGGTGGCCGAGCCCCAGCCTCCTCCCTGCACGCCACGGGGCTGTTGTGCTGACGCCGGTTCCTCGCCAGCCCCCACCCGCTCCCTCAGCCCCTGCAATTACCCCGCTCGGACGCTCGCCAGCCCTCACCTAATGGGCAAATTAGCCCCGCTGCCGTCTCATCCCCTGCGTGCCTAAGAGGGCATGCAGTGTGACACGGGCGGGCTGCCAGCACCCTGCGTGCCGCAGCTCTTCCCCAGGGGCTTGGTCTCAGGGTGGCCGCGTGCGCGCTGTGGAGAGCCCCAGGGCAGAGCGGGGTCGTGGCGCTGGGCAAGGAGCAGCCACACGCCAGCGCCTCCATGACGTACGCACTGCAGTTGTTATCTCCAGAGGGGCGAGGTGACGAAACGCCAAATCAAAGGCGCTCCTCTCGGGCACTGCCTGCTCAGCACCACGCATTTGGCCCGCCAAGCGGAAAGGGGAGGGAAGCCAGCAAAGGGGCCTGTGCTGGTCCGGACAGGGGATGCTGACTCAGGGAGGGCAGGAGCAGGACAGCCTGGCCTCGGCAGGAGGGAGTGCCGCCTCTGCCCATTGGCCCAGCGGGCGCTGCGCAATGGTGGGGCCTGGATAAAAGCTCGGCCTGCGCGGGGCTCTCGCAAGCACTGCTCTGACCGCCTTCTCCTTGGGGAACCGGGTAAGTCTGCGAGCACTTCTCCTCCTGCCGCTGGCCCCTGCCCCTGGCCCCTGTGCCTCAGCCTGGCCAGCTGCCGTCTGCTGCTCCCTCGTATCGCACTCTGTGCCCTCTTGCAGAGCACTGTCCAATCCCGCAAGATGGCTTGCTACGACCTGTGCCCACCGAAAACCAGCGTCGCCGTCCCCCAGCCCATCGCTGAGAGCTGCAACGAGCTGTGCGCGCGGCAGTGCCCCGACTCGACGGCCTTCATCCAGCCGCCCCCCGTTGTCGTCACCTTCCCCGGCCCCATCCTCAGCTCCTTCCCCCAGCAAGCCGTGGTGGGCTCCTCCGGAGCACCCGCCTTTGGGGGCTCCCTGGGGCTGGGGGGCCTCTACGGCGCGGGGGCCACCCAGGGCTCGGGGGGCCTCTGCACCTTTGGCAGGCCCTACGCTTCTCCCGCCTGCAGCCCCTACCTCTTGCCGCGCTACAGCAAGAAGCTGTGGGACACCTGTGGGCCCTGCTAAAGCCATGTCCTGCCCCAGACCCCCTGCCAGCTGCCGCGACGCATGGCTGAGTTCGTGGGCACGGGGCGCTGAGGAGCGCTGAGCATCTCCAGCCCCAGCCAAGGCCTGGGCAGCTGGCTGTGCCGGCCCCTTCGGCCTCTCACGCCCTATTCTACTCCTCCTTCCTCCATGGCCAGGGCCTTGCGCCCAGCCTGCCCTCTGCTCTCCCGCTCTCTCTTCCCCCCTCCTGCTCTCCGCAGCAGAAGCAAGACCCTTCAAGGCCTGTGGGGCCCATGGACCAAGTCCTCCCGAGCTGCAGTGCCGCACCGCCGGAGCTTGCGCAACCAGAAGCCACGCTCTGGAGAAGATCCTCTGTCCCCCCGACACGCCACAGCCAGCCCCGCTGGCTCCTGCTCCAGCTCTCTGTCCACTTCTCCTGCCGTGCCGGGCACAATAAAGGTTTCCTGCATCCACTCCTCTCTCTCTTCCTCTTTCTGTGTTCCGAGGCAGGAAAGCAGCCCTGCGGGGCGTAGTGGAGGCTCCGGGGGAGGGCACACGCTGGTGCTGGGAGGCCCAGGGCATTAGGGCGGAGAGCAGGAGAGGTGCTGGCAGTTCTGCTTTGCCTGGCCTTCTCCGCCCGGGAGCGCGACCAGCTCTGCCAAGTGGCGCTGCTCCGCAGAAGCGAGGCACCGTCTCGGGCAAGAAGCGCAGAGGAAGAGGCCGGAGAGCAGGGATGGCTGAGCGCTGCACACAGTGAGTGCAGGGCCGGTCCCTTGCTGGAGGGCAGCCTTGCAGAAATGGCCGTGGGGCTGGTGGCCGCGCAGTGGAGCAGGAGCCAGCAATGTGCCTTGGGGCCGTGAGCGCTCCCCCCTGCTCCTGCTCATTGGCAATAGGGTTAGCAGCAGCCGTAAGACGTAAGGACGCTGAGCATGGGTCGCCCACTCCCGTTCTGTCTCCCCCTTTGTGGCCCCAGGCTGAGGTGACACCTCTTCCCAGGCAAGCCTCCTGCTGGCCCTGGGATTAAGCCCATCAGTGTTAGCACAAAGCCCACGTGCTGGATCCTTGGGTGTGGTGACGCCCGTTAAGGAAGAGGGAAGTGGCACAGCTCAGGGAACACTGGCTATAAAACGAAGCGGCAGCAAGCCCCATGTGGCACTCACGCTGGAGCTGCTGCTGGCTGGCTGGCTGGCTGGCTGGCAGGAAGAAGCCTCTGCTCCCTGGGTGCTCAGGGCTGCCTGCGGCGTTGTCTTCTTCCTTGGAGTAGAGTGAGTTCTTTCCGGTCAAGGCTGGCTCTAGCCTGTGGTGCTGGTGTGGTGGTGATTAGTAAGGATTTGGCAGAGGGTCCGCATGACTGAACCGTCTAGGAAATGCAAGAATGCTAGATAATAAGGAAGCCGAGCTGGTTCCTAGAAGTTTGGTTGGACTGCAAGCTGTGCTAATTGTATAGAAATTGCCCGCTAAAGATAAGCTCTGCTAACTGCTGGGCTGTGAGGGAAAAGCTCAGAGCTGAACGGTGCCCTGGGAGAAGTTTGGCTTGGCTCTTTGGGAGAAGCTCTTTCTTCAGCTACAGGAGTGTGTAAGCCCGGGAGCGGGCTGGGCAGAGAAGTGTTTTGGACAAGGCTTAAGCTTCGTTCAGGTGGCGCTGCGTGGAGGCGGCAGTTGGCGTGCTGCTGCTCCTGGCTCGGGGTTCCCCTCTGTTTCAGGACCTTGTGTGGAGCGTCTGGAGGCGGCCCTGCTGGAGGCGGGGAGCAGGCTGCTTCCAGGCAGGGCCCTGGGAGATGGGCTGCAGCCCTCAGTGTGGGAGGCAGGGCTGCCAGGGACTTTGTCCAGGGCGCCCCAGCTCTTTGGGGGGCTGGGAGAGCGAAGGGGCCATGTGCAGGCGGAGGGAGCCCTGGAGCCCCCGTGGGGCCTGGGAAGGAAAGGCGGAGAGGCAGGCATTGGATGCAGGCTTGCTTTATTGTCAAGGCAGGAAAGGACACAAGCACAGAGCCGCGAGCAAGGCCCAGGCAGGCCGGTGGTGCCTGGGGCTTCCAGAGAGGCATTCTTCCTTCAGGCTTCTGCCAGGCGCTGGCTGGCCCGGGGCCAAGAAAGGGCCCTGGGGGGGGCAGCACCGGAGGAGTCACGTGTCTGTGAAGAGGAGGAGGAGGAAGGACGAGGAGGAGAAGAGGTGGCACGGGCGTGGCTTTAGCAGGGCCCACAGGTGTCCCACAGCTTCTTGCTGTAGCGCGGCAAGAGGTAGGGGCTGCAGGCGGGAGAAGCGTAGGGCCTGCCAAAGGTGCAGAGGCCCCCCGAGCCTTGGGTGGCCCCCGCGCCGTAGAGGCCCCCCAGCCCCAGGGAGCCCCCAAAGGCGGGTGCTCCGGAGGAGCCCACCACGGCTTGCTGGGGGAAGGAGCTGAGGATGGGGCCGGGGAAGGTGACGACAACGGGGGGCGGCTGGATGAAGGCCGTCGAGTCGGGGCACTGCCGCGCGCACAGCTCGTTGCAGCTCTCAGCGATGGGCTGGGGGACGGCAACGCTGGTTTTCGGCGGGTACAGGTCGTTGCAAGCCATCTTGGTGTGAGAGAGCTGAGCCTGCAATGCAAAGCCCCCAGGGCCGGTGCTGTGAGTGAGGAGATGCCCTGGCAGAGCAGGGCCCGTGCCACAGCCAGGGGACTCCCTCCTCAGCCCGCCCCGGCTCTCCACGCCTGCCCCCACAGAGCCCCTCTGCCCACAGCGCGTCCGGCAGAGCTCTGGTGGCCAGGGAGCCCCACACCGGCCCCTGCCCGACGAGGCCCCGCCACCCACCCTTTTCCCGTGCAGAGCCAGGCAGGAGCGGCGGATGCCAGCGCTTGCCCAGGACCACGCTTTTATGGGGACTGGCGAGTGCGGGGAGGAGCTGGCCGCGCTGGGGGCACGTGGCCCGTGGTGGCCGAGCCCCAGCCTCCTCCCTGCACGCCACGGGGCTGTTGTGCTGACGCCGGTTCCTCGCCAGCCCCCACCCGCTCCCTCAGCCCCTGCAATTACCCCGCTCGGACGCTCGCCAGCCCTCACCTAATGGGCAAATTAGCCCCGCTGCCGTCTCATCCCCTGCGTGCCTAAGAGGGCATGCAGTGTGACACGGGCGGGCTGCCAGCACCCTGCGTGCCGCAGCTCTTCCCCAGGGGCTTGGTCTCAGGGTGGCCGCGTGCGCGCTGTGGAGAGCCCCAGGGCAGAGCGGGGTCGTGGCGCTGGGCAAGGAGCAGCCACACGCCAGCGCCTCCATGACGTACGCACTGCAGTTGTTATCTCCAGAGGGGCGAGGTGACGAAACGCCAAATCAAAGGCGCTCCTCTCGGGCACTGCCTGCTCAGCACCACGCATTTGGCCCGCCAAGCGGAAAGGGGAGGGAAGCCAGCAAAGGGGCCTGTGCTGGTCCGGACAGGGGATGCTGACTCAGGGAGGGCAGGAGCAGGACAGCCTGGCCTCGGCAGGAGGGAGTGCCGCCTCTGCCCATTGGCCCAGCGGGCGCTGCGCAATGGTGGGGCCTGGATAAAAGCTCGGCCTGCGCGGGGCTCTCGCAAGCACTGCTCTGACCGCCTTCTCCTTGGGGAACAGGGTAAGTCTGCGAGCGCTTCTCCTCCTGCCGCTGGCCCCTGCCCCTGGCCCCTGCGCCTCAGCCTGGCCAGCTGCCGTCTACTGCTCCCTCGGATCGCACTCTGTGCCCTCTTGCAGAGCACCGTCCAATCCCGCAAGATGGCTTGCTACGACCTGTGCCCACCGAAAACCAGCGTCGCCGTCCCCCAGCCCATCGCTGAGAGCTGCAACGAGCTGTGCGCGCGGCAGTGCCCCGACTCGACGGCCTTCATCCAGCCGCCCCCCGTTGTCGTCACCTTCCCCGGCCCCATCCTCAGCTCCTTCCCCCAGCAAGCCGTGGTGGGCTCCTCCGGAGCACCCGCCTTTGGGGGCTCCCTGGGGCTGGGGGGCCTCTACGGCGCGGGGGCCACCCAGGGCTCAGGGGGCCTCTGCACCTTTGGCAGGCCCTACGCTTCTCCCGCCTGCAGCCCCTACCTCTTGCCGCGCTACAGCAAGAAGCTGTGGGACACCTGTGGGCCCTGCTAAAGCCATGTCCTGCCCCAGACCCCCTGCCAGCTGCCGCGACGCATGGCTGAGCTCGTGGGCACGGGGCGCTGAGGAGCGCTGAGCATCTCCAGCCCCAGCCAAGGCCTGGGCAGCTGGCTGTGCCGGCCCCTTCGGCCTCTCGCGCCCTATTCTACTCCTCCTTCCTCCATGGCCAGGGCCTTGTGCCCAGCCTGCCCTCTGCTCTCCCGCTCTCTCTTCCCCCCTCCTGCTCTCCGCAGCAGAAGCAAGACCCTTCAAGGCCTGTGGGGCCCATGGACCAAGTCCTCCCGAGCTGCAGTGCCGCACCGCCGGAACTTGTGCAACCAGAAGCCACGCTCTGGAGAAGATCCTCTGTCCCCCCGACACGCCACAGCCAGCCCCGCTGGCTCCTGCTCCAGCTCTCTGTCCACTTCTCCTGCCGTGCCGGGCACAATAAAGGTTTCCTGCATCCACTCCTCTCTCTCTTCCTCTTTCTGTGTTCCGAGGCAGGAAAGCAGCCCTGCGGGGCGTAGTGGAGGCTCCGGGGGAGGGCACTCGCTGGTGCTGGGAGGCCCAGGGCATTAGGGCGGAGAGCAGGAGAGGTGCTGGCAGTTCTGCTTTGCCTGGCCTTCTCTGCCCGGGAGCGCGACCAGCTCTGCCAAGTGGCGCTGCTCCGCAGAAGCGAGGCACCGTCTCGGGCAAGAAGCGCAGAGGAAGAGGCCGGAGAGCAGGGATGGCTGAGCGCTGCACACGGTGAGTGCAGGGCCGGTCCCTTGCTGGAGGGCAGCCTTGCAGAAATGGCCGTGGGGCTGGTGGCCGCCCAGTGGAGCAGGAGCCAGCAACGTGCCTTGGGGCCGTGAGCGCTCCCCCCTGCTCCTGCTCATTGGCAATAGGGTTAGCAGCAGCCGTAAGACGTAAGGACGCTGAGCATGGGTCGCCCCCTCCCCTTCTGTCTCCCCCTTTGTGGCCCCAGGCTGAGGTGACACCTCTTCCCAGGCAAGCCTCCTGCTGGCCCTGGGATTAAGCCCATCAGTGTTAGCACAAAGCCCACGTGCTGGATCCTTGGGTGTGGTGACGCCCGTTAAGGAAGAGGGAAGTGGCACAGCTCAGGGAACACTGGCTATAAAACGAAGCGGCAGCAAGCCCCATGTGGCACTCACGCTGGAGCTGCTGCTGGCTGGCTGGCTGGCTGGCTGGCAGGAAGAAGCCTCTGCTCCCTGGGTGCTCAGGGCTGCCTGCGGCGTTGTCTTCTTCCTTGGAGTAGAGTGAGTTCTTTCCGGTCAAGGCTGGCTCTAGCCTGTGGTGCTGGTGTGGTGGTGATTAGTAAGGATTTGGCAGAGGGTCCGCATGACTGAACCGTCTAGGAAATGCAAGAATGCTAGATAATAAGGAAGCCGAGCTGGTTCCTAGAAGTTTGGTTGGACTGCAAGCTGTGCTAATTGTATAGAAATTGCCTGCTAAAGATAAGCTCTGCTAACTGCTGGGCTGTGAGGGAAAAGCTCAGAGCTGAACGGTGCCCTGGGAGAAGTTTGGCTTGGCTCTTTGGGAGAAGCTCTTTCTTCAGCTACAGGAGTGTGTAAGCCCGGGAGCGGGCTGGGCAGAGAAGTGTTTTGGACAAGGCTTAAGCTTCGTTCAGGTGGCGCTGCGTGGAGGCGGCAGTTGGCGTGCTGCTGCTCCTGGCTCGGGGTTCCCCTCTGTTTCAGGACCTTGTGTGGAGCGTCTGGAGGCGGCCCTGCTGGAGGCGGGGAGCAGGCTGCTTCCAGGCAGGGCCCTGGGAGATGGGCTGCAGCCCTCAGTGTGGGAGGCAGGGCTGCCGGGGACTTTGTCCAGGGCGCCCCGGCTCTTTGGGGGGCTGGGAGAGCGAAGGGGCCATGTGCAGGCGGAGGGAGCCCTGGAGCCCCCGCGGGGCCTGGGAAGGAAAGGCGGAGAGGCAGGCATTGGATGCAGGCTTGCTTTATTGTCAAGGCAGGAAAGGACACAAGCACAGAGCCGCGAGCAAGGCCCAGGCAGGCCGGTGGTGCCTGGGGCTTCCAGAGAGGCGTTCTTCCTTCAGGCTTCTGCCAGGCGCTGGCCGGCCCGGGGCCAAGAAAGGGCCCTGGGGGGCAGCACCGGAGGAGTCACGTGTCTGTGAAGAGGAGGAGGAGGAAGGACGAGGAGGAGAAGAGGTGGCACGGGCGTGGCTTTAGCAGGGCCCACAGGTGTCCCACAGCTTCTTGCTGTAGCGCGGCAAGAGGTAGGGGCTGCAGGCGGGAGAAGCGTAGGGCCTGCCAAAGGTGCAGAGGCCCCCCGAGCCCTGGGTGGCCCCCGCGCCGTAGAGGCCCCCCAGCCCCAGGGAGCCCCCAAAGGCGGGTGCTCCGGAGGAGCCCACCACGGCTTGCTGGGGGAAGGAGCTGAGGATGGGGCCGGGGAAGGTGACGACAACGGGGGGCGGCTGGATGAAGGCCGTCGAGTCGGGGCACTGCCGCACGCACAGCTCGTTGCAGCTCTCAGCGATGGGCTGGGGGACGGCGACGCTGGTTTTCGGCGGGTACAGGTCGTTGCAAGCCATCTTGGTGTGAGAGAGCTGAGCCTGCAATGCAAAGCCCCCAGGGCCGGTGCTGTGAGTGAGGAGATGCCCTGGCAGAGCAGGGCCCGTGCCACAGCCAGGGGACTCCCTCCTCAGCCCGCCCCGGCTCTCCACGCCTGCTCCCTGCGTGCCCGCGGCCCTCGCCTGCCCCCACAGAGCCCCTCTGCCCACAGCGCGTCCGGCAGAGCTCTGGTGGCCAGGGAGCCCCACACTGGCCCCTGCCCGACGAGGCCCCGCCACCCACCCTTTTCCCGTGCAGAGCCAGGCAGGAGCGGCGGATGCCAGCGCTTGCCCAGGACCACGCTTTTATGGGGGCCTGCGAGTGCGGGGAGGAGCTGGCCGCGCTGGGGGCACGTGGCCCGTGGTGGCCGAGCCCCAGCCTCCTCCCTGCACGCCACGGGGCTGTTGTGCTGACGCCGGTTCCTCGCCAGCCCCCACCCGCTTCCTCAGCCCCTGCAATTACCCCGCTCGGACGCTCGCCAGCCCTCACCTAATGGGCAAATTAGCCCCGCTGCCGTCTCATCCCCTGCGTGCCTAAGAGGGCATGCAGTGTGACACGGGCGGGCTGCCAGCACCCTGCGTGCCGCAGCTCTTCCCCAGGGGCTTGGTCTCAGGGTGGCCGCGTGCGCGCTGTGGAGAGCCCCAGGGCAGAGCGGGGTCGTGGCGCTGGGCAAGGAGCAGCCACACGCCAGCGCCTCCATGACGTACGCACTGCAGTTGTTATCTCCAGAGGGGCGAGGTGACGAAACGCCAAATCAAAGGCGCTCCTCTCGGGCACTGCCTGCTCAGCACCACGCATTTGGCCCGCCAAGCGGAAAGGGGAGGGAAGCCAGCAAAGGGGCCTGTGCTGGTCCGGACAGGGGATGCTGACTCAGGGAGGGCAGGAGCAGGACAGCCTGGCCTCGGCAGGAGGGAGTGCCGCCTCTGCCCATTGGCCCAGCGGGCGCTGCGCAATGGTGGGGCCTGGATAAAAGCTCGGCCTGCGCGGGGCTCTCGCAAGCACTGCTCTGACCGCCTTCTCCTTGGGGAACAGGGTAAGTCTGCGAGCGCTTCTCCTCCTGCCGCTGGCCCCTGCCCCTGGCCCCTGCGCCTCAGCCTGGCCAGCTGCCGTCTACTGCTCCCTCGTATCGCACTCTGTGCCCTCTTGCAGAGCACCGTCCAATCCCGCAAGATGGCTTGCTACGACCTGTGCCCACCGAAAACCAGCGTCGCCGTCCCCCAGCCCATCGCTGAGAGCTGCAACGAGCTGTGCGCGCGGCAGTGCCCCGACTCGACGGCCTTCATCCAGCCGCCCCCCGTTGTCATCACCTTCCCCGGCCCCATCCTCAGCTCCTTCCCCCAGCAAGCCGTGGTGGGCTCCTCCGGAGCACCCGCCTTTGGGGGCTCCCTGGGGCTGGGGGGCCTCTACGGCGCGGGGGCCACCCAGGGCTCGGGGGGCCTCTGCACCTTTGGCAGGCCCTACGCTTCTCCCGCCTGCAGCCCTTACCTCTTGCCACGCTACAGCAAGAAGCTGTGGGACACCTGTGGGCCCTGCTAAAGCCATGTCCTGCCCCAGACCCCCTGCCAGCTGCCGCGACGCATGGCTGAGCTCGTGGGCATGGGGCGCTGAGGAGCGCTGAGCATCTCCAGCCCCAGCCAAGGCCTGGGCAGCTGTCTGTGCCGGCCCCTTCGGCCTCTCGCGCCCTATTCTACTCCTCCTTCCTCCATGGCCAGGGCCTTGCGCCCAGCCTGCCCTCTGCTCTCCCGCTCTCTCTTCCCCCCTCCTGCTCTCCGCAGCAGAAGCAAGACCCTTCAAGGCCTGTGGGGCCCATGGACCAAGTCCTCCCGAGCTGCAGTGCCGCACCGCCGGAACTTGTGCAACCAGAAGCCACGCTCTGGAGAAGATCCTCTGTCCCCCCGACACGCCACAGCCAGCCCCGCTGGCTCCTGCTCCAGCTCTCTGTCCACTTCTCCTGCCGTGCCGGGCACAATAAAGGTTTCCTGCATCCACTCCTCTCTCTCTTCCTCTTTCTGTGTTCCGAGGCAGGAAAGCAGCCCTGCGGGGCGTAGTGGAGGCTCCGGGGGAGGGCACTCGCTGGTGCTGGGAGGCCCAGGGCATTAGGGCGGAGAGCAGGAGAGGTGCTGGCAGTTCTGCTTTGCCTGGCCTTCTCTGCCCGGGAGCGCGACCAGCTCTGCCAAGTGGCGCTGCTCCGCAGAAGCGAGGCACCGTCTCGGGCAAGAAGCGCAGAGGAAGAGGCCGGAGAGCAGGGATGGCTGAGCGCTGCACACGGTGAGTGCAGGGCCGGTCCCTTGCTGGAGGGCAGCCTTGCAGAAATGGCCGTGGGGCTGGTGGCCGCCCAGTGGAGCAGGAGCCAGCAACGTGCCTTGGGGCCGTGAGCGCTCCCCCCTGCTCCTGCTCATTGGCAATAGGGTTAGCAGCAGCCGTAAGACGTAAGGACGCTGAGCATGGGTCGCCCCCTCCCCTTCTGTCTCCCCCTTTGTGGCCCCAGGCTGAGGTGACACCTCTTCCCAGGCAAGCCTCCTGCTGGCCCTGGGATTAAGCCCATCAGTGTTAGCACAAAGCCCACGTGCTGGATCCTTGGGTGTGGTGACGCCCGTTAAGGAAGAGGGAAGTGGCACAGCTCAGGGAACACTGGCTATAAAACGAAGCGGCAGCAAGCCCCATGTGGCACTCACGCTGGAGCTGCTGCTGGCTGGCTGGCTGGCTGGCTGGCAGGAAGAAGCCTCTGCTCCCTGGGTGCTCAGGGCTGCCTGCGGCGTTGTCTTCTTCCTTGGAGTAGAGTGAGTTCTTTCCGGTCAAGGCTGGCTCTAGCCTGTGGTGCTGGTGTGGTGGTGATTAGTAAGGATTTGGCAGAGGGTCCGCATGACTGAACCGTCTAGGAAATGCAAGAATGCTAGATAATAAGGAAGCCGAGCTGGTTCCTAGAAGTTTGGTTGGACTGCAAGCTGTGCTAATTGTATAGAAATTGCCTGCTAAAGATAAGCTCTGCTAACTGCTGGGCTGTGAGGGAAAAGCTCAGAGCTGAACGGTGCCCTGGGAGAAGTTTGGCTTGGCTCTTTGGGAGAAGCTCTTTCTTCAGCTACAGGAGTGTGTAAGCCCGGGAGCGGGCTGGGCAGAGAAGTGTTTTGGACAAGGCTTAAGCTTCGTTCAGGTGGCGCTGCGTGGAGGCGGCAGTTGGCGTGCTGCTGCTCCTGGCTCGGGGTTCCCCTCTGTTTCAGGACCTTGTGTGGAGCGTCTGGAGGCGGCCCTGCTGGAGGCGGGGAGCAGGCTGCTTCCAGGCAGGGCCCTGGGAGATGGGCTGCAGCCCTCAGTGTGGGAGGCAGGGCTGCCAGGGACTTTGTCCAGGGCGCCCCAGCTCTTTGGGGGGCTGGGAGAGCGAAGGGGCCATGTGCAGGCGGAGGGAGCCCTGGAGCCCCCGTGGGGCCTGGGAAGGAAAGGCGGAGAGGCAGGCATTGGATGCAGGCTTGCTTTATTGTCAAGGCAGGAAAGGACACAAGCACAGAGCCGCGAGCAAGGCCCAGGCAGGCCGGTGGTGCCTGGGGCTTCCAGAGAGGCGTTCTTCCTTCAGGCTTCTGCCAGGCGCTGGCCGGCCCGGGGCCAAGAAAGGGCCCTGGGGGGCAGCACCGGAGGAGTCACGTGTCTGTGAAGAGGAGGAGGAGGAAGGACGAGGAGGAGAAGAGGTGGCACGGGCGTGGCTTTAGCAGGGCCCACAGGTGTCCCACAGCTTCTTGCTGTAGCGCGGCAAGAGGTAGGGGCTGCAGGCGGGAGAAGCGTAGGGCCTGCCAAAGGTGCAGAGGCCCCCCGAGCCCTGGGTGGCCCCCGCGCCGTAGAGGCCCCCCAGCCCCAGGGAGCCCCCAAAGGCGGGTGCTCCGGAGGAGCCCACCACGGCTTGCTGGGGGAAGGAGCTGAGGATGGGGCCGGGGAAGGTGACGACAACGGGGGGCGGCTGGATGAAGGCCGTCGAGTCGGGGCACTGCTGCGCGCACAGCTCGTTGCAGCTCTCAGCGATGGGCTGGGGGACGGCGACGCTGGTTTTCGGCGGGTACAGGTCGTTGCAAGCCATCTTGGTGTGAGAGAGCTGAGCCTGCAATGCAAAGCCCCCAGGGCCGGTGCTGTGAGTGAGGAGATGCCCTGGCAGAGCAGGGCCCGTGCCACAGCCAGGGGACTCCCTCCTCAGCCCGCCCCGGCTCTCCACGCCTGCTCCCTGCGTGCCCGCGGCCCTCGCCTGCCCCCACAGAGCCCCTCTGCCCACAGCGCGTCCGGCAGAGCTCTGGTGGCCAGGGAGCCCCACACCGGCCCCTGCCTGACGAGGCCCCGCTGTTATAAGTTGCCCCCTTAATTAATTTTCAGAGAGCATTGCATTAATAATAGAACGGAATTTATTGAGTAAGCAACAGCAAGCAAAACAGCGCTGGGCTGCCGGGGAGTCTCGGCTCCGCCAACGGCGCGCACCTCACCTCCGCCAGGGTCCCTTTTTATATCTTGGTAATTCTGGGATTACGCAGCACATCCTGGTGTATTCTGCGACTGCGCGCACTGTTGCTAGGGGGTCGTCTCTGTCCCTCTGGTGGTCATGAAGATGAAGGCCGTAGTCTTCCTCCGCGTTGTGGCTCAACTTCTTTCTTTATTTGGTCATGTTGGCCCAGCGTGAGACAGGAAGGCAAGATGTTGATACACTAGTTTAACAACTTATCAGGAGATGGTTACATGAACTTTGCAGCAGTGGTTTTTTAACAAAAGAGGCTACTGAGATGCAGAAGGAGAGAAGGGGAGGGGGTTCTCGATTTTGTTACATTAAGCAAAAGAATTTTCATAGTGTCTAGCAAAGCATTATACAGCTCCTTACTTCAGCAGGGAGTTTTCACAACTCCCGTTCCTCAAACAGAACTCCTTGTTTTTATAATACAAAAGACAATGAACAAACATTTATTGTGTATTACAATCCCTCCTTTTTCTTTTAGTTACTCATTTTGTTCATTGAATCTCTGCAATGCCTGGCTACTAAGAACTAATGTTTCCTTGATTCCTTTGTTGGTACTTATTGGCTCGTATTTGGCATGTATGAGCATTAGATATGCCGCTTCTAAACATCCCTTTACAATCGCAATCAATTTATTAAAAATACATGGTCCAAAAGTTAGTGCTATTATTAATAACAACAAAGGTCCTGCTATTGTTGATAATAAAGTAGTAAGGCAATGTGAATAATTAAACCAAGATTCGTACCAGCTCTGTCGGGCTTCATTCTCCCGTTTCCTTTTTTCCAACCCTTCCCTGGGTCTTGCCATTGTATCTCTTACCACTCCAGTGTGATCAGCATACACACAGCATTCCTCTTTCAGGGCTGCAAACAGCCCGTCCTGTTGAAAAATACCAAATCTAATCCCCTACAATTTTCACAGAATCACAGAATTTCTAGGTTGGAAGAGACCTCAAGGTCATCGAGTCCAACCTCCAACCTAACGCTAACAGCCCTCCACTAAACCATATCCCTAAGCTCTACATCTAAACGTCTTTTGAAGACTTCCAGGGATGGTGACTCCACCACTTCCCTGGGCAGCCTGTTCCAATGTCTAACAACCCTTTCAGTGAAGAAGTTCTTCCTAACATCTAACCTAAAACTCCCCTGGCTCAACTTAAGCCCATTCCCCCTCGTCCTGTCACCAGGCACGTGGGAGAACAGACCAACCCCCACCTCGCTACAGCCTCCCTTGAGGTACCTAAAAAGAGCGATAAGGTCACCCCTGAGCCTCCTCTTCTCCAGGCTGAACAAGCCCAGCTCCCTCAGCCGCTCCTCACAGGACTTGTTCTCCAGGCCCCTCACCAGCTTCGTCGCCCTTCTCTGCACCCGCTCAAGCACCTCGATGTCCTTCTTGTAGCAAGGGGCCCAAAACTGAACACAGTACTCGAGGTGCGGCCTCACCAGAGCTGAGTACAGGGGGACGATCACCTCCCTAGCCCTGCTGGTCACGCTGTTCCTGATACAAGCCAGGATGCCGTTGGCCTTCTTGGCTACCTGAGCACACTGCTGGCTCATATTCAGCCGACTATCCACCATCACTCCCAGGTCCTTTTCTGCCTGGCAGCTCTCCAACCGTTCCTCTCCCAGCCTGTAGCTCTGCTTGGGGTTATTGCGCCCCAGGTGCAGGACCCGGCACTTGGCCTTGTTGAACTTCATGCAGTTGACCTCAGCCCATCGGTGCAGCCTATCCAGATCCTCCTGCAGAGCTTTCCTACCCTCAAGCAGATCGACACACGCACCTAACTTGGTGTCATCTGCGAACTTACTGAGGGTGCACTCGATGCCCTCGTCCAGATCATCGATGAAGATATTAAAGAGGACCGGCCCCAGATTTTGTAACACTACCTCTGAAAGTGACCTGATAGATTTTCCAGGGCCGAGATGGATTGTTCAATTTGGGTCAGGTCCTCGTCCACAGCAACGCGTAAGGAAGTAAATTCTTGATTTTGTTTAACCAATGAGGCTACCCTGGTCCCCACTCCAGCTCCTCCCAGGATTATTAGGGTGGCCAAAGTTAGAGCCGTGAATGGTTCCCGTCTTTCCAGATGATAACTTGCCACTGTGTGCTGGGTATACATACAATCCTCAGGGTGGTATAGAATCCTTGGTATAATTATCACCTGTATACAAAAATCACGAGACGCATTAAAGAGTTTTAGTGATAGACAAGGAGTTACGCCCACTCACGAACAAACCCACCTAGCGTTGTTGGCTGGGATTAGCCACTCGGTTGATTGTTTTCCATTCTCCATGGTATTACATAGGTGACACTTCCCACTAGGAACCGTGCCCACACACCTACCACCTCCAGTGACTTGTGTTAGTGTTACCCTTATGTCTTTTCCCCAACTGCAATGTAGAGGGCTGTTCTTGTTTGTGCAGGTGGGCTCCCCAGGATCCCCAATAGCATCATAATATGAAGGCCTTATACTAAAGCATAATCAACAGTGTTTTGTTACATTTGGGTTTGTTTTGCTTAATAATTGGTAGCTAGCATTCATGACCCCCCCATATGTTATTCTCAGCTATGTTATCATTCTTGGCTTTACCTGAGCTCATAGGGCTGCTGAGGGTTGCCACTGTAGTATTTTCCGCAGGCTGGATTCCCTGGACACTTTCTGACAATACCTCATTTGGTCCTACTGCCTGAGCCTATCAGCATCCTTCTTTTTATTAGTATGAGTCCTCCCCTATCTGTTCCGTGTTCGTAAAATCTGACATTTTTCCTAGTACCCAGCTAGTATCGTCCAAGTTTGTTATATTTATATATAGAACCTTGCAAATTTCTTCATTTCCGTGGAAGGTTCCTGTATACCCTATACCATGCCCTTGCCACCTGTAACGGGGATCCACTTGTCAGTTACAACCTTGCGGCCCATATCCCACTTGTAAGAATTTATTCCGACCAGCCCCGAGTGTCCAGTCCGTAGCAATGGTTTCACACCCCCAGTATGCACAACAATATGCGTTTGGATAATTACAGTACACCTTTCCCGGGTTAGAACTTGGGCAGAAATAAAATCCTGATCGGTTAAAGCATGGCTGCACTGACGCCAGGTCACATAATGTGATGCGGAAACTGGGAGCACCCGCTGTCGTTGTTTGCTGGATGATGAATTGATCCTCCCATCTGATTAAGCTCCATTTAAAAGGCTGGTGGGGATGCGCAGACCCATAGCTGACCAAAACGATGATACTGACTCCCATGTATCATAGGAGGTGGTCGGAGCCCATCTAAATTGTCGGCCCCTCAGTCCCCCACCGTTTTCACTTCTCTGCCTCACTTGTCAGTTCGGTTGCAGCGAACTACAAGGTATCGGTTCTTCTTGGCAGCAGCAGTGTTCTTCAGGGGAACCTACCAGGGAGCCTTCGAAACAGGGCCTCCTCCCCTTCCCACGATACACAGATAATATACAATACTTATCGAGTCCGTCTTAGTGTCAGCTTCAAGTCGTCAGGGCCTGGAGCTGCCTCCCATTTACCTTCCCGGACTGGTCCTTTCACACGGCTGGCATGCGTCCATTCTTTCTGCGCAGTTTGAATAGCCGTTTCTGTGGTAAGCAAAACAACAGAGGGGCCTTCCCCATAGTGGTGTTAAAAAAAGTCTCTTTCCAAGTCTTAATTAGAATTGAGGGTGATCAAGTGGCAATTCCGAGTCATAGGGCATACCATATAGCATTTCAAAAGGAGAAATTCCTATACCAGTTCTGGGCTGTGTCCATATGTTTAACAGTGCAAGGGGTAAGCATTTTACCCAAAAAGCCTTAGTTTCCATCACAAGTTTTGTTAGTTGTTTCTTAATTTCACCATTCATTCGCTCTACCTTTCCAGAAGAGGAGGGGTGCCAAGGGCTGTGAAAATCCCACTCAATCTCTAAGGCCTGCTTTAATCCTTGCAGTAAAGCTTTACACCCATTCAGTCACGTGGTCAATTAGGACAAACAAGTAACTCAGTAAAGTCTACCTGTATACTTTGGAAAGGTCAAAGCCCTGGCTCCCGTCCCCCTCTAGACAGGTTACAGAAGACCATTTTATTTACCCTTTGACATATAGTACATCCTCTGCATCTGTGCTTCCCTAAAGTATATATTCCTACACAGACATGCTTTCTTAGAACAACATCACACATTGCTTGCACCTCCCAATGACTCTTCTGATGTAAAACAGTTAATATTTGCCTCATTATCACTTTATTCAGCATTTCTCTCCCATCAGGGAGTATCGATTTTCCTTAAAATGATCCACATATTTATAACATTAATATCTCCTTGGGAGGTTGTAATTACTCCAAAATCTTTTTAGAATTTACCCAAATAGATAGGTGGCCCTGTAAACCCCTGAGGTAAAATTGTCCACCTATATTGTTGCTTCCGCCCCCATTTCAGGGTCTTTCCAGTCAGAGGTGAATATACATGTATGTTTGCTCTCAGGGCCAGAGAGCACTCCATTAATAACACTGTTATTCCAGTCTAACAATTTACTATTTGAATGCCCAATTTAATCATCAAATCCCTTCCCAACAAGTTAGTCTCTGCCTTGGATACATACAATAATTGCCCCGTGATCATTTTATCCCCTAGTCTCAGCTTGGTATCCCCCAAAAGTGGCACTATTATCCCAGTCCCTTCTACCCCCATCACATTTAGGGTTTCATTAGTTAATTTAATCCCTGATACTTTACAAGTCAGTAATGACTTAGCTGCCCCAGTGTATTGGGTTTGATGGCAAGGTTCGGGGGGGTGTGAGGGGTGTGGGGGTGCGAAACTGCAGTGGCAGCCCCCGTGAAAAAAACAAAACAAAGCAAAACAAAACAAAAACAGAAACCTCCCCGTGGTAGATAAGGGACAATTTCATCTGGCCCTAAAGGGGCCCACTGCTGCCCAGAGCCAAGCCATAGCAACACAGTCCGTGCCTCTGTGAGAGCACATCCACGAAAACAAACAAACAAACAAAGAAACAAACAAAAACCTGCTGCTCAACAGCAGTTGGGAGAGCGAGAAACCCCCCCGCAGACACCAAAGTCAGTGCAGAAGGAGGGGGGGGGAGGCGCTCCAGGCGCTGGAGCCGAAGCCCCCCTGCGGCTGCTGGAGAGGCCTCTGGTGGAGCAGGCTGTTCCCCCCTCCCCGATGCTTGGGAAACTGAACAAACACCACAGCAAATATGCAAATATACCAAAACTTCTAGACTGTTACTTAGATAATGCCTACATCACCTTTCCCTGCTCATTCAACTTCGAATACCTTTAACACTTTCAACAAACCTTTTAACACTTCCTTTATCTTTCTCTAGCCTTTACTTTTCTAATGCCGACATCAAAGGCTCAGTCAGGGGCCAACTTAATTCCATACCTTTTCCCTCCAAGATGCTGAAACAACATCAATATACAACATTTCATCCTGTTTTCCTTCTCTCCACAAAAACATTGACTGTAATATGGTGTTATAATTAGTAGTTCCATTTAGGGGCCACTCCGCTCCATCCTCTAGTTTATAAAGTGGCCACCACTGATTACAATATTTGATAAGAGTTCTTTTACTTTCTGTACCCTCTCACCCCACTATATCCCTCCAATGTGTTAGTATACATCCTAGGAGGCTTTTCCTCGGGATTTCTTTGCTTTGAACTTTTCCTATTCTAATCTACAGTGGTTAATATTCCACCGTTTTCCTAGAAGCTCTTTACTAGTCAATCCCAATCCCTCCAAAATCCACAATATACAGATACACAAGTAAAAACAGACCACTGTAAATTAACTGCCTGTAGACAATTACACTGGGGACATTTAAACCTGATGAGCCGATAATATGCCTGGGCAAATTTTGTTCCCTTAGACATACACCTCAATGGCAGTTCTTATATTTACATATTAACATATTAACATATGTATAAAAGAACACTTTAACAAAAATGCCCGGGCTTTTATATATACGATATACAATGTACAGTTATTATTCCAGTTAGAATTATTCCTCAGCAGCTGCAAACATTATGCCAGTTGCCATTAAAGCTCGCTTACCCTCCTCCTGTCTCTTTCTTAAAATCTCAGACGTCCCCGGAGTTAATGGGGACTGCCACATATTCCTAGTCACTGGTCCCTGAGTGCTAGAATCAGAGTTGCTATCAGAGTCTCCCCGGGGTTGCAGATTAGGAAGCCCGGGAGTCGGAGAGGCTGCAGGTGGGGGTGGTGGAATATAGGGAGGCAGTGGGGCTGGAATCTCTAATTCTTGGTTTATCTTGTGCCTCCCATCCCCTCCTTTTTCTTTTAGAGGATATAAATTGGCTCGAGTTTCCGAGCTGATCCACAAATGTGCATATTCACTTTCTTCCAAACTAAAAGGTTCTTTTGAGTTTACATAAATATTTAGGGCCTGGCAAACCCAATCTTCAAAGGGCCCAAATACAGGCCAGTAAAGGTGGTCTCCTCAAATCTGTTTACCACCCCAAACTTCAACACAGTAATGTATAATTTTTACTTTATTCCTTCCCCGCCTAAAAGGGGAATCCTGCCAATTTTTAATCATTAATCCAGGGGTAACCTAACATCACACATTACCCCACCCATGGGACCAGAAGGCTTACTCTTCTTCTGTCCCATCTTCCGGAGCGCCTTCACACACACACGCATGAATCGCTTCCCCCTTTTCGTGGCCCAGTCCCTCGCGGGATGTGGGAACCGCACTACCGAGGGGTCCACACTCGCTTCGTCCGCAATTGGACGTCTCACAGCGACACGCTCCAGGATACCCAACCCCAACCGAACGGATCACCGGCCTATACTTACTCACTCCTGAGTCTTCGTTCGGTCTTCGTGCACAAAGATTACTAGGGGCTGCCGGCTTTATTTGCTTGCTGCCGAATTTAGGGTTCGTCGGTGAAGGATTTGAATGAAAGCAGTCCTAGCGAAGGCCGCTGAAATCAGCGGGGCGCCCCCTCCGAAGGTCTTTCAATCAGATTGCCTTCATCCGAGTCACGGTGTTATAAGTTGCCCCCTTAATTAATTTTCAGAGAGCATTGCATTAATAATAGAAAGGAATTTATTGAGTAAGCAACAGCAAGCAAAACAGCGCTGGGCGGCCGGGGAGTCTCGGCTCCGCCAACGGCGCGCACCTCACCTCCGCCAGGGTCCCTTTTTATATCTTGGTAAATCTGGGATTACACAGCACATCCTGGTGTATTCTGCGACTGCGCGCACTGTTGCTAGGGGGTCGTCTCTGTCCCTCTGGTGGTCGTGAAGATGAAGGCCGTAGTCTTCCTCCGCGTTGTGGCTCAACTTCTTTCTTTATTTGGTCATGTTGGCCCAGCGTGAGACAGGAAGGCAAGATGTTGATACACTAGTTTAACAACTTATCAGGAGATGGTTACATGAACTTTGCAGCAGTGGTTTTTTAACAAAAGAGGCTACTGAGATGCAGAAGGAGAGAAGGGGAGGGGGTTCTCGATTTTGTTACATTAAGCAAAAGAATTTTCATAGTGTCTAGCAAAGCATTATACAGCTCCTTACTTCAGCAGGGAGTTTTCACAACTCCCGTTCCTCAAACAGAACTCCTTGTTTTTATAATACAAAAGACAATGAACAAACATTTATTGTGTATTACACCTGCCGCCCACCCTTTTCCCGTGCAGAGCCAGGCAGGAGCGGCGGATGCCAGCGCTTGCCCAGGACCACGCTTTTATGGGGGCTGGCGAGTGCGGGGAGGAGCTGGCCGCGCTGGGGGCACGTGGCCCGTGGTGGCCGAGCCCCAGCCTCCTCCCTGCACGCCACGGGGCTGTTGTGCTGACGCCGGTTCCTCGCCAGCCCCCACCCGCTCCCTCAGCCCCTGCAATTACCCCGCTCGGACGCTCGCCAGCCCTCACCTAATGGGCAAATTAGCCCCGCTGCCGTCTCATCCCCTGCGTGCCTAAGAGGGCATGCAGTGTGACACGGGCGGGCTGCCAGCACCCTGCGTGCCGCAGCTCTTCCCCAGGGGCTTGGTCTCAGGGTGGCCGCGTGCGCGCTGTGGAGAGCCCCAGGGCAGAGCGGGGTCGTGGCGCTGGGCAAGGAGCAGCCACACGCCAGCGCCTCCATGACGTACGCACTGCAGTTGTTATCTCCAGAGGGGCGAGGTGACGAAACGCCAAATCAAAGGCGCTCCTCTCGGGCACTGCCTGCTCAGCACCACGCATTTGGCTCGCCAAGCGGAAAGGGGAGGGAAGCCAGCAAAGGGGCCTGTGCTGGTCCGGACAGGGGATGCTGACTCAGGGAGGGCAGGAGCAGGACAGCCTGGCCTCGGCAGGAGGGAGTGCCGCCTCTGCTCATTGGCCCAGCGGGCGCTGCGCAATGGTGGGGCCTGGATAAAAGCTCGGCCTGCGCGGGGCTCTCACAAGCACTGCTCTGACCGCCTTCTCCTTGGGGAACAGGGTAAGTCTGCGAGCGCTTCTCCTCCTGCCGCTGGCCCCTGCCCCTGGCCCCTGCGCCTCAGCCTGGCCAGCTGCCGTCTACTGCTCCCTCGGATCGCACTCTGTGCCCTCTTGCAGAGCACCGTCCAATCCCGCAAGATGGCTTGCTACGACCTGTGCCCACCGAAAACCAGCGTCGCCGTCCCCCAGCCCATCGCTGAGAGCTGCAACGAGCTGTGCGCGCGGCAGTGCCCCGACTCGACGGCCTTCATCCAGCCGCCTCCCGTTGTCGTCACCTTCCCCGGCCCCATCCTCAGCTCCTTCCCCCAGCAAGCCGTGGTGGGCTCCTCCGGAGCACCCGCCTTTGGGGGCTCCCTGGGGCTGGGGGGCCTCTACGGCGCGGGGGCCACCCAGGGCTCGGGGGGCCTCTGCACCTTTGGCAGGCCCTACGCTTCTCCCGCCTGCAGCCCCTACCTCTTGCCGCGCTACAGCAAGAAGCTGTGGGACACCTGTGGGCCCTGCTAAAGCCATGTCCTGCCCCAGACCCCCTGCCAGCTGCCGCGACGCATGGCTGAGCTCGTGGGCACGGGGCGCTGAGGAGCGCTGAGCATCTCCAGCCCCAGCCAAGGCCTGGGCAGCTGGCTGTGCCGGCCCCTTCGGCCTCTCGCGCCCTATTCTACTCCTCCTTCCTCCATGGCCAGGGCCTTGCGCCCAGCCTGCCCTCTGCTCTCCCGCTCTCTCTTCCCCCCTCCTGCTCTCCGCAGCAGAAGCAAGACCCTTCAAGGCCTGTGGGGCCCATGGACCAAGTCCTCCCGAGCTGCAGTGCCGCACCGCCGGAGCTTGCGCAACCAGAAGCCACGCTCTGGAGAAGATCCTCTGTCCCCCCGACACGCCACAGCCAGCCCCGCTGGCTCCTGCTCCAGCTCTCTGTCCACTTCTCCTGCCGTGCCGGGCACAATAAAGGTTTCCTTCATCCACTCCTCTCTCTCTTCCTCTTTCTGTGTTCCGAGGCAGGAAAGCAGCCCTGCGGGGCGTAGTGGAGGCTCCGGGGGAGGGCACTCGCTGGTGCTGGGAGGCCCAGGGCATTAGGGCAGAGAGCAGGAGAGGTGCTGGCAGTTCTGCTTTGCCTGGCCTTCTCCGCCCGGGAGCGCGACCAGCTCTGCCAAGTGGCGCTGCTCCGCAGAAGCGAGGCACCGTCTCGGGCAAGAAGCGCAGAGGAAGAGGCCGGAGAGCAGGGATGGCTGAGCGCTGCACACGGTGAGTGCAGGGCCGGTCCCTTGCTGGAGGGCAGCCTTGCAGAAATGGCCGTGGGGCTGGTGGCCGCCCAGTGGAGCAGGAGCCAGCAACGTGCCTTGGGGCCGTGAGCGCTCCCCCCTGCTCCTGCTCATTGGCAATAGGGTTAGCAGCAGCCGTAAGACGTAAGGACGCTGAGCATGGGTCGCCCCCTCCCCTTCTGTCTCCCCCTTTGTGGCCCCAGGCTGAGGTGACACCTCTTCCCAGGCAAGCCTCCTGCTGGCCCTGGGATTAAGCCCATCAGTGTTAGCACAAAGCCCACGTGCTGGATCCTTGGGTGTGGTGACGCCCGTTAAGGAAGAGGGAAGTGGCACAGCTCAGGGAACACTGGCTATAAAACGAAGCGGCAGCAAGCCCCATGTGGCACTCACGCTGGAGCTGCTGCTGGCTGGCTGGCTGGCTGGCTGGCAGGAAGAAGCCTCTGCTCCCTGGGTGCTCAGGGCTGCCTGCGGCGTTGTCTTCTTCCTTGGAGTAGAGTGAGTTCTTTCCGGTCAAGGCTGGCTCTAGCCTGTGGTGCTGGTGTGGTGGTGATTAGTAAGGATTTGGCAGAGGGTCCGCATGACTGAACCGTCTAGGAAATGCAAGAATGCTAGATAATAAGGAAGCCGAGCTGGTTCCTAGAAGTTTGGTTGGACTGCAAGCTGTGCTAATTGTATAGAAATTGCCTGCTAAAGATAAGCTCTGCTAACTGCTGGGCTGTGAGGGAAAAGCTCAGAGCTGAACGGTGCCCTGGGAGAAGTTTGGCTTGGCTCTTTGGGAGAAGCTCTTTCTTCAGCTACAGGAGTGTGTAAGCCCGGGAGCGGGCTGGGCAGAGAAGTGTTTTGGACAAGGCTTAAGCTTCGTTCAGGTGGCGCTGCGTGGAGGCGGCAGTTGGCGTGCTGCTGCTCCTGGCTCGGGGTTCCCCTCTGTTTCAGGACCTTGTGTGGAGCGTCTGGAGGTGGCCCTGCTGGAGGCGGGGAGCAGGCTGCTTCCAGGCAGGGCCCTGGGAGATGGGCTGCAGCCCTCAGTGTGGGAGGCAGGGCTGCCGGGGACTTTGTCCAGGGCGCCCCGGCTCTTTGGGGGGCTGGGAGAGCGAAGGGGCCATGTGCAGGCGGAGGGAGCCCTGGAGCCCCCGCGGGGCCTGGGAAGGAAAGGCGGAGAGGCAGGCATTGGATGCAGGCTTGCTTTATTGTCAAGGCAGGAAAGGACACAAGCACAGAGCCGCGAGCAAGGCCCAGGCAGGCCGGTGGTGCCTGGGGCTTCCAGAGAGGCGTTCTTCCTTCAGGCTTCTGCCAGGCGCTGGCCGGCCCGGGGCCAAGAAAGGGCCCTGGGGGGCAGCACCGGAGGAGTCACGTGTCTGTGAAGAGGAGGAGGAGGAAGGACGAGGAGGAGAAGAGGTGGCACGGGCGTGGCTTTAGCAGGGCCCACAGGTGTCCCACAGCTTCTTGCTGTAGCGCGGCAAGAGGTAGGGGCTGCAGGCGGGAGAAGCGTAGGGCCTGCCAAAGGTGCAGAGGCCCCCCGAGCCCTGGGTGGCCCCCGCGCCGTAGAGGCCCCCCAGCCCCAGGGAGCCCCCAAAGGCGGGTGCTCCGGAGGAGCCCACCACGGCTTGCTGGGGGAAGGAGCTGAGGATGGGGCCGGGGAAGGTGGCGACAACGGGGGGCGGCTGGATGAAGGCCGTCGAGTCGGGGCACTGCCGCGCGCACAGCTCGTTGCAGCTCTCAGCGATGGGCTGGGGGACGGCGACGCTGGTTTTCGGCGGGTACAGGTCGTTGCAAGCCATCTTGGTGTGAGAGAGCTGAGCCTGCAATGCAAAGCCCCCAGGGCCGGTGCTGTGAGTGAGGAGATGCCCTGGCAGAGCAGGGCCCGTGCCACAGCCAGGGGACTCCCTCCTCAGCCCGCCCCGGCTCTCCATGCCTGCTCCCTGCATGCCCGCGGCCCTCGTCTGCCCCCACAGAGCCCCTCTGCCCACAGCGCGTCCGGCAGAGCTCTGGTGGCCAGGGAGCCCCACACCGGCCCCTGCCCGACGAGGCCCCGCCACCCACCCTTTTCCCGTGCAGAGCCAGGCAGGAGCGGCGGATGCCAGCGCTTGCCCAGGACCACGCTTTTATGGGGGCCTGCGAGTGCGGGGAGGAGCTGGCCGCGCTGGGGGCACGTGGCCCGTGGTGGCCGAGCCCCAGCCTCCTCCCTGCACGCCACGGGGCTGTTGTGCTGACGCCGGTTCCTCGCCAGCCCCCACCCGCTCCCTCAGCCCCTGCAATTACCCCGCTCGGACGCTCGCCAGCCCTCACCTAATGGGCAAATTAGCCCCGCTGCCGTCTCATCCCCTGCGTGCCTAAGAGGGCATGCAGTGTGACACGGGCGGGCTGCCAGCACCCTGCGTGCCGCAGCTCTTCCCCAGGGGCTTGGTCTCAGGGTGGCCGCGTGCGCGCTGTGGAGAGCCCCAGGGCAGAGCGGGGTCGTGGCGCTGGGCAAGGAGCAGCCACACGCCAGCGCCTCCATGACGTACGCACTGCAGTTGTTATCTCCAGAGGGGCGAGGTGACGAAACGCCAAATCAAAGGCGCTCCTCTCGGGCACTGCCTGCTCAGCACCACGCATTTGGCCCGCCAAGCGGAAAGGGGAGGGAAGCCAGCAAAGGGGCCTGTGCTGGTCCGGACAGGGGATGCTGACTCAGGGAGGGCAGGAGCAGGACAGCCTGGCCTCGGCAGGAGGGAGTGCCGCCTCTGCCCATTGGCCCAGCGGGCGCTGCGCAATGGTGGGGCCTGGATAAAAGCTCGGCCTGCGCGGGGCTCTCGCAAGCACTGCTCTGACCGCCTTCTCCTTGGGGAACAGGGTAAGTCTGCGAGCGCTTCTCCTCCTGCCGCTGGCCCCTGCCCCTGGCCCCTGCGCCTCAGCCTGGCCAGCTGCCGTCTACTGCTCCCTCGTATCGCACTCTGTGCCCTCTTGCAGAGCACCGTCCAATCCCGCAAGATGGCTTGCTACGACCTGTGCCCACCGAAAACCAGCGTCGCCGTCCCCCAGCCCATCGCTGAGAGCTGCAACGAGCTGTGCGCGCGGCAGTGCCCCGACTCGACGGCCTTCATCCAGCCGCCCCCCGTTGTCGTCACCTTCCCCGGCCCCATCCTCAGCTCCTTCCCCCAGCAAGCCGTGGTGGGCTCCTCCGGAGCACCCGCCTTTGGGGGCTCCCTGGGGCTGGGGGGCCTCTACGGCGCGGGGGCCACCCAGGGCTCAGGGGGCCTCTGCACCTTTGGCAGGCCCTACGCTTCTCCCGCCTGCAGCCCCTACCTCTTGCCACGCTACAGCAAGAAGCTGTGGGACACCTGTGGGCCCTGCTAAAGCCATGTCCTGCCCCAGACCCCCTGCCAGCTGCCGCGACGCATGGCTGAGCTCGTGGGCACGGGGCGCTGAGGAGCGCTGAGCATCTCCAGCCCCAGCCAAGGCCTGGGCAGCTGGCTGTGCCGGCCCCTTCGGCCTCTCGCGCCCTATTCTACTCCTCCTTCCTCCATGGCCAGGGCCTTGCGCCCAGCCTGCCCTCTGCTCTCCCGCTCTCTCTTCCCCCCTCCTGCTCTCCGCAGCAGAAGCAAGACCCTTCAAGGCCTGTGGGGCCCATGGACCAAGTCCTCCCGAGCTGCAGTGCCGCACCGCCGGAGCTTGCGCAACCAGAAGCCACGCTCTGGAGAAGATCCTCTGTCCCCCCGACACGCCACAGCCAGCCCCGCTGGCTCCTGCTCCAGCTCTCTGTCCACTTCTCCTGCCGTGCCGGGCACAATAAAGGTTTCCTTCATCCACTCCTCTCTCTCTTCCTCTTTCTGTGTTCCGAGGCAGGAAAGCAGCCCTGCGGGGCGTAGTGGAGGCTCCGGGGGAGGGCACTCGCTGGTGCTGGGAGGCCCAGGGCATTAGGGCAGAGAGCAGGAGAGGTGCTGGCAGTTCTGCTTTGCCTGGCCTTCTCCGCCCGGGAGCGCGACCAGCTCTGCCAAGTGGCGCTGCTCCGCAGAAGCGAGGCACCGTCTCGGGCAAGAAGCGCAGAGGAAGAGGCCGGAGAGCAGGGATGGCTGAGCGCTGCACACGGTGAGTGCAGGGCCGGTCCCTTGCTGGAGGGCAGCCTTGCAGAAATGGCCGTGGGGCTGGTGGCCGCCCAGTGGAGCAGGAGCCAGCAACGTGCCTTGGGGCCGTGAGCGCTCCCCCCTGCTCCTGCTCATTGGCAATAGGGTTAGCAGCAGCCGTAAGACGTAAGGACGCTGAGCATGGGTCGCCCCCTCCCCTTCTGTCTCCCCCTTTGTGGCCCCAGGCTGAGGTGACACCTCTTCCCAGGCAAGCCTCCTGCTGGCCCTGGGATTAAGCCCATCAGTGTTAGCACAAAGCCCACGTGCTGGATCCTTGGGTGTGGTGACGCCCGTTAAGGAAGAGGGAAGTGGCACAGCTCAGGGAACACTGGCTATAAAACGAAGCGGCAGCAAGCCCCATGTGGCACTCACGCTGGAGCTGCTGCTGGCTGGCTGGCTGGCTGGCTGGCAGGAAGAAGCCTCTGCTCCCTGGGTGCTCAGGGCTGCCTGCGGCGTTGTCTTCTTCCTTGGAGTAGAGTGAGTTCTTTCCGGTCAAGGCTGGCTCTAGCCTGTGGTGCTGGTGTGGTGGTGATTAGTAAGGATTTGGCAGAGGGTCCGCATGACTGAACCGTCTAGGAAATGCAAGAATGCTAGATAATAAGGAAGCCGAGCTGGTTCCTAGAAGTTTGGTTGGACTGCAAGCTGTGCTAATTGTATAGAAATTGCCTGCTAAAGATAAGCTCTGCTAACTGCTGGGCTGTGAGGGAAAAGCTCAGAGCTGAACGGTGCCCTGGGAGAAGTTTGGCTTGGCTCTTTGGGAGAAGCTCTTTCTTCAGCTACAGGAGTGTGTAAGCCCGGGAGCGGGCTGGGCAGAGAAGTGTTTTGGACAAGGCTTAAGCTTCGTTCAGGTGGCGCTGCGTGGAGGCGGCAGTTGGCGTGCTGCTGCTCCTGGCTCGGGGTTCCCCTCTGTTTCAGGACCTTGTGTGGAGCGTCTGGAGGCGGCCCTGCTGGAGGCGGGGAGCAGGCTGCTTCCAGGCAGGGCCCTGGGAGATGGGCTGCAGCCCTCAGTGTGGGAGGCAGGGCTGCCGGGGACTTTGTCCAGGGCGCCCCGGCTCTTTGGGGGGCTGGGAGAGCGAAGGGGCCATGTGCAGGCGGAGGGAGCCCTGGAGCCCCCGCGGGGCCTGGGAAGGAAAGGCGGAGAGGCAGGCATTGGATGCAGGCTTGCTTTATTGTCAAGGCAGGAAAGGACACAAGCACAGAGCCGCGAGCAAGGCTCAGGCAGGCCGGTGGTGCCTGGGGCTTCCAGAGAGGCGTTCTTCCTTCAGGCTTCTGCCAGGCGCTGGCCGGCCCGGGGCCAAGAAAGGGCCCTGGGGGGCAGCACCGGAGGAGTCACGTGTCTGTGAAGAGGAGGAGGAGGAAGGACGAGGAGGAGAAGAGGTGGCACGGGCGTGGCTTTAGCAGGGCCCACAGGTGTCCCACAGCTTCTTGCTGTAGCGCGGCAAGAGGTAGGGGCTGCAGGCGGGAGAAGCGTAGGGCCTGCCAAAGGTGCAGAGGCCCCCCGAGCCCTGGGTGGCCCCCGCGCCGTAGAGGCCCCCCAGCCCCAGGGAGCCCCCAAAGGCGGGTGCTCCGGAGGAGCCCACCACGGCTTGCTGGGGGAAGGAGCTGAGGATGGGGCCGGGGAAGGTGACGACAACAGGGGGCGGCTGGATGAAGGCCGTCGAGTCGGGGCACTGCTGCGCGCACAGCTCGTTGCAGCTCTCAGCGATGGGCTGGGGGACGGCGACGCTGGTTTTCGGCGGGTACAGGTCGTTGCAAGCCATCTTGGTGTGAGAGAGCTGAGCCTGCAATGCAAAGCCCCCAGGGCCGGTGCTGTGAGTGAGGAGATGCCCTGGCAGAGCAGGGCCCGTGCCACAGCCAGGGGACTCCCTCCTCAGCCCGCCCCGGCTCTCCTCGCCTGCCCCCACAGAGCCCCTCTGCCCACAGCGCGTCCGGCAGAGCTCTGGTGGCCAGGGAGCCCCACACCGGCCCCTGCCCGACGAGGCCCCGCCACCCACCCTTTTCCCGTGCAGAGCCAGGCAGGAGCGGCGGATGCCAGCGCTTGCCCAGGACCACGCTTTTATGGGGACTGGCAAGTGCGGGGAGGAGCTGGCCGCGCTGGGGGCACGTGGCCCGTGGTGGCCGAGCCCCAGCCTCCTCCCTGCACGCCACGGGGCTGTTGTGCTGACGCCGGTTCCTCGCCAGCCCCCACCCGCTCCCTCAGCCCCTGCAATTACCCCGCTCGGACGCTCGCCAGCCCTCACCTAATGGGCAAATTAGCCCCGCTGCCGTCTCATCCCCTGCGTGCCTAAGAGGGCATGCAGTGTGACACGGGCGGGCTGCCAGCACCCTGCGTGCCGCAGCTCTTCCCCAGGGGCTTGGTCTCAGGGTGGCCGCGTGCGCGCTGTGGAGAGCCCCAGGGCAGAGCGGGGTCGTGGCGCTGGGCAAGGAGCAGCCACACGCCAGCGCCTCCATGACGTACGCACTGCAGTTGTTATCTCCAGAGGGGCGAGGTGACGAAACGCCAAATCAAAGGCGCTCCTCTCGGGCACTGCCTGCTCAGCACCACGCATTTGGCCCGCCAAGCGGAAAGGGGAGGGAAGCCAGCAAAGGGGCCTGTGCTGGTCCGGACAGGGGATGCTGACTCAGGGAGGGCAGGAGCAGGACAGCCTGGCCTCGGCAGGAGGGAGTGCCACCTCTGCCCATTGGCCCAGCGGGCGCTGCGCAATGGTGGGGCCTGGATAAAAGCTCGGCCTGCGCGGGGCTCTCGCAAGCACTGCTCTGACCGCCTTCTCCTTGGGGAACAGGGTAAGTCTGCGAGCGCTTCTCCTCCTGCCGCTGGCCCCTGCCCCTGGCCCCTGCGCCTCAGCCTGGCCAGCTGCCGTCTACTGCTCCCTCGGATCGCACTCTGTGCCCTCTTGCAGAGCACCGTCCAATCCCGCAAGATGGCTTGCTACGACCTGTGCCCACCGAAAACCAGCGTCGCCGTCCCCCAGCCCATCGCTGAGAGCTGCAACGAGCTGTGCGCGCGGCAGTGCCCCGACTCGACGGCCTTCATCCAGCCGCCTCCCGTTGTCGTCACCTTTCCCGGCCCCATCCTCAGCTCCTTCCCCCAGCAAGCCGTGGTGGGCTCCTCCGGAGCACCCGCCTTTGGGGGCTCCCTGGGGCTGGGGGGCCTCTACGGCGCGGGGGCCACCCAGGGCTCGGGGGGCCTCTGCACCTTTGGCAGGCCCTACGCTTCTCCCGCCTGCAGCCCCTACCTCTTGCCGCGCTACAGCAAGAAGCTGTGGGACACCTGTGGGCCCTGCTAAAGCCATGTCCTGCCCCAGACCCCCTGCCAGCTGCCGCGACGCATGGCTGAGCTCGTGGGCACGGGGCGCTGAGGAGCGCTGAGCATCTCCAGCCCCAGCCAAGGCCTGGGCAGCTGGCTGTGCCGGCCCCTTCGGCCTCTCGCGCCCTATTCTACTCCTCCTTCCTCCATGGCCAGGGCCTTGCGCCCAGCCTGCCCTCTGCTCTCCCGCTCTCTCTTCCCCCCTCCTGCTCTCCGCAGCAGAAGCAAGACCCTTCAAGGCCTGTGGGGCCCATGGACCAAGTCCTCCCGAGCTGCAGTGCCGCACCGCCGGAGCTTGCGCAACCAGAAGCCACGCTCTGGAGAAGATCCTCTGTCCCCCCCGACACGCCACAGCCAGCCCCGCTGGCTCCTGCTCCAGCTCTCTGTCCACTTCTCCTGCCGTGCCGGGCACAATAAAGGTTTCCTGCATCCACTCCTCTCTCTCTTCCTCTTTCTGTGTTCTGAGGCAGGAAAGCAGCCCTGCGGGGCGTAGTGGAGGCTCCGGGGGAGGGCACTCGCTGGTGCTGGGAGGCCCAGGGCATTAGGGCGGAGAGCAGGAGAGGTGCTGGCAGTTCTGCTTTGCCTGGCCTTCTCCGCCCGGGAGCGCGACCAGCTCTGCCAAGTGGCGCTGCTCCGCAGAAGCGAGGCACCGTCTCGGGCAAGAAGCGCAGAGGAAGAGGCCGGAGAGCAGGGATGGCTGAGCGCTGCACACGGTGAGTGCAGGGCCGGTCCCTTGCTGGAGGGCAGCCTTGCAGAAATGGCCGTGGGGCTGGTGGCCGCCCAGTGGAGCAGGAGCCAGCAACGTGCCTTGGGGCCGTGAGCGCTCCCCCCTGCTCCTGCTCATTGGCAATAGGGTTAGCAGCAGCCGTAAGACGTAAGGACGCTGAGCATGGGTCGCCCCCTCCCCTTCTGTCTCCCCCTTTGTGGCCCCAGGCTGAGGTGACACCTCTTCCCAGGCAAGCCTCCTGCTGGCCCTGGGATTAAGCCCATCAGTGTTAGCACAAAGCCCACGTGCTGGATCCTTGGGTGTGGTGACGCCCGTTAAGGAAGAGGGAAGTGGCACAGCTCAGGGAACACTGGCTATAAAACGAAGCGGCAGCAAGCCCCATGTGGCACTCACGCTGGAGCTGCTGCTGGCTGGCTGGCTGGCTGGCTGGCAGGAAGAAGCCTCTGCTCCCTGGGTGCTCAGGGCTGCCTGCGGCGTTGTCTTCTTCCTTGGAGTAGAGTGAGTTCTTTCCGGTCAAGGCTGGCTCTAGCCTGTGGTGCTGGTGTGGTGGTGATTAGTAAGGATTTGGCAGAGGGTCCGCATGACTGAACCGTCTAGGAAATGCAAGAATGCTAGATAATAAGGAAGCCGAGCTGGTTCCTAGAAGTTTGGTTGGACTGCAAGCTGTGCTAATTGTATAGAAATTGCCTGCTAAAGATAAGCTCTGCTAACTGCTGGGCTGTGAGGGAAAAGCTCAGAGCTGAACGGTGCCCTGGGAGAAGTTTGGCTTGGCTCTTTGGGAGAAGCTCTTTCTTCAGCTACAGGAGTGTGTAAGCCCGGGAGCGGGCTGGGCAGAGAAGTGTTTTGGACAAGGCTTAAGCTTCGTTCAGGTGGCGCTGCGTGGAGGCGGCAGTTGGCGTGCTGCTGCTCCTGGCTCGGGGTTCCCCTCTGTTTCAGGACCTTGTGTGGAGCGTCTGGAGGCGGCCCTGCTGGAGGCGGGGAGCAGGCTGCTTCCAGGCAGGGCCCTGGGAGATGGGCTGCAGCCCTCAGTGTGGGAGGCAGGGCTGCCGGGGACTTTGTCCAGGGCGCCCCGGCTCTTTGGGGGGCTGGGAGAGCAAAGGGGCCATGTGCAGGCGGAGGGAGCCCTGGAGCCCCCGCGGGGCCTGGGAAGGAAAGGCGGAGAGGCAGGCATTGGATGCAGGCTTGCTTTATTGTCAAGGCAGGAAAGGACACAAGCACAGAGCCGCGAGCAAGGCCCAGGCAGGCCGGTGGTGCCTGGGGCTTCCAGAGAGGCGTTCTTCCTTCAGGCTTCTGCCAGGCGCTGGCCGGCCCGGGGCCAAGAAAGGGCCCTGGGGGGCAGCACCGGAGGAGTCACGTGTCTGTGAAGAGGAGGAGGAGGAAGGACGAGGAGGAGAAGAGGTGGCACGGGCGTGGCTTTAGCAGGGCCCACAGGTGTCCCACAGCTTCTTGCTGTAGCGCGGCAAGAGGTAGGGGCTGCAGGCGGGAGAAGCGTAGGGCCTGCCAAAGGTGCAGAGGCCCCCCGAGCCCTGGGTGGCCCCCGCGCCGTAGAGGCCCCCCAGCCCCAGGGAGCCCCCAAAGGCGGGTGCTCTGGAGGAGCCCACCACGGCTTGCTGGGGGAAGGAGCTGAGGATGGGGCCGGGGAAGGTGACGACAACGGGGGGCGGCTGGATGAAGGCCGTCGAGTCGGGGCACTGCCGCGCGCACAGCTCGTTGCAGCTCTCAGCGATGGGCTGGGGGACGGCGACGCTGGTTTTCGGCGGGTACAGGTCGTTGCAAGCCATCTTGGTGTGAGAGAGCTGAGCCTGCAATGCAAAGCCCCCAGGGCCGGTGCTGTGAGTGAGGAGATGCCCTGGCAGAGCAGGGCCCGTGCCACAGCCAGAGGACTCCCTCCTCAGCCCGCCCCGGCTCTCCACGCCTGCTCCCTGCGTGCCCGCGGCCCTCGCCTGCCCCCACAGAGCCCCTCTGCCCACAGCGCGTCCGGCAGAGCTCTGGTGGCCAGGGAGCCCCACACCGGCCCCTGCCCGACGAGGCCCCGCCACCCACCCTTTTCCCGTGCAGAGCCAGGCAGGAGCGGCGGATGCCAGCGCTTGCCCAGGACCACGCTTTTATGGGGGCTGGCGAGTGCGGGGAGGAGCTGGCCGCGCTGGGGGCACGTGGCCCGTGGTGGCCGAGCCCCAGCCTCCTCCCTGCACGCCACGGGGCTGTTGTGCTGACGCCGGTTCCTCGCCAGCCCCCACCCGCTCCCTCAGCCCCTGCAATTACCCCGCTCGGACGCTCGCCAGCCCTCACCTAATGGGCAAATTAGCCCCGCTGCCGTCTCATCCCCTGCGTGCCTAAGAGGGCATGCAGTGTGACACGGGCGGGCTGCCAGCACCCTGCGTGCCGCAGCTCTTCCCCAGGGGCTTGGTCTCAGGGTGGCCGCGTGCGCGCTGTGGAGAGCCCCAGGGCAGAGCGGGGTCGTGGCGCTGGGCAAGGAGCAGCCACACGCCAGCGCCTCCATGACGTACGCACTGCAGTTGTTATCTCCAGAGGGGCGAGGTGACGAAACGCCAAATCAAAGGCGCTCCTCTCGGGCACTGCCTGCTCAGCACCACGCATTTGGCCCGCCAAGCGGAAAGGGGAGGGAAGCCAGCAAAGGGGCCTGTGCTGGTCCGGACAGGGGATGCTGACTCAGGGAGGGCAGGAGCAGGACAGCCTGGCCTCGGCAGGAGGGAGTGCCGCCTCTGCCCATTGGCCCAGCGGGCGCTGCGCAATGGTGGGGCCTGGATAAAAGCTCGGCCTGCGCGGGGCTCTCGCAAGCACTGCTCTGACCGCCTTCTCCTTGGGGAACAGGGTAAGTCTGCGAGCGCTTCTCCTCCTGCCACTGGCCCCTGCCCCTGGCCCCTGCGCCTCAGCCTGGCCAGCTGCCGTCTACTGCTCCCTCGTATCGCACTCTGTGCCCTCTTGCAGAGCACCGTCCAATCCCGCAAGATGGCTTGCTACGACCTGTGCCCACCGAAAACCAGCGTCGCCGTCCCCCAGCCCATCGCTGAGAGCTGCAACGAGCTGTGCGCGCGGCAGTGCCCCGACTCGACGGCCTTCATCCAGCCGCCTCCCGTTGTCGTCACCTTTCCCGGCCCCATCCTCAGCTCCTTCCCCCAGCAAGCCGTGGTGGGCTCCTCCGGAGCACCCGCCTTTGGGGGCTCCCTGGGGCTGGGGGGCCTCTACGGCGCGGGGGCCACCCAGGGCTCGGGGGGCCTCTGCACCTTTGGCAGGCCCTACGCTTCTCCCGCCTGCAGCCCCTACCTCTTGCCGCGCTACAGCAAGAAGCTGTGGGACACCTGTGGGCCCTGCTAAAGCCATGTCCTGCCCCAGACCCCCTGCCAGCTGCCGCGACGCATGGCTGAGCTCGTGGGCACGGGGCGCTGAGGAGCGCTGAGCATCTCCAGCCCCAGCCAAGGCCTGGGCAGCTGGCTGTGCCGGCCCCTTCGGCCTCTCGCGCCCTATTCTACTCCTCCTTCCTCCATGGCCAGGGCCTTGTGCCCAGCCTGCCCTCTGCTCTCCCACTCTCTCTTCCCCCCTCCTGCTCTCCGCAGCAGAAGCAAGACCCTTCAAGGCCTGTGGGGCCCATGGACCAAGTCCTCCCGAGCTGCAGTGCCGCACCGCCGGAGCTTGCGCAACCAGAAGCCACGCTCTGGAGAAGATCCTCTGTCCCCCCGACACGCCACAGCCAGCCCCGCTGGCTCCTGCTCCAGCTCTCTGTCCACTTCTCCTGCCGTGCCGGGCACAATAAAGGTTTCCTGCATCCACTCCTCTCTCTCTTCCTCTTTCTGTGTTCTGAGGCAGGAAAGCAGCCCTGCGGGGCGTAGTGGAGGCTCCGGGGGAGGGCACTCGCTGGTGCTGGGAGGCCCAGGGCATTAGGGCGGAGAGCAGGAGAGGTGCTGGCAGTTCTGCTTTGCCTGGCCTTCTCCGCCCGGGAGCGCGACCAGCTCTGCCAAGTGGCGCTGCTCCGCAGAAGCGAGGCACCGTCTCGGGCAAGAAGCGCAGAGGAAGAGGCCGGAGAGCAGGGATGGCTGAGCGCTGCACACGGTGAGTGCAGGGCCGGTCCCTTGCTGGAGGGCAGCCTTGCAGAAATGGCCGTGGGGCTGGTGGCCGCCCAGTGGAGCAGGAGCCAGCAACGTGCCTTGGGGCCGTGAGCGCTCCCCCCTGCTCCTGCTCATTGGCAATAGGGTTAGCAGCAGCCGTAAGACGTAAGGACGCTGAGCATGGGTCGCCCCCTCCCCTTCTGTCTCCCCCTTTGTGGCCCCAGGCTGAGGTGACACCTCTTCCCAGGCAAGCCTCCTGCTGGCCCTGGGATTAAGCCCATCAGTGTTAGCACAAAGCCCACGTGCTGGATCCTTGGGTGTGGTGACGCCCGTTAAGGAAGAGGGAAGTGGCACAGCTCAGGGAACACTGGCTATAAAACGAAGCGGCAGCAAGCCCCATGTGGCACTCACGCTGGAGCTGCTGCTGGCTGGCTGGCTGGCTGGCTGGCAGGAAGAAGCCTCTGCTCCCTGGGTGCTCAGGGCTGCCTGCGGCGTTGTCTTCTTCCTTGGAGTAGAGTGAGTTCTTTCCGGTCAAGGCTGGCTCTAGCCTGTGGTGCTGGTGTGGTGGTGATTAGTAAGGATTTGGCAGAGGGTCCGCATGACTGAACCGTCTAGGAAATGCAAGAATGCTAGATAATAAGGAAGCCGAGCTGGTTCCTAGAAGTTTGGTTGGACTGCAAGCTGTGCTAATTGTATAGAAATTGCCTGCTAAAGATAAGCTCTGCTAACTGCTGGGCTGTGAGGGAAAAGCTCAGAGCTGAACGGTGCCCTGGGAGAAGTTTGGCTTGGCTCTTTGGGAGAAGCTCTTTCTTCAGCTACAGGAGTGTGTAAGCCCGGGAGCGGGCTGGGCAGAGAAGTGTTTTGGACAAGGCTTAAGCTTCGTTCAGGTGGCGCTGCGTGGAGGCGGCAGTTGGCGTGCTGCTGCTCCTGGCTCGGGGTTCCCCTCTGTTTCAGGACCTTGTGTGGAGCGTCTGGAGGCGGCCCTGCTGGAGGCGGGGAGCAGGCTGCTTCCAGGCAGGGCCCTGGGAGATGGGCTGCAGCCCTCAGTGTGGGAGGCAGGGCTGCCGGGGACTTTGTCCAGGGCGCCCCGGCTCTTTGGGGGGCTGGGAGAGCGAAGGGGCCATGTGCAGGCGGAGGGAGCCCTGGAGCCCCTGCGGGGCCTGGGAAGGAAAGGCGGAGAGGCAGGCATTGGATGCAGGCTTGCTTTATTGTCAAGGCAGGAAAGGACACAAGCACAGAGCCGCGAGCAAGGCCCAGGCAGGCCGGTGGTGCCTGGGGCTTCCAGAGAGGCGTTCTTCCTTCAGGCTTCTGCCAGGCGCTGGCCGGCCCGGGGCCAAGAAAGGGCCCTGGGGGGCAGCACCGGAGGAGTCACGTGTCTGTGAAGAGGAGGAGGAGGAAGGACGAGGAGGAGAAGAGGTGGCACGGGCGTGGCCTTAGCAGGGCCCACAGGTGTCCCACAGCTTCTTGCTGTAGCGCGGCAAGAGGTAGGGGCTGCAGGCGGGAGAAGCGTAGGGCCTGCCAAAGGTGCAGAGGCCCCCCGAGCCCTGGGTGGCCCCCGCGCCGTAGAGGCCCCCCAGCCCCAGGGAGCCCCCAAAGGCGGGTGCTCCGGAGGAGCCCACCACGGCTTGCTGGGGGAAGGAGCTGAGGATGGGGCCGGGGAAGGTGACGACAACGGGGGGCGGCTGGATGAAGGCCGTCGAGTCGGGGCACTGCCGCGCGCACAGCTCGTTGCAGCTCTCAGCGATGGGCTGGGGGACGGCGACGCTGGTTTTCGGCGGGTACAGGTCGTTGCAAGCCATCTTGGTGTGAGAGAGCTGAGCCTGCAATGAAAAGCCCCCAGGGCCGGTGCTGTGAGTGAGGAGATGCCCTGGCAGAGCAGGGCCCGTGCCACAGCCAGAGGACTCCCTCCTCAGCCCGCCCCGGCTCTCCACGCCTGCTCCCTGCGTGCCCGCGGCCCTCGCCTGCCCCCACAGAGCCCCTCTGCCCACAGCGCGTCCGGCAGAGCTCTGGTGGCCAGGGAGCCCCACACCGGCCCCTGCCCGACGAGGCCCCGCCACCCACCCTTTTCCCGTGCAGAGCCAGGCAGGAGCGGCGGATGCCAGCGCTTGCCCAGGACCACGCTTTTATGGGGGCTGGCGAGTGCGGGGAGGAGCTGGCCGCGCTGGGGGCACGTGGCCCGTGGTGGCCGAGCCCCAGCCTCCTCCCTGCACGCCACGGGGCTGTTGTGCTGACGCCGGTTCCTCGCCAGCCCCCACCCGCTCCCTCAGCCCCTGCAATTACCCCGCTCGGACGCTCGCCAGCCCTCACCTAATGGGCAAATTAGCCCCGCTGCCGTCTCATCCCCTGCGTGCCTAAGAGGGCATGCAGTGTGACACGGGCGGGCTGCCAGCACCCTGCGTGCCGCAGCTCTTCCCCAGGGGCTTGGTCTCAGGGTGGCCGCGTGCGCGCTGTGGAGAGCCCCAGGGCAGAGCGGGGTCGTGGCGCTGGGCAAGGAGCAGCCACACGCCAGCGCCTCCATGACGTACGCACTGCAGTTGTTATCTCCAGAGGGGCGAGGTGACGAAACGCCAAATCAAAGGCGCTCCTCTCGGGCACTGCCTGCTCAGCACCACGCATTTGGCCCGCCAAGCGGAAAGGGGAGGGAAGCCAGCAAAGGGGCCTGTGCTGGTCCGGACAGGGGATGCTGACTCAGGGAGGGCAGGAGCAGGACAGCCTGGCCTCGGCAGGAGGGAGTGCCGCCTCTGCCCATTGGCCCAGCGGGCGCTGCGCAATGGTGGGGCCTGGATAAAAGCTCGGCCTGCGCGGGGCTCTCGCAAGCACTGCTCTGACCGCCTTCTCCTTGGGGAACAGGGTAAGTCTGCGAGCGCTTCTCCTCCTGCCACTGGCCCCTGCCCCTGGCCCCTGCGCCTCAGCCTGGCCAGCTGCCGTCTACTGCTCCCTCGTATCGCACTCTGTGCCCTCTTGCAGAGCACCGTCCAATCCCGCAAGATGGCTTGCTACGACCTGTGCCCACCGAAAACCAGCGTCGCCGTCCCCCAGCCCATCGCTGAGAGCTGCAACGAGCTGTGCGCGCGGCAGTGCCCCGACTCGACGGCCTTCATCCAGCCGCCTCCCGTTGTCGTCACCTTTCCCGGCCCCATCCTCAGCTCCTTCCCCCAGCAAGCCGTGGTGGGCTCCTCCGGAGCACCCGCCTTTGGGGGCTCCCTGGGGCTGGGGGGCCTCTACGGCGCGGGGGCCACCCAGGGCTCGGGGGGCCTCTGCACCTTTGGCAGGCCCTACGCTTCTCCCGCCTGCAGCCCCTACCTCTTGCCGCGCTACAGCAAGAAGCTGTGGGACACCTGTGGGCCCTGCTAAAGCCATGTCCTGCCCCAGACCCCATGCCAGCTGCCGCGACGCATGGCTGAGCTCGTGGGCACGGGGCGCTGAGGAGCGCTGAGCATCTCCAGCCCCAGCCAAGGCCTGGGCAGCTGGCTGTGCCGGCCCCTTCGGCCTCTCGCGCCCTATTCTACTCCTCCTTCCTCCATGGCCAGGGCCTTGCGCCCAGCCTGCCCTCTGCTCTCCCGCTCTCTCTTCCCCCCTCCTGCTCTCCGCAGCAGAAGCAAGACCCTTCAAGGCCTGTGGGGCCCATGGACCAAGTCCTCCCGAGCTGCAGTGCCGCACCGCCGGAGCTTGCGCAACCAGAAGCCACGCTCTGGAGAAGATCCTCTGTCCCCCCGACACGCCACAGCCAGCCCCGCTGGCTCCTGCTCCAGCTCTCTGTCCACTTCTCCTGCCGTGCCGGGCACAATAAAGGTTTCCTGCATCCACTCCTCTCTCTCTTCCTCTTTCTGTGTTCTGAGGCAGGAAAGCAGCCCTGCGGGGCGTAGTGGAGGCTCCGGGGGAGGGCACTCGCTGGTGCTGGGAGGCCCAGGGCATTAGGGCAGAGAGCAGGAGAGGTGCTGGCAGTTCTGCTTTGCCTGGCCTTCTCCGCCCGGGAGCGCGACCAGCTCTGCCAAGTGGCGCTGCTCCGCAGAAGCGAGGCACCGTCTCGGGCAAGAAGCGCAGAGGAAGAGGCCGGAGAGCAGGGATGGCTGAGCGCTGCACACGGTGAGTGCAGGGCCGGTCCCTTGCTGGAGGGCAGCCTTGCAGAAATGGCCGTGGGGCTGGTGGCCGCCCAGTGGAGCAGGAGCCAGCAACGTGCCTTGGGGCCGTGAGCGCTCCCCCCTGCTCCTGCTCATTGGCAATAGGGTTAGCAGCAGCCGTAAGACGTAAGGACGCTGAGCATGGGTCGCCCCCTCCCCTTCTGTCTCCCCCTTTGTGGCCCCAGGCTGAGGTGACACCTCTTCCCAGGCAAGCCTCCTGCTGGCCCTGGGATTAAGCCCATCAGTGTTAGCACAAAGCCCACGTGCTGGATCCTTGGGTGTGGTGACGCCCGTTAAGGAAGAGGGAAGTGGCACAGCTCAGGGAACACTGGCTATAAAACGAAGCGGCAGCAAGCCCCATGTGGCACTCACGCTGGAGCTGCTGCTGGCTGGCTGGCTGGCTGGCTGGCAGGAAGAAGCCTCTGCTCCCTGGGTGCTCAGGGCTGCCTGCGGCGTTGTCTTCTTCCTTGGAGTAGAGTGAGTTCTTTCCGGTCAAGGCTGGCTCTAGCCTGTGGTGCTGGTGTGGTGGTGATTAGTAAGGATTTGGCAGAGGGTCCGCATGACTGAACCGTCTAGGAAATGCAAGAATGCTAGATAATAAGGAAGCCGAGCTGGTTCCTAGAAGTTTGGTTGGACTGCAAGCTGTGCTAATTGTATAGAAATTGCCTGCTAAAGATAAGCTCTGCTAACTGCTGGGCTGTGAGGGAAAAGCTCAGAGCTGAACGGTGCCCTGGGAGAAGTTTGGCTTGGCTCTTTGGGAGAAGCTCTTTCTTCAGCTACAGGAGTGTGTAAGCCCGGGAGCGGGCTGGGCAGAGAAGTGTTTTGGACAAGGCTTAAGCTTCGTTCAGGTGGCGCTGCGTGGAGGCGGCAGTTGGCGTGCTGCTGCTCCTGGCTCGGGGTTCCCCTCTGTTTCAGGACCTTGTGTGGAGCGTCTGGAGGCGGCCCTGCTGGAGGCGGGGAGCAGGCTGCTTCCAGGCAGGGCCCTGGGAGATGGGCTGCAGCCCTCAGTGTGGGAGGCAGGGCTGCCAGGGACTTTGTCCAGGGCGCCCCGGCTCTTTGGGGGGCTGGGAGAGCGAAGGGGCCATGTGCAGGCGGAGGGAGCCCTGGAGCCCCCGCGGGGCCTGGGAAGGAAAGGCGGAGAGGCAGGCATTGGATGCAGGCTTGCTTTATTGTCAAGGCAGGAAAGGACACAAGCACAGAGCCGCGAGCAAGGCCCAGGCAGGCCGGTGGTGCCTGGGGCTTCCAGAGAGGCGTTCTTCCTTCAGGCTTCTGCCAGGCGCTGGCCGGCCCGGGGCCAAGAAAGGGCCCTGGGGGGCAGCACCGGAGGAGTCACGTGTCTGTGAAGAGGAGGAGGAGGAAGGACGAGGAGGAGAAGAGGTGGCACGGGCGTGGCTTTAGCAGGGCCCACAGGTGTCCCACAGCTTCTTGCTGTAGCGCGGCAAGAGGTAGGGGCTGCAGGCGGGAGAAGCGTAGGGCCTGCCAAAGGTGCAGAGGCCCCCCGAGCCCTGGGTGGCCCCCGCGCCGTAGAGGCCCCCCAGCCCCAGGGAGCCCCCAAAGGCGGGTGCTCCGGAGGAGCCCACCACGGCTTGCTGGGGGAAGGAGCTGAGGATGGGGCCGGGGAAGGTGACGACAACGGGGGGCGGCTGGATGAAGGCCGTCGAGTCGGGGCACTGCCGCGCGCACAGCTCGTTGCAGCTCTCAGCGATGGGCTGGGGGACGGCGACGCTGGTTTTCGGCGGGTACAGGTCGTTGCAAGCCATCTTGGTGTGAGAGAGCTGAGCCTGCAATGAAAAGCCCCCAGGGCCGGTGCTGTGAGTGAGGAGATGCCCTGGCAGAGCAGGGCCCGTGCCACAGCCAGAGGACTCCCTCCTCAGCCCGCCCCGGCTCTCCATGCCTGCTCCCTGCGTGCCCGCGGCCCTCGCCTGCCCCCACAGAGCCCCTCTGCCCACAGCGCGTCCGGCAGAGCTCTGGTGGCCAGGGAGCCCCACACCGGCCCCTGCCCGACAAGGCCTCGCCACCCACCCTTTTCCCGTGCAGAGCCAGGCAGGAGCGGCGGATGCCAGCGCTTGCCCAGGACCACGCTTTTATGGGGGCTGGCGAGTGCGGGGAGGAGCTGGCCGCGCTGGGGGCACGTGGCCCGTGGTGGCCGAGCCCCAGCCTCCTCCCTGCACGCCACGGGGCTGTTGTGCTGACGCCGGTTCCTCGCCAGCCCCCACCCGCTCCCTCAGCCCCTGCAATTACCCCGCTCGGACGCTCGCCAGCCCTCACCTAATGGGCAAATTAGCCCCGCTGCCGTCTCATCCCCTGCGTGCCTAAGAGGGCATGCAGTGTGACACGGGCGGGCTGCCAGCACCCTGCGTGCCGCAGCTCTTCCCCAGGGGCTTGGTCTCAGGGTGGCCGTGTGCGCGCTGTGGAGAGCCCCAGGGCAGAGCGGGGTCGTGGCGCTGGGCAAGGAGCAGCCACACGCCAGCGCCTCCATGACGTACGCACTGCAGTTGTTATCTCCAGAGGGGCGAGGTGACGAAACGCCAAATCAAAGGCGCTCCTCTCGGGCACTGCCTGCTCAGCACCACGCATTTGGCCCGCCAAGCGGAAAGGGGAGGGAAGCCAGCAAAGGGGCCTGTGCTGGTCCGGACAGGGGATGCTGACTCAGGGAGGGCAGGAGCAGGACAGCCTGGCCTCGGCAGGAGGGAGTGCCGCCTCTGCCCATTGGCCCAGCGGGCGCTGCGCAATGGTGGGGCCTGGATAAAAGCTCGGCCTGCGCGGGGCTCTCGCAAGCACTGCTCTGACCGCCTTCTCCTTGGGGAACAGGGTAAGTCTGCGAGCGCTTCTCCTCCTGCCACTGGCCCCTGCCCCTGGCCCCTGCGCCTCAGCCTGGCCAGCTGCCGTCTACTGCTCCCTCGTATCGCACTCTGTGCCCTCTTGCAGAGCACCGTCCAATCCCGCAAGATGGCTTGCTACGACCTGTGCCCACCGAAAACCAGCGTCGCCGTCCCCCAGCCCATCGCTGAGAGCTGCAACGAGCTGTGCGCGCGGCAGTGCCCCGACTCGACGGCCTTCATCCAGCCGCCTCCCGTTGTCGTCACCTTTCCCGGCCCCATCCTCAGCTCCTTCCCCCAGCAAGCCGTGGTGGGCTCCTCCGGAGCACCCGCCTTTGGGGGCTCCCTGGGGCTGGGGGGCCTCTACGGCGCGGGGGCCACCCAGGGCTCGGGGGGCCTCTGCACCTTTGGCAGGCCCTACGCTTCTCCCGCCTGCAGCCCCTACCTCTTGCCGCGCTACAGCAAGAAGCTGTGGGACACCTGTGGGCCCTGCTAAAGCCATGTCCTGCCCCAGACCCCCTGCCAGCTGCCGCGACGCATGGCTGAGCTCGTGGGCACGGGGCGCTGAGGAGCGCTGAGCATCTCCAGCCCCAGCCAAGGCCTGGGCAGCTGGCTGTGCCGGCCCCTTCGGCCTCTCGTGCCCTATTCTACTCCTCCTTCCTCCATGGCCAGGGCCTTGCGCCCAGCCTGCCCTCTGCTCTCCCGCTCTCTCTTCCCCCCTCCTGCTCTCCGCAGCAGAAGCAAGACCCTTCAAGGCCTGTGGGGCCCATGGACCAAGTCCTCCCGAGCTGCAGTGCCGCACCGCCGGAGCTTGCGCAACCAGAAGCCACGCTCTGGAGAAGATCCTCTGTCCCCCCGACACGCCACAGCCAGCCCCGCTGGCTCCTGCTCCAGCTCTCTGTCCACTTCTCCTGCCGTGCCGGGCACAATAAAGGTTTCCTGCATCCACTCCTCTCTCTCTTCCTCTTTCTGTGTTCCGAGGCAGGAAAGCAGCCCTGCGGGACGTAGTGGAGGCTCCGGGGGAGGGCACTCGCTGGTGCTGGGAGGCCCAGGGCATTAGGGCAGAGAGCAGGAGAGGTGCTGGCAGTTCTGCTTTGCCTGGCCTTCTCCGCCCGGGAGCGCGACCAGCTCTGCCAAGTGGCGCTGCTCCGCAGAAGCGAGGCACCGTCTCGGGCAAGAAGCGCAGAGGAAGAGGCCGGAGAGCAGGGATGGCTGAGCGCTGCACACGGTGAGTGCAGGGCCGGTCCCTTGCTGGAGGGCAGCCTTGCAGAAATGGCCGTGGGGCTGGTGGCCGCCCAGTGGAGCAGGAGCCAGCAACGTGCCTTGGGGCCGTGAGCGCTCCCCCCTGCTCCTGCTCATTGGCAATAGGGTTAGCAGCAGCCGTAAGACGTAAGGACGCTGAGCATGGGTCGCCCCCTCCCCTTCTGTCTCCCCCTTTGTGGCCCCAGGCTGAGGTGACACCTCTTCCCAGGCAAGCCTCCTGCTGGCCCTGGGATTAAGCCCATCAGTGTTAGCACAAAGCCCACGTGCTGGATCCTTGGGTGTGGTGACGCCCGTTAAGGAAGAGGGAAGTGGCACAGCTCAGGGAACACTGGCTATAAAACGAAGCGGCAGCAAGCCCCATGTGGCACTCACGCTGGAGCTGCTGCTGGCTGGCTGGCTGGCTGGCTGGCAGGAAGAAGCCTCTGCTCCCTGGGTGCTCAGGGCTGCCTGCGGCGTTGTCTTCTTCCTTGGAGTAGAGTGAGTTCTTTCCGGTCAAGGCTGGCTCTAGCCTGTGGTGCTGGTGTGGTGGTGATTAGTAAGGATTTGGCAGAGGGTCCGCATGACTGAACCGTCTAGGAAATGCAAGAATGCTAGATAATAAGGAAGCCGAGCTGGTTCCTAGAAGTTTGGTTGGACTGCAAGCTGTGCTAATTGTATAGAAATTGCCTGCTAAAGATAAGCTCTGCTAACTGCTGGGCTGTGAGGGAAAAGCTCAGAGCTGAACGGTGCCCTGGGAGAAGTTTGGCTTGGCTCTTTGGGAGAAGCTCTTTCTTCAGCTACAGGAGTGTGTAAGCCCGGGAGCGGGCTGGGCAGAGAAGTGTTTTGGACAAGGCTTAAGCTTCGTTCAGGTGGCGCTGCGTGGAGGCGGCAGTTGGCGTGCTGCTGCTCCTGGCTCGGGGTTCCCCTCTGTTTCAGGACCTTGTGTGGAGCGTCTGGAGGCGGCCCTGCTGGAGGCGGGGAGCAGGCTGCTTCCAGGCAGGGCCCTGGGAGATGGGCTGCAGCCCTCAGTGTGGGAGGCAGGGCTGCCGGGGACTTTGTCCAGGGCGCCCCGGCTCTTTGGGGGGCTGGGAGAGCGAAGGGGCCATGTGCAGGCGGAGGGAGCCCTGGAGCCCCCGCGGGGCCTGGGAAGGAAAGGCGGAGAGGCAGGCATTGGATGCAGGCTTGCTTTATTGTCAAGGCAGGAAAGGACACAAGCACAGAGCCGCGAGCAAGGCCCAGGCAGGCCGGTGGTGCCTGGGGCTTCCAGAGAGGCGTTCTTCCTTCAGGCTTCTGCCAGGCGCTGGCCGGCCCGGGGCCAAGAAAGGGCCCTGGGGGGCAGCACCGGAGGAGTCACGTGTCTGTGAAGAGGAGGAGGAGGAAGGACGAGGAGGAGAAGAGGTGGCACGGGCGTGGCTTTAGCAGGGCCCACAGGTGTCCCACAGCTTCTTGCTGTAGCGCGGCAAGAGGTAGGGGCTGCAGGCGGGAGAAGCGTAGGGCCTGCCAAAGGTGCAGAGGCCCCCCGAGCCCTGGGTGGCCCCCGCGCCGTAGAGGCCCCCCAGCCCCAGGGAGCCCCCAAAGGCGGGTGCTCCGGAGGAGCCCACCACGGCTTGCTGGGGGAAGGAGCTGAGGATGGGGCCGGGGAAGGTGATGACAACGGGGGGCGGCTGGATGAAGGCCGTCGAGTCGGGGCACTGCCGCGCGCACAGCTCGTTGCAGCTCTCAGCGATGGGCTGGGGGACGGCGACGCTGGTTTTCGGCGGGTACAGGTCGTTGCAAGCCATCTTGGTGTGAGAGAGCTGAGCCTGCAATGCAAAGCCCCCAGGGCCGGTGCTGTGAGTGAGGAGATGCCCTGGCAGAGCAGGGCCCGTGCCACAGCCAGGGGACTCCCTCCTCAGCCCGCCCTGGCTCTCCACGCATGCTCCCTGCGTGCCCGCAGCCCTCGCCTGCCCCCACAGAGCCCCTCTGCCCACAGCGCGTCCGGCAGAGCTCTGGTGGCCAGGGAGCCCCACACCGGCCCCTGCCCGACGAGGCCCCGCCACCCACCCTTTTCCCGTGCAGAGCCAGGCAGGAGCGGCGGATGCCAGCGCTTGCCCAGGACCACGCTTTTATGGGGGCTGGCGAGTGCGGGGAGGAGCTGGCCGCGCTGGGGGCACGTGGCCCGTGGTGGCCGAGCCCCAGCCTCCTCCCTGCACGCCACGGGGCTGTTGTGCTGACGCCGGTTCCTCGCCAGCCCCCACCCGCTCCCTCAGCCCCTGCAATTACCCCGCTCGGACGCTCGCCAGCCCTCACCTAATGGGCAAATTAGCCCCGCTGCCGTCTCATCCCCTGCGTGCCTAAGAGGGCATGCAGTGTGACACGGGCGGGCTGCCAGCACCCTGCGTGCCGCAGCTCTTCCCCAGGGGCTTGGTCTCAGGGTGGCCGCGTGCGCGCTGTGGAGAGCCCCAGGGCAGAGCGGGGTCGTGGCGCTGGGCAAGGAGCAGCCACACGCCAGCGCCTCCATGACGTACGCACTGCAGTTGTTATCTCCAGAGGGGCGAGGTGACGAAACGCCAAATCAAAGGCGCTCCTCTCGGGCACTGCCTGCTCAGCACCACGCATTTGGCCCGCCAAGCGGAAAGGGGAGGGAAGCCAGCAAAGGGGCCTGTGCTGGTCCGGACAGGGGATGCTGACTCAGGGAGGGCAGGAGCAGGACAGCCTGGCCTCGGCAGGAGGGAGTGCCGCCTCTGCCCATTGGCCCAGCGGGCGCTGCGCAATGGTGGGGCCTGGATAAAAGCTCGGCCTGCGCGGGGCTCTCGCAAGCACTGCTCTGACCGCCTTCTCCTTGGGGAACAGGGTAAGTCTGCGAGCGCTTCTCCTCCTGCCGCTGGCCCCTGCCCCTGGCCCCTGCGCCTCAGCCTGGCCAGCTGCCGTCTACTGCTCCCACGTATCGCACTCTGTGCCCTCTTGCAGAGCACCGTCCAATCCCGCAAGATGGCTTGCTACGACCTGTGCCCACCGAAAACCAGCGTCGCCGTCCCCCAGCCCATCGCTGAGAGCTGCAACGAGCTGTGCGCGCGGCAGTGCCCCGACTCGACGGCCTTCATCCAGCCGCCTCCCGTTGTCGTCACCTTTCCCGGCCCCATCCTCAGCTCCTTCCCCCAGCAAGCCGTGGTGGGCTCCTCCGGAGCACCCGCCTTTGGGGGCTCCCTGGGGCTGGGGGGCCTCTACGGCGCGGGGGCCACCCAGGGCTCGGGGGGCCTCTGCACCTTTGGCAGGCCCTACGCTTCTCCCGCCTGCAGCCCCTACCTCTTGCCGCGCTACAGCAAGAAGCTGTGGGACACCTGTGGGCCCTGCTAAAGCCATGTCCTGCCCCAGACCCCCTGCCAGCTGCCGCGACGCATGGCTGAGCTCGTGGGCACGGGGCGCTGAGGAGCGCTGAGCATCTCCAGCCCCAGCCAAGGCCTGGGCAGCTGGCTGTGCCGGCCCCTTCGGCCTCTCGCGCCCTATTCTACTCCTCCTTCCTCCATGGCCAGGGCCTTGCGCCCAGCCTGCCCTCTGCTCTCCCGCTCTCTCTTCCCCCCTCCTGCTCTCCGCAGCAGAAGCAAGACCCTTCAAGGCCTGTGGGGCCCATGGACCAAGTCCTCCCGAGCTGCAGTGCCGCACCGCCGGAGCTTGCGCAACCAGAAGCCACGCTCTGGAGAAGATCCTCTGTCCCCCCGACACGCCACAGCCAGCCCCGCTGGCTCCTGCTCCAGCTCTCTGTCCACTTCTCCTGCCGTGCCGGGCACAATAAAGGTTTCCTGCATCCTCTCCTCTCTCTCTTCCTCTTTCTGTGTTCCGAGGCAGGAAAGCAGCCCTGCGGGGCGTAGTGGAGGCTCCGGGGGAGGGCACACGCTGGTGCTGGGAGGCCCAGGGCATTAGGGCGGAGAGCAGGAGTGGTGCTGGCAGTTCTGCTTTGCCTGGCCTTCTCTGCCCGGGAGCGCGACCAGCTCTGCCAAGTGGCGCTGCTCCGCAGAAGCGAGGCACCGTCTCGGGCAAGAAGCGCAGAGGAAGAGGCCGGAGAGCAGGGATGGCTGAGCGCTGCACACGGTGAGTGCAGGGCCGGTCCCTTGCTGGAGGGCAGCCTTGCAGAAATGGCCGTGGGGCTGGTGGCCGCCCAGTGGAGCAGGAGCCAGCAACGTGCCTTGGGGCCGTGAGCGCTCCCCCCTGCTCCTGCTCATTGGCAATAGGGTTAGCAGCAGCCGTAAGACGTAAGGACGCTGAGCATGGGTCGCCCCCTCCCCTTCTGTCTCCCCCTTTGTGGCCCCAGGCTGAGGTGACACCTCTTCCCAGGCAAGCCTCCTGCTGGCCCTGGGATTAAGCCCATCAGTGTTAGCACAAAGCCCACGTGCTGGATCCTTGGGTGTGGTGACGCCCGTTAAGGAAGAGGGAAGTGGCACAGCTCAGGGAACACTGGCTATAAAACGAAGCGGCAGCAAGCCCCATGTGGCACTCACGCTGGAGCTGCTGCTGGCTGGCTGGCTGGCTGGCTGGCAGGAAGAAGCCTCTGCTCCCTGGGTGCTCAGGGCTGCCTGCGGCGTTGTCTTCTTCCTTGGAGTAGAGTGAGTTCTTTCCGGTCAAGGCTGGCTCTAGCCTGTGGTGCTGGTGTGGTGGTGATTAGTAAGGATTTGGCAGAGGGTCCGCATGACTGAACCGTCTAGGAAATGCAAGAATGCTAGATAATAAGGAAGCCGAGCTGGTTCCTAGAAGTTTGGTTGGACTGCAAGCTGTGCTAATTGTATAGAAATTGCCTGCTAAAGATAAGCTCTGCTAACTGCTGGGCTGTGAGGGAAAAGCTCAGAGCTGAACGGTGCCCTGGGAGAAGTTTGGCTTGGCTCTTTGGGAGAAGCTCTTTCTTCAGCTACAGGAGTGTGTAAGCCCGGGAGCGGGCTGGGCAGAGAAGTGTTTTGGACAAGGCTTAAGCTTCGTTCAGGTGGCGCTGCGTGGAGGCGGCAGTTGGCGTGCTGCTGCTCCTGGCTCGGGGTTCCCCTCTGTTTCAGGACCTTGTGTGGAGCGTCTGGAGGCGGCCCTGCTGGAGGCGGGGAGCAGGCTGCTTCCAGGCAGGGCCCTGGGAGATGGGCTGCAGCCCTCAGTGTGGGAGGCAGGGCTGCCGGGGACTTTGTCCAGGGCGCCCCGGCTCTTTGGGGGGCTGGGAGAGCGAAGGGGCCATGTGCAGGCGGAGGGAGCCCTGGAGCCCCCGCGGGGCCTGGGAAGGAAAGGCGGAGAGGCAGGCATTGGATGCAGGCTTGCTTTATTGTCAAGGCAGGAAAGGACACAAGCACAGAGCCGCGAGCAAGGCCCAGGCAGGCCGGTGGTGCCTGGGGCTTCCAGAGAGGCGTTCTTCCTTCAGGCTTCTGCCAGGCGCTGGCCGGCCCGGGGCCAAGAAAGGGCCCTGGGGGGCAGCACCGGAGGAGTCACGTGTCTGTGAAGAGGAGGAGGAGGAAGGACGAGGAGGAGAAGAGGTGGCACGGGCGTGGCCTTAGCAGGGCCCACAGGTGTCCCACAGCTTCTTGCTGTAGCGCGGCAAGAGGTAGGGGCTGCAGGCGGGAGAAGCGTAGGGCCTGCCAAAGGTGCAGAGGCCCCCCGAGCCCTGGGTGGCCCCCGCGCCGTAGAGGCCCCCCAGCCCCAGGGAGCCCCCAAAGGCGGGTGCTCCGGAGGAGCCCACCACGGCTTGCTGGGGGAAGGAGCTGAGGATGGGGCCGGGGAAGGTGACGACAACGGGGGGCGGCTGGATGAAGGCCGTCGAGTCGGGGCACTGCCGCGCGCACAGCTCGTTGCAGCTCTCAGCGATGGGCTGGGGGACGGCGACGCTGGTTTTCGGCGGGTACAGGTCGTTGCAAGCCATCTTGGTGTGAGAGAGCTGAGCCTGCAATGCAAAGCCCCCAGGGCCGGTGCTGTGAGTGAGGAGATGCCCTGGCAGAGCAGGGCCCGTGCCACAGCCAGGGGACTCCCTCCTCAGCCCGCCCCGGCTCTCCATGCCTGCTCCCTGCGTGCCCGCGGCCCTCGTCTGCCCCCACAGAGCCCCTCTGCCCACAGCGCGTCCGGCAGAGCTCTGGTGGCCAGGGAGCCCCACACCGGCCCCTGCCCGACGAGGCCCCGCCACCCACCCTTTTCCCGTGCAGAGCCAGGCAGGAGCGGCGGATGCCAGCGCTTGCCCAGGACCACGCTTTTATGGGGGCTGGCGAGTGCGGGGAGGAGCTGGCCGCGCTGGGGGCACGTGGCCCGTGGTGGCCGAGCCCCAGCCTCCTCCCTGCACGCCACGGGGCTGTTGTGCTGACGCCGGTTCCTCGCCAGCCCCCACCCGCTCCCTCAGCCCCTGCAATTACCCCGCTCGGACGCTCGCCAGCCCTCACCTAATGGGCAAATTAGCCCCGCTGCCGTCTCATCCCCTGCGTGCCTAAGAGGGCATGCAGTGTGACACGGGCGGGCTGCCAGCACCCTGCGTGCCGCAGCTCTTCCCCAGGGGCTTGGTCTCAGGGTGGCCGCGTGCGCGCTGTGGAGAGCCCCAGGGCAGAGCGGGGTCGTGGCGCTGGGCAAGGAGCAGCCACACGCCAGCGCCTCCATGACGTACGCACTGCAGTTGTTATCTCCAGAGGGGCGAGGTGACGAAACGCCAAATCAAAGGCGCTCCTCTCGGGCACTGCCTGCTCAGCACCACGCATTTGGCCCGCCAAGCGGAAAGGGGAGGGAAGCCAGCAAAGGGGCCTGTGCTGGTCCGGACAGGGGATGCTGACTCAGGGAGGGCAGGAGCAGGACAGCCTGGCCTCGGCAGGAGGGAGTGCCGCCTCTGCCCATTGGCCCAGCGGGCGCTGCGCAATGGTGGGGCCTGGATAAAAGCTCGGCCTGCGCGGGGCTCTCGCAAGCACTGCTCTGACCGCCTTCTCCTTGGGGAACAGGGTAAGTCTGCGAGCGCTTCTCCTCCTGCCGCTGGCCCCTGCCCCTGGCCCCTGCGCCTCAGCCTGGCCAGCTGCCGTCTACTGCTCCCTCGGATCGCACTCTGTGCCCTCTTGCAGAGCACCGTCCAATCCCGCAAGATGGCTTGCTACGACCTGTGCCCACCGAAAACCAGCGTCGCCGTCCCCCAGCCCATCGCTGAGAGCTGCAACGAGCTGTGCGCGCGGCAGTGCCCCGACTCGACGGCCTTCATCCAGCCGCCTCCCGTTGTCGTCACCTTTCCCGGCCCCATCCTCAGCTCCTTCCCCCAGCAAGCCGTGGTGGGCTCCTCCGGAGCACCCGCCTTTGGGGGCTCCCTGGGGCTGGGGGGCCTCTACGGCGCGGGGGCCACCCAGGGCTCGGGGGGCCTCTGCACCTTTGGCAGGCCCTACGCTTCTCCCGCCTGCAGCCCCTACCTCTTGCCGCGCTACAGCAAGAAGCTGTGGGACACCTGTGGGCCCTGCTAAAGCCATGTCCTGCCCCAGACCCCCTGCCAGCTGCCGCGACGCATGGCTGAGCTCGTGGGCACGGGGCGCTGAGGAGCGCTGAGCATCTCCAGCCCCAGCCAAGGCCTGGGCAGCTGGCTGTGCCGGCCCCTTCGGCCTCTCACGCCCTATTCTACTCCTCCTTCCTCCATGGCCAGGGCCTTGCGCCCAGCCTGCCCTCTGCTCTCCCGCTCTCTCTTTCCCCCTCCTGCTCTCCGCAGCAGAAGCAAGACCCTTCAAGGCCTGTGGGGCCCATGGACCAAGTCCTCCCGAGCTGCAATGCTGCACCGCTGGGGCTTGCGCAACCAGAAGCCACGCTCTGGAGAAGATCCTCTGTCCCCCCGACACGCCACAGCCAGCCCCGCTGGCTCCTGCTCCAGCTCTCTGTCCACTTCTCCTGCCGTGCCGGGCACAATAAAGGTTTTCTGCATCCACTCCTCTCTCTCTTCCTCTTTCTGTGTTCTGAGGCAGGAAAGCAGCCCTGCGGGGCGTAGCGGAGTCTCTGTATTGGGCTCACACTGATGCTGAGTGACCCATGATCCTCTTGGTTTCTGAGGGGTTAGGGGAGCAGTCATCACAGAAGGGCTTTTTTTTTGTGCAGTGGATTAGGGTAGAGAGCAGAATAGGTATTGGGTATAAAGCGAAAATTCAGAAAGTCCGAAGTTGCACTAATGCTGGACTTCCTGCTGCCTGGCAGGAAGGATGAAGCCTCTGCTCCCTCAGTGGGCAATCTGTCTGCAGCGTTGCCTTCCTTTGATCACTCAATGAGCTCTTTCTTGTTAGTACCTCATGGTGGTCTGTTTCTGTTTCTTCTACAGTACCCACCCTCTCTCAGCTCCTGTAATTACCTTTCTGGGATGCTCATCTGCTGCCTCTGCATCTCCCATTCTCCCTGCCTCTTGCCTGTTCCCCTTACTCTCCTCCTTCATGAGGCTGTGTACACCAGCGGGCCTGGTAAAACCAACCTCACAGGTCGCATATTTTTTAGACATTTGTAGGTGTTACTGATCCTAAAAGACATATCTATTTGTATTTTCTAAAATGTTTTGATCTTCCTTTCTCAATATTTGTTCTTATATCTACTTTCTTGGATTGCATGTGGTCCTTTTTATATCCTGCTCTTATATCTACTTTCTTGGATTGCATGTGGTCCTTTTTATATCCTGCTTACCTTTTAGTGGTTCGCTTATTCTCTTTCTGTCTCTCTCATTTTATTTTTTTTTCTTGCAACATATATTTAGTGTTTCAACTTTAATGTTGATAATTGCAATTTGCAAAATTACAAACAAAATTCTGTGCATAATCTTGTTGGTGTTTTTTAGTCTTGTTACCCTCATCTTTTATTGTTTTCTGATTTCGTTTTACTTGTCTTTCCCAATAAATCTTTTTTTTTTTCCTTTTTTTTTTTTTTTCCTTTTTGTTTTCTTTTTTTCCATATGTAGCCTATTGTGTATTCATCTAGATCTGTATTTGTCCATAAGGCTAAAGACTCTCTGCTTATTTGCCACAGTGGCAAGACTCTCTGCTTATTTGCCACAGCCAGTTTTCCCTGTATCCTTTCAGCAACATGGTACATTCCTTCTTGTTGTAGTTTCTAGTATCAATCATTTTGAGTAGTGCTTTTTATTCTGTGTCAGTTAAGTATTTAGTAATGAGAGAGAGACAGATTTGAGGATCGTGTGTCTCCATCTTTTTCATATTTACCTCCTTTTCAATTTTTTAAGTTCAAAAATCACCTCCTGCATCTTGCTGCTGTACATTTTTTTCTCCTTTCTTCTGTGATATCTATAGTTGATTTTCATTATCATACAGTAATCTATATTCTTTAGAATGCATAATGAGTTACCTCTGGGTGATGCTCCTGGTATTTTATAAAACCTTCACTTTCTGCATCCACTATGAAAACAGGTTCAGAATGTTCTCTAGTAATAATATTTGACACACAGCTACAGTTTAAAGAGTTGTTTTAAGATGATAATAACTCCAGACTATTAAAATACTTCTGCCTCTTATTTAAAGTGCAGGAATGATATTCGGTTTTTAAAACATCCCCTTTCAACTCTCTTAATCTCACTTCTTTATCATCCAGCTTTACAACTTCACCCTTCCTAGTTGCTTAGAAATCTACAGAGACAATGGAAAGAATAGTAAGTTTGTAATGCAGGATCCACGCTGCTGCTCAAGATGTTTGTTGACACGCTGGGAGAAGAGCAGACTGCTCTGGATGACACAAAAGGGAAAGTAGGGCAGAGACAGAGCTGGCCAGCTCCAGCAGCTACAGACCATATTCTGATTAGGGGAGCGATAGGGCTCTCTGTTTAGCCTGATGCTATTACTCACCCCTGGGACACGCACATTGCATTATAACAAAACAGTCTACTTGCATAAATCATTAGTCAGTGTTTCTAAACTGCTTTGATATCCTTTGTTCCTTAGAAGCCTGAGAAAATCTGTAGTAATCACTTTTTTTTTTCCTTTTTTTCCCACAGGAACCCCCATAAGACATTTTAGAATTGGAAGAACATTTAAATAACAATGTTTTTATACAGAAAGTAAGGCTAGCAAGTGGAGAGAGGAAATGGAGGTCTTGGATGTGGGGAGGGCTTGTTGCCCAGAGAGAGTAATAAGGCACAACTTGCTCTGATTTGTAAACATCATGGTAAACTATAAATGTGGGCAAGGAAGTCATCCTTAGAGAGTGGGTAAAATGTAGACTGCAGTAATACACTTTCTATGCCTGAAGAGAGATTTTTGTCTTCCCCTGCAATAAATGCAAGGCATGGCTTATTGGAAAACACTGATTTTTAGCCAGCAGTTTTTTCTACTTTCTTCCGCAGCCACAAGTCTTACCAAATTCCAAGGAGAAAAAAAAAATCAGAAATCTAATCCATTTTTTTACATGAAGAGAAAAAAAAAAAAAAAAAAAAAAAAAAGAGTCAAGATGTATCAAAACTAGAAATATTCAGCATAGGTACTGCAGGAATTAAGTCCAGATCAGCTCTGGGCATCTTCTCAGTGTTGCCAATTGGAAGAATACATAGAATATCTTGGACATGGATAAAAACATTAGAGCTGGAATAGAAAATACAGGCTATCCTCTGTAAAAGCATGGGGGGGGGGGAAAGATAAACAATCACAAATGTATGTAGAGTTTCTTTCTGCAAAGTATAGATTTAAATACAGGTATTTTTTCATCTGATACACACCATGTGTGACATCTGCTTGAGATTTTTTTTAACGATGTAAAAGAAAAGCTGTGTTAATGTTGACCTATGACAGCCAGGATTTCCAATGGTGTTCTAATTAAAGTAATGGCATGCACCACCTTGATACCTGTACATAAAAGTGATGTAATTGTGTAACACTGAAGTGTCTAAATCACTAACACATTTTCATACATTAACATGACATTAAATATTAGCTAGGTTGAACACCAATTAAAGTTTGTGAAATCACTACAACGTACTTTTTTTTTTTTTTTTTCAAGTAGCCCCAGAACATACTTGGTAAGGTTTAATGCCAACATCATCTACCAAAAACTGCATCTGCTTTTTTGCTTTTCTCCTTGGAGTCATACCTGTTTTGGTTCATCTTGGGCAGCGGTGGGACTTTACATACATCTGGCTGGTGATTTCTTTGACTTCCTAACACAAATCACTGTCAGCAGAACAGTGGGCTCCTTTAAAGCTGAATTTCAACGCACATTTAAACTCTTGTAGTGAAGCAAAATTATTTTTTTACGTATGATTGAGCTGGCACATTTATAGGTAGATCAAAAGACTGTTCCTCTCTGTGGAAAGCTGTTGGTGAATAACAGTGTGTACTGTAGGATCTCTGTTAATATTCATGATCACTCAAAACTCATCTGAGGTGAACAAGGTCTGTTAAAGTTTGGGATGGAAAACTCAGATTCCTAGGTAGTCCTATGCTAAGCTTCATTCTTCCTGCAACAAGGTTACCAGATAAATTTTGAGGGCTGTTAAGGAAAAATGTGCATGTCAGCCAAAGCTGAGTCTTACAAAATCTTTGAGCAGACCTACTTATGACAAATTCATGAAGGACAAGGTAACATGTAGAGTCAGCTTAATGCACATGGTAATTCCAGTCAGGTCACTGTAATGATAGTAGGAATTACACTAGCCAATTAAGAACTAAGATTAAAGAAATCCATCACATGATATGAGACTTTGAATAAAATTATAACTATGACAACCACAAAAATTTCAACATACAGAACTGTTAAACAATTTCTGTTAGCAGCCAAGTGCCAAATGAGTTTCAAATCCTGAAGTCATGCCAAGAAACTCTATATAAGCCCCTGAGTACATTCAGGCATTTTTTGTGGCTTATTCACCTTGCTGAGCTTAGTGAGTATGGTTTTTAGATTTCTTGTGTTTTCTATAGCCATACTCGGATTTTGAGCAGCATTAGGCGGTTTATCTCTGTGACTATTCTGTTAGTGAAAGCAAGGGTGAATGTAAGATTAGGGGGAATGGGTGCAAATGCAGAAACTCATTCCTCATAAACAAAATTTGGATATTCTTAGTCAAGAAGGTTAAAAATCACAGATGAAAACAATGTTATTTCAGATCATTATTTTAATATTCTATGAAGTTTAAGATTCATCTAATAAATGATCACTTTTTCAGCTGTGTTCAGTGGCATTCCAGGAGTAACACTCCTATTTCAAGCAAAGCCACATCTTGGGGCTTGCAGTCTGACCTTCATCCTGCAAGATGGCTTCCAACGACCTGTACTCACTGAAAACCAGTGTTGCCATCCCCCAGCCCATCTCTGAGAGCTGCAACGAGCTGTGTGCGCAGCAGTGCCCCGACTCAACAGCCTTCATCCAGCCACCCCCCCCATCGTCATCACCTTCCCTGGCCCCATCCTCAGATCCTTCCCCCAGAAATCCATGGTGGCCTCCTCCAGAGCACCCGCCTTTGGGGGCTCTTCCACCTCTGGGGCATGCATTGGCCTGGGGAGCCTCTGCAGCAGGACTCTCTATGACTCTGGGGCACTTTTTGGCTGCAGGTCTGGGAGCTCAGCCCTCTCCACCCTCAGCAACAGGTACTCCAGCCCCTTCTCCTCCCACTTCTCCTCCCACTGGTACAGCCAGCTCCTCTAAAGTAGCTGCAGGCCAAGGCAGCAGGAGCATCCCTGTTGATGACGCATTAAACACTACAGATTATCTAAATTCCTTCTGTCTCGTTTCTCATTTTATGCTGGTTGAGGATATTTCTCACAGATTAATTTAAAAAATGCAGGGATTTTAAACTATGTCAATGAATTTTATGTAGTTTTCCTCCAACTTTCACTGTCTTTGCAGTTTTGATGCACAATGCAATCAGATTTCTGCTCCCACAGACACAGTCATGTCTTTGTAACAGTCTTACAGGTTGGGAAGTTCAGCTCTTGGTATCAAGTTTCCACACCCATCACTGAAAGGCAAAATAGCTCACAAAGCTTGCACAAATCCCACTCTTAACATTGGTGGGCTTTTCCTCTTGTTCATTTGTCTACTGCTGTCTTACAACAACAAGAACAGTTAACAGGTCCATGAACTCATCTGAGCTTAACACACAATTAATTCACAATATGCATCCTGTCCTTCAAAGGATAATATACCAGGAAAACTTGTAAAAGATTAAAATAAAATAAAATAAAATAAAATAAAATAAAATAAAATAAAATAAAATAAAATAAAATAAATATTTCCTGCACAGGAAAAAAAAAACAAAACACACACACACACACACACAACAATACCATGATATGTGTGTGTTTTGTTTCAACATAAAAACACAAATGCAGAAACTGATGTGTAAGCCATTTTAAGGCCACTGACAGTTCTGCAGCATACCTATTGACTAAAGTCGTGCAAAACAATAATCATTATTATTAGTAGTAGTAGTAATAATAATAAATTAAATGGACACACCTAATAATTGGATGAAAGGCTGAACAACAGTTCATTTTTTCACATGATGTTTGGATTCCTGAGGGAACCCAGATACAATGTCACTGTACAAGAGCTAATTTTGCTCCCAGAGGAGTCTGAGGGACAAATGAAAACCAAGGAGTCTCACATGCAACACCACGGGACTTTATTGTGACAGGGAAGCATAGCAGGCAAATACAGAAACTCAAGGTGATCCAAGAGGAAAGGCATGATGCAAGTACTGCGTCGTGGGTACTGGTGCCCTGCTCAGGGCCCCAGGGCCAGTCGAGGTGGCAGGAGGCTGCAGGGGACGCTGAGGAGGCAGCCAGGGCACACTGTGGCACAGGGCAGTGGGACACTGGGCACACAGCCACCTCCAGTCCCCGTGCCCCGGCAGATGATGGGTGCTGCTGGTCCCTAGGGCTCTTGCTCTGTGTCCCCATGCCAGGGTCCTTGCTTCAGGGCTGTCGCTGGCTCTGGGCATGGCTGTGGTGGCCTTAGAAAGACCCACAGCTACCGCGGCGGGACCTTCTCCACCTGGTACCAGGGAGGCAATAGCCCATGCCACAGGAGGAGAGGCCAGAGCTGTAGGACCTGCCAAAATTGCCAAAGCCACTAGAGCCATACAGGCCCCCGTAGCCCAGGGAGCCCCCGTAGCTCAAGTCATCCCCATAACCTAGGCAGCTCCCATAGCCCTGGGACCCGCCGTAGCCCCCCAGGCCAAAGTTGCTCCCATAGCCCTGGGACCCGCCGTAGCCCCCCAGGCCAAAGGAGCTCCCATAGCCCTGGGACCCGCCGTAGCCCCCCAGGCCAAAGGAGCCCCTATAGCCCTGGGAGCTGCCATAGCCCCCCAAGCCCAGAGAGCCCCCGTAGCCCTGGAACCCCCCCAGGCCAAAGGAGCCCCCAAAGCCTTGGGACCCTCCAAAACCAAAGGGGCCCCCATAGCCCAGGGAGCCCCCATAGCCCAGGTTGCTTCGGGAGCTGAAGGAGCCTCCCAGAGTGGTTGGGCCCGAGGATCCCACAATGCTCTCCTGAGGAAAAGAGCTGAGCACAGGGCCCGGGACTGTCACCACCGCCGGCGGGGGGATGATCACAGCTCTGGAGGGGGGACACTGCTGCACGCAGGGCTCGTTGTAGCTCTCGGCAATTGGCTGAGGGCAGGTCACCCCGTACGGTCTGTAGGACTCCATGGAGCAAGACATCCTTCTTGTGATGGTTGTGAGTCTGCAGTGCACAGTAGAAAGCAGGTTTAAGGTAAATGGACAAGCCTTAGAGCTGCACTATGAGGAATCTAATGAATCTAATTTATAAGCACAGCTTAAACAGACTAAAATTTGCTAGTATATTTACAGTAGGTTAAGAAAGGAAGCGTCAGTTATAGCCAGTCATTTCTCTAGGTTCATATTGCTTCTCTAGTAGCACCCAACTTCTAAGTGGAAACATTTGTTCTTATGGGGCAAATGCTACCACAAGATGTATTTATTATGCTCCCTGTGATACTTAAAATTTCCTAGTGCATGTAGCTCCTGAATTGGAACTAAAATGCCTGGGAAATGGATAGTGAAAATGACATTATAAAATTGCCCATTTTGTTGTAAGGAGACCTTCCAACACTTGCAGTTCTCCAAGCCTGCCATTCCATAACATCACATATGATTTAGAAGGACAGAGGTTGAGCCAAATAGGACTTACCCTGTTCACCAAGGAGAATAAGCCAGGAGAAGTGGATAGTGAGGCTTGGAGTAGGGAGAGCTTTTATACATTTCTCAGACTGCTTACAGGATATGATACACCCTTTGTGCCTTAGGTCTTACATAGTAACAAAACAACCTTGATATTGAGGGATTTATTTTTGCTTGCTTTGCACTGCCACTCCCATCATTGAAAAAAATGGTGTGATACAATGCCATTACCAAGTCATGGGCATTGGATTTATGAATGATGGGATCTTGCAGTCATCTAGTGCCCAACACCAACATTGGTGGATCTGTTATTTAAGTACACTTTAAGTTTTATATAACACATATATGTTTTATGTAACATGACTACAATGTGGTTTACTGGTTAAAAACAAGTCACAGATAACGTTTGCTACTAGTCAATATTTGCTATATAAAGGTTTTACTTTTTTTTTTTTTTTTCAGATAGTGTACTTACAATGACTGTCATCATTTGGGCTGCTCAGTGTGGCAAATCCAATCTGACATCTGAATTTGCATCACAGGATAGGAAATGATGGGTCCTATGAATAATTTGGGTCTGGGGTCTGGAATATCTCATTATAGACCAATCACTAGCTCTGTTGATTTCCTGCAGTGTAATGCACTCAGGGGAGACCATAAAAGATATCTAGAGATACAGTGGTAAATATTGTTGCTACTGGAGTGAATGCATTGAATAAACTACTTTAATTTACATAGCAACTACCTCTATCAGAAATTTGGAGAATTTGGAGGAGAGATCGTTTAAAAAAATTATCAAAAAGAACAAACTTTTTTTTTGTATATCTCTCTCAAGACCTTTAGAGTGAAGAACAACAAATATTCAAGTATAGAAGGAGTGGCAAAGCATCGCCTAGTCAGCCACTTCAAAGCATTCAAAGCAGCCTTTATTTATTTATTTATTTATTTTTTGAAAATAGTTACAATAGCAACTAGGAGTCATTTTGGAAGGTGAAAGACACTGAAAGTGGATAAAAAGGCGGGAAAGAGGTAGTAGAAAGGAGAATTTCAGGTATCCACATCTGGTTTAGAAACATATTTTTTTTTGTCTTTGTTTGCAACCCAAATGACATTAATTACTGATGAATTATAAAGAGTCTTCTGTTGTTATTTTACTGTTGTCTTTGAAATGTCAGTGACACATCTCAGAGATGTTCCAGATCTTCCAAGGAATGATAAGAGGCTTCACAAACACCTACTAAAAATTCATATTCAATTGTTGTAGGATTGTTCTACACCAACGTGCTACCATCAGCATGCAAATCTTGTGCAAGAGCATCAATTTAGAGGTGTGTGGACAAAGTGCTTGTGTCATAATGTACGGCTTCATGTATAAGAGAGGGGGTCATGTAGGGGTGACAGCATGAGATCTGGAGACTATGAGAGCAGAGAATTTAGGACATCAGTTTGAGACCCTTTGTTTTTCAGAACATGGGAAAATAACTTGTTCAGTCTGAAAATTCAGGCAACCGTTAAGGGGGTTCTTATTTTTTCCTTAGAATTTAAGATATTAGACATTTCAGGCATGTTACCAAAATACAGGCTCATAAAAGGAGATGAAGCTACTATTTGCATCTGTAGCATGAACATCGTAATCTCCCCAAACTTGTTAATATCTAATAGAATAAAGAGCTTGACATTATGAATGAAAATTAAATCATTGCAAATGTCAAATTTAAAAATCACTGCCTGATTATGGAAGCAAAATGAGTGACGTTGGTTGGCATATTTTTGAATGATGCTGTTTCATAACAAGGGAGCTTCTAAATCCTGCCCTTCTTCATTTAGTATGATTATAACAGAAATTGCAAGCATTAAGTATTAATGAGTGTTTGTGAAGCAGCTTAAAGTCATTATCTTCTAGGTGCCTGTCATTATTATCAGCAAATCCTGATGACACTTCAAAGGTACATCTATTTAACGATTTAGAGGTCATTTATAGCCTATCTTTTGAAATATTGTTAAATTAGAGAACAACAGATTCGCAAATAATTGTGTGATACCACAGAATTATCCCATTAATAAAATACTATTAAAAGGGATATATTTTAATTTCCCTTTTTTTCTTAAGTGCTCAGTACTTCTGGGATGGGGATTAAAAATAAATAAATAAATAAATAAGGATTGTTTTGAAATGTATTTCTAACTTGCATAAGGTGAGATTCCAAAATAAATTTTCAAGTGGTTATAAGCTTTAGACAGAGACCCCATTAACAGTTCTGATGGCATCAAAAAGGCCTTTTCTGCTTCTCTAGAGCAGCCATTCTCAGATCAGCCACTCCTCTTTTAACCTGGTGTCATCTGAATTGTCTCAGCAGAGTTGAGTGAATGATGTTGGAAGAGTTTTCAATAGATGAATGCCAGCTCCACTGGGTTTTAGTTAGTATTTATAGCAACAACGAGACTGTTGTTGCTATAAATCAACGAGCCTGAATTAGTTACAGATAAAACAAAAAGCTTAAAACAAGCTAGAAACTTTGTCATGTCCTATTGCTCTCTTGTCGTTACTAGCAATACAAATCATAGAATCACAGAATCTCCCAAGTTGAAAGGTACCCACAATGACCCATATTAATTCAAACTTCTGGCTCCATACAGGACCACCAAAGAATCCAATCCTACGTCTGAGAGCGGTGTTCAAATACTTCTTAAACTCCAGCGGGCTTGTTGCTATGAACACTGCCCTGGGGAGCCTGTTCCAGTGCCTGACCACCCTGTCAGTACCCAACCAAAAGACACCAAGGTGGTGTCTGACCACAATACCTATTCCATCAGGAGTGAGCCTGCAAAACATCAGCCCTTTGCCCTGATCTGTCAGAATGTTTACATATCCCCAACAGACTGCAAGAAGAGGACAATAGGAAATGGGCACAAACTGGAACACAGGAGGCTCCACCTGAACATCTGGAAACACTTGAGCCCGGGGCGTGGAACAGATGACCTCCAGAGGTCCATTCCAAACTGAACCCTTCCATGATTCTGTGTGAGGAGAACTTGTGTCTTCTCAGAGCTGAATGTCTAGCTCACATTGGATGACCTTCACCTAGTTCTTGCACATGGCACAGAAAGGGCCCCATGCCATGCAGGTACTATTCCAAACATTAAAATGGGACTAACATGACGCATGTTTCTTGCTCTGGCTTTCAGTCAATGACTGTACAGGATGCAACCCTTTGGATCCAAGTTTCATAAATCCTCTAAAATGAAAATCACAGATAACTGATTGTCATCAACATTGTATCACACCCATAGTAACTCTTGGGAGGGACAGTGCTGACAAGGCAATATTAAAGCTCCCACTATCATGTTTGTTTTGTAACAAATTAGGACCAGAGGCACAAATGATGGCTTAAAGACACCAGCTGAAGAAGCATATAAAAGCTCATGTTACCTGCAGCCCTTCTATCCACTTCTCTTGCCTCAGTCTCTGCAGCAAACAAGGTAAGCATGGTTTCCACTTAGTCTTTCTACTACCATTACTTTTTATTTTTACAATGCTTTTGTCATGGAGATGATTCCTGCATTTGTGATCACAGACTTATGCCCTTTGTTTCATGCTGAAAATCAATCTGTCCAGAGAGAACATCAGGAGCCACTGCATTAGGAGAGGAAGTAAATCTTCAAACTAGAAAAATACAAATACTTGAAGTGTCTTAGGAAGCCTGAATTAACAAATAAGGCAATGAGATTTTTCTCCTATTCATACTGACTTCTTTTTCCCTGGTTCTTATACCTTGAGAGTGCTTCCTCAGCAGTACAAAATGCTGGAGACAGATCACTGAGTAACTCCAGTCTGGCACTAGTAATTTCTCCAGAACAGAATTTCTGTTTCACATCAGATTTTTTACAAAGCTGGTCATGATAAGATTAAAGCTTAAACATAAAATAAGGGCAGTTGATACAAGAAAGAGTTTCATTTGTTATATATGTACATTCACTCTTAACTTCTGCTGATTCAGAAATGCATCCAACACTTAGAAATCTTGGTTCACCTCCTCATAGTGCAGCTCTAAGGCTTGTCCATTTACCTTAAACCTGCTTTCTACTGTGCACTGCAGACTCACAACCATCACAAGAAGGATGTCTTGCTCCATGGAGTCCTACAGACCGTACGGGGTGACCTGCCCTCAGCCAATTGCCGAGAGCTACAACGAGCCCTGCGTGCAGCAGTGTCCCCCCTCCAGAGCTGTGATCATCCCCCCGCCGGCGGTGGTGACAGTCCCGGGCCCTGTGCTCAGCTCTTTTCCTCAGGAGAGCATTGTGGGATCCTCGGGCCCAACCACTCTGGGAGGCTCCTTCAGCTCCCGAAGCAACCTGGGCTATGGGGGCTCCCTGGGCTATGGGGGCCCCTTTGGTTTTGGAGGGTCCCAAGGCTTTGGGGGCTCCTTTGGCCTGGGGGGGTTCCAGGGCTACGGGGGCTCTCTGGGCTTGGGGGGCTATGGCAGCTCCCAGGGCTATAGGGGCTCCTTTGGCCTGGGGGGCTACGGCGGGTCCCAGGGCTATGGGAGCTCCTTTGGCCTGGGGGGCTACGGCGGGTCCCAGGGCTATGGGAGCAACTTTGGCCTGGGGGGCTACGGCGGGTCCCAGGGCTATGGGAGCTGCCTAGGTTATGGGGATGACTTGAGCTACGGGGGCTCCCTGGGCTACGGGGGCCTGTATGGCTCTAGTGGCTTTGGCAATTTTGGCAGGTCCTACAGCTCTGGCCTCTCCTCCTGTGGCATGGGCTATTGCCTCCCTGGTACCAGGTGGAGAAGGTCCCGCCGCGGTAGCTGTGGGTCTTTCTAAGGCCACCACAGCCATGCCCAGAGCCAGCGACAGCCCTGAAGCAAGGACCCTGGCATGGGGACACAGAGCAAGAGCCCTAGGGACCAGCAGCACCCATCATCTGCCGGGGCACGGGGACTGGAGGTGGCTGTGTGCCCAGTGTCCCACTGCCCTGTGCCACAGTGTGCCCTGGCTGCCTCCTCAGCGTCCCCTGCAGCCTCCTGCCACCTCGACTGGCCCTGGGGCCCTGAGCAGGGCACCAGTACCCACGACGCAGTACTTGCATCATGCCTTTCCTCTTGGATCACCTTGAGTTTCTGTATTTGCCTGCTATGCTTCCCTGTCACAATAAAGTCCCGTGGTGTTGCATGTGAGACTCCTTGGTTTTCATTTGTCCCTCAGACTCCTCTGGGAGCAAAATTAACTCCCTAGTGTGCTGAGTTAACTTATCATAAAATCTGCCCTGCTCCATGTCTTTTCAAATTGTAGAATGAAATTTTAATTGAGATCCTTAAGGCATCAGCATTGTGTTAATGAATATTTGTTTAGCAATTCAGAAGTCATTATCTTCCCCAAGGTTTAGAACAGGAGGGGTAACTGTTATTGCTCTGAGGATTTCTGGTGACACCTCAAAGGTCCCCTAATCACTACATAATTTAGTAACCAATTACCCCTTAATTTCAGTATTCCTAAACAAACAAGCAAACAAAGGAAGAATCATACATAATTTTCTTATCTAATTTGTTAATTTTTAATGTTTTTGCTGTTATTTACTGCCATTTTTCTTAATGTTAATTCTCCATAGAGTTAAAAAATGAGTCAGGAAAATAATAGAGGAGGTTGCTGGGATTTTACGAGCTCTAAGGAACTGGAACAGCAAGAGATGAAAGGACATTGCCTGTAAGACAGGATTAGATTTCCCCACCTGTTTTACCCACTGTTTGTTAGCCAGGAATGAATATTTAATATTGTTCTGAAAGAAGTGTGGCTAAGGAAAAACACCTTATCAGAAAACAGGTATTACTCACGGTTTACATGTGTCTTTAATTATCTCCTCACTAATTGTTATGGTATGATTTAAATGAAGATCTGCCTGGTACTGACAAATTATAAACTGACAAATTTATCCAAAAAAAAGAGCTCAAAAGAAAAGAAGAAAGGAAAAACATCAGAGGATATGTTTATGATGCACCATAAGTTTAATGAGCAAGTAGAATAACTAAAAAATAAAATAAAATATACAGCACAGGAAAGCAATAGGTTTCAATTTGGATAAAACTAATCATACATTTCAAGGCAATGCTTTACGGCTGGACACCCAATGCCAATATGCAGCAATCAAAGTTACATTTTTCACCTCATTGATAACAGAGAAAGGCATTAAATCAGAAATGCCAAGCTCCTGCAGTCCCATTAGCTCAGGAAAAAGCTGAGGGTGGTCAGCTAGTGTAAGGCCATGGTCATGAACTCTGTCCTGTGTCTGGATCATGCTTTTAAGCTTCTGGTTCCTTTTCTCTGTGGTTTTTCCTTGGGGCTTTAGCACGGCCCACAGCTCCCACGGCGGTTGTAGCGACGGTAGGACCTCCCATAAAGGCCACCCAGGCCTGAATAGCCAAGGCCCCCAAGTCCCAAGGAGCTTCCAGAGGAGATGGGGACCCCCCCAGCACTGAGAGCATCCCCCACAGCTGCAGACGCCGAGGATCCCACAGTGGTGTTCTGGGGGAAGGAGCTGAGGATGGGGCCGGGCAGGGTCACCACCACGGGAGAGGGCTGGATCACATAAGTTGAGTCCTGGCACTGCCGCACACAGGGCTGGTTGCAGCTGTTGGCAAGCGGGGTTGGGCCACAGGGATTGGAAGGACAGAGGTCATAGCAGGACATGGCTGTGGGACGGAGGTAAATCTGAAACATAGAGAAGACAGTAAGTACAGGAAAAAATTGTAATTATAGTTATGTAACTGAGCTGCTGAGATGCTGGAGAGTACCAAAAGCTAACTAGAGACTGTGGGGAGAAAATAATGATGTGTCAGTCTTGGATCGAAAGGGGATTTCAGTGAAACCCAGACTAGTGTCCATTACAGAGGACAGCTCAAGGGGCAGTTCTGCCTGATCCTGAGCAGTCCCTGGTAGCTCATTTCTCACAATACTCCCTAGGTTGTATGGAACCTGCAGTAGGTAGGAAGTAAGGGTCAGTATTTGTGATGTCCTGACCATACAGTTATGAGAAACTTTGTACCATGTTGTGATTTGTTCCACAATAGAGAGAAGAAGATAAAATTCCTCAGCAGGGATAAGTGAGGAGCATAACCTGATAATGTGGCAGTATCCTCTCCGCATATAAGCTTGCCTCTTAAACAGCAAAACAACAAATATTTTACCTAACACCTACTCTTCCCCTGTCCTTTGTGCTTATTTCCTCATATATCAGTCTTGAAGAGAAAGCAACTTTCAGCCTGTTTATTAAAGGAAGAAATGGAAGCTGACATTGTCCCATATTATTTGATAAGAAAAAATAGATGGGAGCTGTGCTGATATTTCAGTTACAGGCTACTGAGGTGCTGCTATGTAGATCTAGTGCCAAAGTATACAGAGCATTTTAGAAGGAGACAATTCAAATGTTTTTGATCCCAAAGTACTTAGGCATGGAGAAGGATTATTTTTCCTGGTATCCTGGTGCAAGAAAGGATATACTTTCAATATTACTCAGCACGCTTTTGAAAAATTCAAGTCCACATACCTCTCTACCTTCAGATAAAGCTCCAAGAGCCAAAAATCTTTGTGCAGGTTCTCCACACCCAATTCTAGTTGCTAAGCAATTCACATGCAGTGATTTCAGCATCTTGGGACTGAATGCTCCAGTGACCCAACTGAAAAATGAGTGATGTCCTGTGCCCAGCAATTGCCACCCTTCAAAGACCAGCTGCCTCCCTGCATGGGAAGAGCTACTTGCAGGTCTCCCACACACGCTGATGAAGAGCATAAACCTTAGACTGGTATAAAACAGGCCAGTGTAAAAATAAAAAATCATTCAGGACATAGAAAGATTCAGACTTACCCTTTCACCAAGGAGAATAAAATAGATGTGGATGGCAGCAACTTGCACTGTGCTGGCTTTTATACTCTGTCCCTGAGTGCCTGAGGACTTTTGCTAAAGACTTCTTCTATGCAAAATATTCCCAGCTGATAATTTATTTTTCCTTGCTGTTGCCTTGTTTTAATTTCCTCATCATAACATATGCATTCCACTATAGAAGTTTCTTTTATCTTAAACATCTTATGAGCCCTGTTAATTCCTGGTCAGATCAACTGATTCATCTCAGCTACTAAGGAAATGATTTTGCATCCTAAGGACAATATATGCCGTGCACATCATTTGACAGAGATGAATAAATATATTAGGAAAGATGCATATGATAAAAACTCCCCCGTGACTTCCCCCTTGCACTTTACAAAGACCATAAGTTGCTCACACCTCTGGCTCTGACTTAGAACCGGAGCAATTTCCTCTTAAGCAGCCGTGCAGCTGCACACACTCAGATAACCATGTTGCTACAGAAAACCCTTAGCAGAGTTGATTCCACTTTAGCACCCTCAAAAGTACTTCCAGGGAATTATTATTTAAGGGAAAATATTATTTTACTTCCTTGACTCAGGAGACAGGATGAAAGAGTGTCGGCAGTTTTATCTATTCATTTAACATAAGCTAGTGCATTTCCGTGAAGGAATTTGAGATCCAGGTCTTCAATTTGGAGACTGAGCATCAACATCCTTAATCTAAGGAGTCTGCAGTTTTAACTTTATTCCTACATCAAACTCTAGGAAAAACAGCTCAGGTCAAATTGAGGATGCATGTGAATTTTTGGCTAGTCAGAGACACCGACACTCAAAGTTTTGAGCAGGCTTACCTATGGGGTCATTAAAGTCACAGGTTTTACATGTGCAGCTACATAAATCTTTTCCCCTACCATGTCTTCCAATATTATACAAAATTATACTCCAAATTAATGGTAGCTACCTACAGAAGTGTATTTTTTTTTTTTTCCTTTCTTGAAAGCGAATAACTTTGTTTTCATTTTGCATGGTCTTAAAGAATGTTGCAACGTGCAACATTTCAATTTCTTTTTCAAAGACAATTTTTAGATTAAGCAGTAATTGTATACAATGCATAAACAGACTTTAGGGCAGAGATCAACACTCCAATCTCCTACTCCTAATGTTTAAATCACTTAGAGACATGTAAATTATATCTTAAGTGTTAGTATCTTCATGAAGATCTCCTGGGAAATAAATGCTGATTGCACAGTTTTCAAGAACAAAGGTCTTCAGAGTTCACAAAAAAATTTCATCAATGGCTCAGACATGCAAATATTGACTTAACAGAAGATTTGAAGGTGTGTGACATTATTTGAACATAGTTGGTGTTCAAAATGTGACCAGGATTACTGATAAAGCTCCCAAACTGCATCACATTATATGGCTTCAGAAGCTGGAGTCATTCAATTTTTTCCTCAAAATTTAATCTGTTTGCATAAAATCACATGCTTCAAAAATCTCATTCCAATCATCAGTCACTGGATGTCCTTAGGTATGAGATGACATTACCCATATTGCCCCAACCAGTGACACTACTGTCTGAAGCTCTTCTGTCCCTTGAGATTTATTATTTATTCTCCAATACCCTTACCAATACACACATAAAAACAAACCCCTGTGGTATCAGAATGTTAAAATACATATTCCTTTGTAGAAGTAGCCATTTCTTGACCATGATAGAAGCATGTATTAAAAATAAATAAATAAATAATAAAAATAAAGCTTATCAAAAGGTATGGTGATGATAAGAGAGTCACAATTTCTCTCCCGAAGGTGTTCATGTGTCAAATTAGCTCCACTGATTCAATCTCATCATCCCAGGAACTTTGGGATATTGCTTATTGGAATATTACAAAGAGTAGCAAACCTAAATCTCGCAGTCACTTATCAGGGATGAAATTGCACACTCGAGTCTTAAATTAAAAGTTCTTGCTGTGACATTGCTCCCATGAACCAGTGTGACCAAAATGTTGAAGAGCAGACAAAATTCCTAACCAAATTGAATTTTGACTCATCCACATCTTGGGAAGGTGGAGTTTGTATTATGGAGCCAGACAGATTTAAAGGATGCAAACCATAAAGATGAAAGAGACATCATGGATCATGGTTTTCATCTAACACCAGGATAAGTCCAGGCAATAAACATAAACAGTAAACAAAACAATTTTACTAGTTGGAACACAGCCATATGCAAAAAGAGAAGAATTAAAAAAATAAATAAAAATGCAAGACCTAGTTAGTAAGTGTGCAAGAATGTCTTGGGTCCTCCAGGGAGCCTGAGAAAGCTATAAAAGCTCTCATCTTTCAGAACCTTTCTGTCTTCTCTAATCCCTGCAGGCACAGCAGACACTATAATTTTGGTTTCAGTTTCATAAAGTTTGGCATTGAAATATGCCTTTACAGACAGCAAGACCAAAGAGAGTGTCCCACTTCCATCCATGGGCCCAAATTCTTCAATCTGTTCAGAGATTAACAGATGGAAATTTATCAGTCTAGAAAGAAGATAATGACTTTTTTGTTTGTTTGTTTGTTTGTTTCAGAGCATGTATCATGTGCTATTTTTTATGCTGCTGTTGTAGTCTGGTACTGTGTTATTGCACACCTGCTGCCCAATTACATAAGCCCCAATCTAACATGGGGTGACGTTTCCAAAGCCAACAGAGTAGTAATTTGAAAAGCAGCTTGTCTTGTCTAGAAAATTTATTCAGAACACAATAATGTAGCTCATATTCTGCAGCACTGAATAAAACTTTCACTTTTAGGATGATGCAACATTTGCTGCTACAGTAATTTTATTACAAAAAAAGGCAGTCTGTGATATGAATTAAGGGAGGGAATCATGCTTTAGGTTTTTGTTTGTTTGTTTGTTTGTTTGTGTTAAATAAATAAGCAACATACCAGACCTTTCTCCTTTCTGAATACACAAAGGAAATATCCCAACTTCAGCAAGACTTTATAAGCACAGAGGTTACATCTGCAGAGGGGTTTAATGCAGTCAATTAGATTAAAACTTAACAGAGAGTTGCAGAAGGAGATTACAACAGTAATAAAATGTATTTTTTTAGGGAGCAAAGATGCTGTCTTTCCACCTGGATATGTTAGAGATACTTGAACTCTAGTGCCTTAGCCATGACTCTCCAGTCACATTGCTACTGTGCAATTGTAACTCCTTTGTTGTGCTAGATAGGCAGATTGAACTCCATAAGAGAAAGTTATTTTGCTGCAACTGTAAATGAAGAATGATTTCTTTGGAATGAATCCCCTTTAATCAAGTAATAGCTTCAGTTGAGACAGCAAAAAATCATATTATACATTAAATTCGGACTAGCCTTCTGCTGTATTGTATTATCAAACTGCTAACTTTCTATTCTCTTCTGTTGTTAATTAAGAAAACTTACTCCTTGAAATTATGGATTCTTTCATCGAACTGATGTACCTCCTTTAATTTAGCTTCAGTAATGACTGTAGTCAATATAACTTTGTCAACATCTTTCTCTGGCCTTAATTATAGTTCAGCATCAGTCTGTACAAAGATTCCAAGTAAGAAATTTCACAGATAGCAGGCTGTGAGCTGTGTGGGGAGACAGAACACTGAATCACCCAGAGCTTTCACATAGAACTTTTCAAGCCTATTTCCCTCAGGGACCAAAGCTCCCAGTCTCTAAAGACCTCCTTTATTACAACACAGACAACCATGCTAGGACAAAGCAATGCCATATAAAGTTCAGATCTGCTAGGCACAATAGATAGATCTAAGTATATAAAGACACAGTGAGAAAGGGATAGAACTCAAAATCTTTTAATTTCTCTCTCACAAATACATGTCCCAAGCCAGCAAACTTCAATGGCTAATTCCTTTGCAAAAACGTCATATAGCCTTCTCTTCCTCAACTCCACCACTTGCTGGAGTCTGCTCACAGTTGCCAAGAGTTCTGCTGCACCCATCAAGGTGCACTCAAGGGGTTGCAGCAGCTTGCCACCTCTCTCCTTCCACCTTCACCCTTAGCAAGCTCAGGTGCTCTCAAGACAAGCATAAGCACTCCTTTCTTTTAAAGGGTTCCTCTTAAGTATCACAGATAGGTTAAAAAAGTTGCAATCTCCTTCCAGTTTGTAGATCAAACTGTGAACAGATGAGTGGAGGTAACACTTCAGCACCCCCCATAATTTCTAGTGTTCCTCATATTCCTCCAGATTTTCCTTCAGTATCTCTACCCCTCTGCCCTCTTCTTGCTTACGTCTACAGAAGGATGAGGAGAAATATGATTTCCATCAGTGAACTTTTCCCTGAATTTAGGCTATTTCTCATTGAAGGGGACCTCATCCTCTTTCTCAGGTGAGCTTATTCCTCCATTCTCATCCCTCTTCGAAGAAATCTATGTCAAATGAACAATTTTTCATAGAAAATTGATATCAAAACAGTTAAAGGGCCCATTTCAATCTCCATAGTGCAATAGGTAAAGGGTGTTTAAAGAAAGTAAGCAGAAACAGCTTGCTTACTTTAAGATTACCTCCTTATGCTACAACAGAAGGCATAACCATTGCAGGGGAACCTCATCTGTTTCTAGCCTTTGACAAATTTTCTTCAGCAAAATTTACCATATATAGAAAAAAAGGAAAAGTTGTCCACAACTGAAATCTGTCTCATTCCCATTTAGCAATTGGTTTGAAGATATTTGCACAATAGTTTCTGGCATGGATGACGTGCAAACAGACCTGTTTCACCTCAGACAGGCTGGAAAATGGGCTGAGAGTAGAAAGAAACACAGGCAGACTCAGAATATGATGCAGCACAAATTTAATGAGGCTGAGGAATGGAAGGAAGCAATGTAAAGTGTAAGGAATACATTTCCAAGGTCCAGTAAGGACAGTACCCACTCATCTCTCTCACAGTGACACACTCAGCAAAATTATATCTTCCTTCTTTGTAACTTAAATGGACTGTACTAATTCAGTCATGCATAACAACTTCTAATAATTACATATTTTACCTAGTCATTATCAAATACAAAAAAAAAAGCATAAGACAACAAGACATCTGATCAGAAATATAAAGTAAAGCATAAAAAAAGACAAGCAAAGGCCTGATTTTAGGAGATGCCAAGCTCCCACAGCTCCATGCACTTCAGGTGGAGTTGTGGGTGCCTAACATCACATCTGAAAACCATGGCCATGAGCTCTCTCCTGCATCAGGTTGTGCTTCAGCGTTTCTGGTCATTTCTTCATACTTGCTCTTCATGCTTTAACAAGGCCCACAGAAGCCACTGCGGTAGGTGTTGTAGCGACGGTAGGGCCGGCTGTACCCACTGCCCAGGCCTGCATAGCCAAAGCTCCCAAATCCCAAGGAGCTGCCAGAGGAGATGGGAACCCCCCCGGCACTGAGAGCGCTCCCCACAGCTGCAGATGCCGAGGATCCCACAGCGGTGTTCTGGGGGAAGGAGCTGAGGATGGGGCCAGGCAGGGTAACCACTACAGGAGAGGGCTGGATCACCACTGTTGAGTCCTGGCACTGCCGCACACAGGGCTCGTTGCAGCTGTTGGCAAGTGGGGTTGGGCCACAGGGGGTGGGGGGACACAGATCATAGCAGGACATTGCTCTGGGGTGGAGGTAAATCTGAAAAAGAAGGAAATAAATGCCATACAAGAATTGGATTAAACTTCTCTTTAGTATAGCAAACTAACAAGAGATTGCATGGGGAGCAAGATTAAATTTTTGCTCCAGAGTACTTTGAAAAAAGGGTTGAGTTTGCATTTTCTTTAAGGAGACTGCTAAGGAAGGTAGCACTAATGCGTTTTGCTCAGTAACTTACCCTGAAGCCTCCGTGGTTAGTAAACTCACCAAGGAACCGGGGCATGTAGCGGTGCTGAAAACCTCGTCGCTCACACTGCAGAGAGTGCCCTAACCACATGGCCATAGTGCTACCCTGGAAAAAGGGAACTTTGAACACTTCCCCTTGCAGAGGCTGCACACAGGAAAGCTATTAGGGCTCAGTGTGCCCTAGAGAAATGGAGACTGATTCTGTAGCCTTCAGAGGAAGGTGCGCAGCTGGAATGGGTAAGACCTGGCCTGATATTCCTGACCAAGGCTGGCATATTTGCTCAACAGCCAAGAATGACAAGCATCCTACCAAAAGATAATACAGGAAATAATCTTCCCCATATCTTTGTATCGCTTTCTTTCATGCAAGTCCCATCTTGGAGGTCCCTTCTCCCAATTTTAAGAAACTGGAAAATAGAAACTGAAGCACTCAACATTTGTTTGACAAGAAATGGAAAGCAGGCAGCTGAATTCGGGAACACTTCCACTTTTTGTCTTGCTATTAACATTAAAATCAGTAGCAGAAGCTACCATGGAAATCTCTCCAGTTGTTTGGAGCATGGGGAGACAGTTGGTTAAAGGTCACTCCTTGCATTCAGAAGAACTATGAGTTGGGATTCAAAGACAGACATGGACTGAGGCTTTCTGCATGATAAGCTGGTGACCCAGAACTGCAAAGAATAAAATGCCAGTATTGGCCCCCTATTTCTCTGAATGTCTGGTCTTTGATAAATATTCCACAGACCAGCACACTACTCTGAACAGACCTAAGAAGTGACTGCAGATTTTTTTATGTTCAGTTGCCATATCTAATAACTCGTTTGGATCCTGAAGTTGAATACATGAACCTTACTGTCTAACTAACGTGTCTAACTCCCCCATTCCATGATTTTTATAACTGGCCACCAACAGAAAATATTCTCTTTTAAATGAAAAGCCCTCCCAACTTCCTCCCTCAGAAGAAAAAAAAAATAAAATAAATAATTTTAAAAAACTGAATCTACTACAATATTAGAGAGGAAAAGCTACAAAATCATCAAGGCAACAGTTCAACATATAGAAAAAGAACTAAAGAGTTCAGACTTACCCTATACACGAAGGCAAGGAAGGCAAGAGAAATGGATGGAAGAACCTTGAGTTGCTCAGGTTTTTATACTGCACTCCAAGTTGCCTGACAACTTGGGACATTCTTTGTGCATGAAGTTATTTATGAGACACTACTGATTACATGTTTTTTTGCCTCAGTATTTGTGCTTATTACTGCCTCACTTCCTTATCTTGTGGCATGCATATCTGACCACAAGTTTCTTTCATCTTAAAATATTCTGGGCCAAGTTAATTTCTGGTAACATTAGAATAATTAATTCAGAAAAAATTATTCTGCCTTCAAAACTCTTTTGGATCTGCCTGGTGTCATTAAAGGAGACTAAGCTGAATTTACATAATACAGTCCCTTCTACAAGCCCTCCTCTGCAAGGTAAATATTGTTGCAAATTATGAAGAATTTCAGCTTTTAATGAGTTGGAAGCAAATCCATGAGCAGCTGTAGTTTGGGGAATTCAGGTGCTCTCAAGGAGAAGAAGAGAGAGACTGAGTTTTTCAGAAAATGGCTGGGAATTCACATACAATTTACACCCAACTCAGGCCTCAAAATGAGAGAAAAAAAATATTGAGAAAGAAGAACTCTGTGAGAATCAGGAGGAACTGCAAAGAGTTATGGCTGTGTACAAAGGCCAAGATATAACTAGAAAAACTAAGATACCACTTCTTTCATATGAAAAAAAGAAAAAAGAAAAAAAAAAAAAAAAAGGTATAAAATGTCCAGTCCAATGAGATAACATCAAACAATTCTGTTTCTGTGGAAGATTCTGAAGCACAAATCTTATACAGCATCTTTCCTGGCTGTCTAATTCTGGGCCTCATCTCTTAGGAGTTTTTAATTTATGGAATCCACAGATGCACCTTTATTCTTATCTCAGACCTCAACACATCAGCAGCTGCTTAATTAGGCTAACTTCTACATGTATAATAATGCTTGGTGACATTTGTTCTCAAGGAAGAGTCCTACAAAGGATATTGCTTTACAAAACTCACCTGTGGAGGCAGAAGCAGTCACATACAAGATTTTGTATTGCAGTATTAATTTCTCCTGCTGCCCCTGTATTACTGGTACACAGTGTGCTACAGACCAGTGGTAGCCCAGTGCAGAAGCATCAAAAATACATAAAATATCAGCAATTTCTTCACTTGTTATCATTTTTTATTTAATTTTTTTTTCTGAACAGTGCAATGACATCAAACTTCTTCCATAGGAAGGGCATGCAGGATAAATAGTAAAGGGGTAAAATACAAAAGCAATCATTGGCACAGAGATCAGCACTCAGGTCTTTTCTCTCCTAGCGCTTTAATTACTTAGACATGCAAATCATCTCCAAATTATGAGCGTCTTTGTGAAGATCCCCTGAGAACAGAAACTTGTTTGGCTTGGTCATGTGTTCCTGAGAACATCAAAGTTTATCAAAAACTTTTATTAAAACTCTAGGCATGCAAAGTATCATATTATGTGGCACCTTAAGATATGTGACCCAGATATGAATCCTCATATCATTTCTGTAATAATCTATTATTAAGATTTGGGAGTACAGGTCAGTCATTGGCTTCTAAAATGTATGTCACTGTTGCTGGTGACAAGAATTATGGCTATTTCACTTTAATTAAAAAATACCTAAAGGCTTGTTTCAAGCTATATCATATTTCATGGAGATTCAAAAAGAAATTACTGTATCGTTTTTTAGCTTCACCAACTCTGGTTATTCCTCAGTATTTCTCCATACTCTGATGGATTAGCAGGCTTTTTCAACAGCTACTTAGGAAATTAATTTGCATAGCAGTACTGATAGATGATTTTCATCATTAAAAAATATAGATATTCTTTCTTCCAAGCTCTGCTTAAATAATTTTAAAATCAGACTCAGAGTATAGAAAAGGACCTAGCAATGTTTCAGAGATGTCTATGACCTTCCTTAAAAGTGATTACAATAATTATTGTACAGTCAGAATGACTTCATGTCCTGATCTTTGGGCTGAATTAAAGCGAGCGAATCAGAATTCATGACTGTTTTTATATAATCAGAGACAGGTCTGTATATTCATATACAAAAAAGTTTTTGCATAATGTGAGAACATCCTCCCAAGACACCTGTAAGTGACTAAATGGCTGAAAAAAAGCTCTTAATCAAAAGGGAACTGGAATCTTACTCACATTAATCTCTGGGCAATGGCTCCAGACACAAAATTGACCCCAAAATCTGTGTGTGGAAACACAGACATGCAGAGACCAGAGCGGTTTCCCTGATGAGAAGACTGACACCTGCAATAACTTTTGAGCTGTAATTAATTAGCTTGTTCAAAGAAATGGATGCCTCAGAGGCTTTGAACAGTTGTACAAATCTGTAAAAGTCCTTATGGCACAGATTCCTCCTGAGCAGTCCCCTTCTCTCACTGTTGACAGTGGGTTTGATAGTTATCTCTTTAATCTCAAGCCTCAATCTTAGCTAATTGTACTAATACTGATGTTATTGACAGCATTTCATACAGACTGCACAGCCATTTGAAGTTCACAGAATAATCTAGGACATCTGGTTTGAGGCCATTGACAGTGAACTCTGCTAATACCCTCATAGTATTAGGACTTAGTGCTTGAAACCAAAGATATATATGTATCTTAAGGTTCTTTTGTTCAATCAGACTGGGTATCTCTGCTGTTTCTGTTGCAATCTGTTGCTGCAAATTGTTGTTTGACACAGGCAGATGAATAATATACACTCTGTGTATAATCTGAGATGGCATTTGGTATAGGCACAGCCTGCAACTTGAGCTTCACAATATCAATTAATATCAATTTATGCTGCTTGGATGCCTCCCCTGAAGGCAAGGATGTTCAAATATAGGTAGATATATACAGTCCTAAAAGTTCATACCTATTTCATACATAGCTATTTTCATTGTTAATGATAATCAATTACAGTTATAAAGAACTTTAAAATGACTAAATTTTGAGGTTTGGCATCTTACAGTGGTCTAATAAGCTTAAACAGTTTATATTACAATTTTTCTTTCTGTCAAAGAATAAATGTAGCTAACTTCTGCATAGAGATCTGTGGAGTATTTCTGCAAAGAGACAGCTTATAGTGGGGTTGTTATACCAGAATTCAAAGGGCACAGTAGGAGAAAACAACAACAAAAATTATTTCATGCTAGAGGGAAGAAATTATTTACTCACCTGAGTTTCTGCAGAACACCACACCCACAATGGGTGGGCTTTAGTCATTTTTCAAATACTTTTGAATATTTTTTTTTAATGCATATGTTAATTACATTTCAAATTGTAATTGTGCAATTAGAATTTCTCTACTCATGGCCCTATGTGTCAGATCCACCTACCTCACAGAAAGATGTCTCAGTGCCAAGACAGAAAGACACAAGCATACTTGGAGTTCATCAGCTCAGAGCAAGGGGTTGCCTATTATCATTGGTATAAACCCTTTTCACAGTCCCTTATTTATTTTTGGCATGGATTGCATAAGATCTCACTCATGAATTTTGCCACAATTACATGCCCATTACAGGTCCCTGATTTTATATTTACTTCCATTAGTCATTTAGAAAGGAAATGATCACAGCCTACATGCTTGGAGCTGGAGACGCAGGACTAACACACACTCATTTAAATCCTTTCCATCCCAGTAAGAAGAGATGGGTTTTCATGCTGAAAATAAACTTTGAAATTACAGACATTATCATGGGATGAAAATTCAGCCTGTCATTTAACTCTACAGATGCCTGCAGCCAGTGAGTGCATGCAAATATCTCCGCCAAACCCAATTATTTCAGCACCACAGAAGCACCAGGAGCACTGTCTACAGTAGAATTTCTACACTTAAGTAGTCTCAGATAAGCTGGCATTAATTAAAAAAATAAAAATACTCAATATGATTTGCAGAGGGAGCAGGTTTCTTCTTAGAGCATAAACCTGCCAAACTCCCTATGGTCTTCCTACTATGCATCTACTTTGCACTTACACACACACACACACGCACAGACTCTACTACTCTGCAGAGTATCTACCTTGTATATACAAGGAAGCCAAAGTTTCCTGGCTGTAGAAATGATTTCTTGGCATAGAAGCAGTAAGCTGAATATTTAACTCTAGTCAACTTGAAATAGTAGCAGTTAATTACTAAAAAAAATGGAAAGAAATTTTACCAAGAGCAGGCTGCTAGTAGGTGTTACCAAACAAACACCAGGAGACTTGGTTTATGATGCAGCATAACTTTAATGAGAGCAAAAAGTGGAATAAAAAAGTACAAAGTGTAAGCAAATATTTCTAGGAGTCGGTAAGACAACAGCAAATATGTCTTTTCATCCTAGGTTTCTTTTCTCAATGCTGCTGTGTACTGAGACAATAAAGTCCCATCTACAGCAATAGAAAAAAAAAATAAATAAAAAGTTTCATGAGAAATATGAAGTATTCAAAGTATAAGACAAGCAAATGCCTTATTTTAGGAGATGCCAAGCTCCCACAGCTCCATGCACTACAGGTGGAGTCGCGGGGGCCTAACACTACATCTGAAAACCATGGCCATGAGCTAACTCCTTTGTCAGGTCGTGCTTCAGCGTTTCTGGTCATTTCTTTGTACTTGCTCCTCGTGCTTTAGCATGGCCCGTTGTAACCACTGCGGTAGGTGTTGTAGCGATTGTAGGGCCGGCTGTACCCACTGCCCAGGCCTGCATAGCCAAAGCTCCCAAATCCCGAGGAGCTGCCCCCAGAGGAGATGGGGACTCCCTCAGAGCTGAGGGTGTTGCCTACAGCAGCCGAGCTGGTGGATCCTACGGCGGTGTTCTGGGGGAAGGAGCTGAGGATGGGTCCAGGCAGGGTAACCACCACAGGAGGTGGCTGGATCACATATGTCGATTCCTGGCACTGCCGGACGCATGGCTCATTGCAGCTGTTGGCGAGTGGGGTTGGGCCGCAGGAGGTGGGAGGACACAGGTCATTAGAGGACATGGCTGCAGGACAGAGGGATGTCTGAAATACAGCAAAGAAATCATGTGCAATATAGAAGTTATATTGAATTTAAAAAACTCAGGTATGGGGTTAACATGGGAAAGTAACTAGACAAGGTGGTTAAAGGGATAATCATTTCATGGAATCATAGAATCACAGAATCATTCAGGTTGGAAAAGACCTCTAAGGTCATCTAGTCCAACCTTTGACCTAGTATTAATATCATTTATTAGACCAAAATCTACTGTGAGCAGTCTGAAAATGACATAGAAGTTTTTGTTTTTATCTTTTTCAAGACTGATGGAGCAGGTAGCCTTTGAACCATGCTGCCAGTTGTGATAAAACTCCTCTTAACCCTCACCAGCAAAGGCATTTCCCATTCCTTGGCAATTTCCCCTTGCAGCAACTCAGTGCAGATGGTACCACTATAGCGTAGATGGAGGACAGCTGCTGAAGCTACCATCGCGGTGGAAACACTGAGCCTTATCCTGACACTTATCTGAGTTTAATGCCTCAGTGCTAGAATTTACTCTCTAGCAGCCCAACCAGAAGCATTTTCAGAATTGTAGAAAAGTGTTTTAGATGCATCCTTTGCTCCCAAAGTACATATGACCAGAACAGGCAGACATGGAGTGGGAAAAAGGATTATTTTCTTGGTCAGAAGTTTTGCCCTAGTTCAAATTCAATGTATTTGAGTCTCCTAGGACCTCAGCTCTCCTGCCTGTGGAAAAGAGGACTTGGGATGGATCCTGGAACTCAGAATAGGTTTATTTTTGGGCTAGTCCCTATATTTTAAGACAAGACCATATTTCCAGCCAGATCCTTTGGCTAGCTTAGCACCAGCCTCTAAAATGGAGCACGAAGCTGCATGTTTTGAGAGACAATATTGCCAGTATTGAAGTTTAAGTCTTGCATCATTACACCCTGCTTCACAAATAAATAAAGCCTTTCTGTCTGATAGAAGTAAGCCTTTCTAATTTTCCTCCTGAAAAGGAAAAAAAAAAAAAACAAAACAAAAAAAAAAAAAACACCTAGCAATATTTATAAAGAACTAAGAACAACAAAAAGCAGTCATCAAAGTCACAGTTTAGCATTTAAAAAGACACTGGGTAGATTCAGACTTACCTGTTCACCTGAGCGAATAAGGCAAGAGAAGTGGATGGAAGAGTCTTGTGTTGTATAGGCTTTTATACTGCATTCCAGACTGCCTGCAGACCTGAGACATATACTATGCATGAAATTATTTAACAATCCATACTTTTGCATGCAAAATCCACCAAACTGATTAACTTTTTTTTTTTTTCTTCCCAAAATCTCTTTTGGTATTTCTTTCTTTTTCCCCTCCCCTTATTACACTCACATTCCAGTACAGGCAAAGCTTTCATCTTCAGCAATGAGTACCCATTTAATTCCTTGGAAGACTGTGGCGATTCATTTGAATTACAGCAATAATTATATTGTCTCCTAAGGCCAATGTACATTTTATGTTTCATTTCTGTCGTCAAGACACTGCTTAAGGGGAGCGTATGTGATGCAGAGTCCTTATTCAAGACTTCACTCCTTTAGGTGAACAATCATTAAGCTCTGAGATGCGAGCTTGGGCTCATGACCATTTCCATTTCAAGAGGTCAGTCTGACCACAAGATGTGATGCATTATATATATTCCCAAATTTTGCATTTCTGCACTATTTCAACCCCACACAAACATACAGCTGAGAAGAGCACCAAATTTCCATGAGTATTGCAAAAGGTAGAGAAAATTAAGACCCGTGAGAATTGCTGACCAGAGACAATAAAACACTTTCTGGAGTGTTTTATTGTGGGCTAACCCATACTTTTTTCCCCCAGTTTGTACAAACACAGCTAATATACACACAGGACTGTATTTTTTAGCTTCTTTTTCCAGGTGAAGGTCAAACAATCACACTTCAATGAAAAAGTGTCATGGCATGATCTTATTACTTTAGGGACTTTATTAACTGCCTCTAATTTTTTATCTGATTTCTGCAATCTTTCATCTGAAGAATCAACATTAGTCCTACATGAAATCCCAGCAAGTCAAAGGGATGTACATCAATTTTCACATCAAATTAGATAGGAATATGGATATTAAGACTGCTTTCAGTTATTGGTTCTTAAAGGCAGTTCTCTGCCTGAGCTAAACTACAGCGTCAGTAGAAATTGCACCCAGCATTTCTCCATGATATTTATCATTATGTGATTTGTTTCACCTCTTCAGCCTGCAGTGGCCTGACAGAAATATTTGTACAGATGAAAAGTATTCAAAGAGCAAGGATCAGGTCTCTTCTCTTAGCGTCACAGTCCTCCAGCAAGAGATGTGAATTAACTCTCAATGAGGAGTATCTTTATACGTAGGTTGGTTTTGGTCTTCAGAAGAACAAAGGACTTCAAAGTTCAGAATAGCTTTTCACTAATGTCTCAAATATGCAAAGTTTCATGCTACCTAAATTTCAAGGTACATGACAAGATCTCAGCTCTCGCATCACCTGGCTAATAACCTAATTTCAAAGTGTGTGAGTCAAGATCATTCAAAGGACTTCACAAAGTAACTCGAAGCACACTCCTTCAGAAATGATTTTATTTAAAAATGTCAAACTTGATTAAGAAAGAGGGGAGGGGAGGGGAAAGGAGGGGGGGGGAGGGGAGGGGAGGGGAGGGGAGGGGAGGGGAGGGGAGGGGAGGGGAGGGGAGGGAAGGGAAGGGAAGGGAAGGGAAGGGAAGGGAAGGGAAGGGAAGGGAAGGGAAGGGAAGGGAAGGGAAGGGAAGGGAAGGGAAGGGAAGGGAAGGGAAGGGAAGGGAAGGGAAGGGAAGGGAAGGGAAGGGAAGGGAAGGGAAGGGAAGGGAAGGGAAGGGAAGGGAAGGGAAGGGAAGGGAAGGGAAGGGAAGGGAAGGGAAGGGAAGGGAAGGGAAGGGAAGGGAAGGGAAGATTTCTGTAAATTCCTATAACTAAATATTTTAATGATTCTCCAGAGGAAAATTTTCCTCTCCTTTCCTACAGCTGCTACGTTCTTCCCTTTTCACAAAATCTCTATCTCACATACTACTTTAGAAATTTTAAAAACATATTTCCTTAGAGTAACTGAAAGACATCACTCGCCTGGGGATTTTTTTTTTCCTTTTCATCCTTAAAACTAGGTAGGCAAAAAATGCTAACTTTTCCTCATTCTTCCCTCTAAGAACACAAAATATATATCCTCTTTTCCTTGGAGGGTATATAATATCTTAGAAACAGCCTGGAAATACTTCAATTGACATTCTGCCAGTTAAGTCTAATTGGCATCTAGTAAAGTTCACTTAAAATGCTGTGAGTCTTCAGATCTTGCTTTTTGGGACTGCTAAGACTGGTGAACCAGGACTGAACAGCTCTCATGTATGGATCAGTGATGGCTTTTCACATTCCATGCACTCAATTAAAACACTTTGTATAACGACAGAGTGCTCCCATTAGGCTGGTGAACTACCAAATTGCCAGAGCTGACAAATTACTTACATGAACTAAAATTTGTATCATCTTTATGTTGACTTCACAGGCGTGAATGTAATCGTATGAAGTGTTTAAATGATCCACAAGTCTTTGACATGAAAGAAGCTTTGAGGAAGGCTTTTCATCTGATGCCAGGATGAGACTAGACTGGTGCATAAACTATAAACATAACAATTTAACTACCTGGAACAATTTAAGTCTTGGGGACCATTCAACCAGCTGCAATAGAATTTGTTTGATAACTAGAATTAATTGAATGCCTAAAACATTTCCCTACCTGAGAATGCCTTCTTTTTTTTTCTTTTTTTTCTTTTTTTTTTTTTTTTCTTTCCAAAAATCTATTGCTTTAGTAGCTTCAGTGGCTGTGCAATGCTGTTTTTAATCTCAGGTACTTACTTTCAGCACAAATAATTTATTTGAGAGAACTTCTAAGGTTTTGATGCCTACCAGTGTCCTGTAATTTTTAGCATGCTTCATTCCATGTGTTTTCTGTTGGAATTCTGTAGGGCTACAGACAGGACATTAAAGACAGGCTTTTATTAGGAGCCCTAAAATAGACAGTACTTCTGCAGTAAGTAGCAAGCAAATAGACCGAACGGTTTTGTTCTGTCTCTCACAAAAAGCTATGTCTATACCTTCCTTGGGACTTGTGCTGCTGTTCATATTCGACCTTATGAATTCAAGCATTCAAGAAGTGATTTGATGGTTAATCTTTCTTTGCACCCTGCAGCTCTAGGTCAGAGTTATTGAGAGTGAATCACAACAGGATTCCTTAAAACAAACATAATTATAGGCTAGATTAGATATGCATTACTCAGTATGTCATTGTTAGATAATAGAATACTTCCTGTCTTCAGAAAACTTTCCTGACAGAGATGCAGAAAGTCAAATATTACAATAAATAACTCTGGAATCAATATGCATTTCAGCTGCAATATAAGATATGTTTTTGATCTCAACCTCTAAATATATCTTCTTTTCCTCTTATCGGTGTTTCTGCTAGTATTCATATCATGTCTCTGCCTGGTACTGATGATCTACAGTGATGAATTTCACCTAGAAAAAGTTACAAAGTAAGGTAGGATGGGGAATAAAAATAACAGAAGACTTGGAATATGATAAAACTTTAATAATACTAAAGAGTGCATTAAAATACTGCAAAGCAACAGGTTCTAATAAGGGAAAAAAAGTGATGTGTCCCACAGACAGAGCTCTTCTTTCAGTGTAGGACTACACCTTGACAATCAAGTCCCATCTACTGTTTAAAGTATGTTTAGCACCAGGCAGTATCAAATACAGCAGTGGGTAGCAGAATTACATACTTGATTAGAAATATAAAGTAGCATATCAAGAACAGGGGCCTCATTTTAGGGAATGACTAACTCCCACAGCTCCATGCACTTCAGGTGGAGTTGTGGGTGCCTAACATCACATCTGAAAACCATGGCCATGAGCTCTCTCCTGCATCAGGTCGTGCTTCAGTGTTTCTGGTCATTTCTTTGTGCTTGCTCCTCGTGCTTTAGCATGGTCCACTGAAACTGCTGCGGTAGGTGTTGTAGCGACGGTAGGGCCGGCTGTACCCACTGCCCAGGCCTGCATAGCCAAAGCTCCCATATCCCAAGGAGCTGCCCCCAGAGGAGATGGGGACTCCCTCAGCATTGAGCACACTCCCAACAGCCGCAGATGCCGAGGATCCCACAGTGGTGTTCTGGGGGAAGGAGCTGAGGATGGGGCCGGGCAGGGTAACCACTACAGGAGAGGGCTGGATCACCACTGTCGAGTCCTGGCACTGTCGCACACAGGGCTCGTTGCAGCTGTTGGCAAGTGGGGTTGGGCCACAAGGTGTGGAAGGGCACCGCTCATAGCAGGACATGTCTGCAGGATGGAGGCAAGTCTGAAATACAGGATCAGAACAAATGCAGCATAGGAGTCATATTGCAGTTTACTGTTTACTCCTCTCAGGTACCAGGACCACTGGAGCTTTCCAGGTAACCTTTCAAGAGTCAAGTGAGGAAGTAAAACCACTTCTACAAGAAGATGGAGGCTGAAAAAGTCCTTTATCAGTTTTTGGTGATCCAATGGAATAAATGGCAGCAGAACAAAAGGAGACATACCTGTTTCATGACATATTTTAGCGTTTTGATTTGCTGTCTGGAAAGACACTACTGAGATCCAACCTAAGTATTAAAAGCATTTCAGAAGTAGTAATTTTCCAGATGCCAACTTCACCTAAGAAAATGTACAAATTTCACTGCCATTTGGCATACTTGAAGCTGAGCTGTTTAGAAATTTGTCCCAGATGACTTGTCCATCCATGAGAAATCCATGCAGTCCCTGCATGCTCCCTGTGACCAGTTCCACCATTCCAACAAACACAAATTTCACTATCTCCTATGCCTATCTCAGTCTGTTGAGTGCTCAGTTCTCCTCTATTTTTGTTCTTCTTTATCCTCGCTGACCCTGAAACCATTTCCTTAAACTTGAGGGAGATGTCATTGCAACTTACAATTTCAAAAACCTGGCAGCTATAAGATACCAAGCAGAATATTTTGATATCTGTCCTATTAAAGTCTATATTAATTACTATAGTATTAGAATCAATACCCTTGTAAAACCCAGTGTGAATGCTTCTAATCTCAGTATACAGCTTCTTTTTTTCCTCATTTAGAAAGTATTATTTAGATATCAAAAGCTTGTGGTTCAACGTAACTGAATTTTAAGACCCACAAGCCTCTGCTTTAAACCTTCCTAATCTTCTTGCTCTCCAGCTGCTTCCTTGAGAATATGGTTCCTTTTACCCTCCTACTTCCCACTGTGCCCAGGAGTAGATCTGTCATAACAAAAATGCAAACACTGGAGAAGCCTCCTACAACATAAACAGCACAGAACCAGATTTTTCTGGACATTTCTGAAGATAAATTTAGCCCTTACAAACACTGTTATTTTCTCTTCTTGTCAACCCAGATGAAATTTCAAGCATTACAGGTGATGAAACAGACCCTTAAATATATAAAATACACTTTTTCTCCTAGGCATATAGATCTCTGTATTCTAACCATTCAGTTTGTTAATCTCTAATATTATTAGTATTTGGATTTTCTAAGTCACTTAGCATACCTGAAAGCATACATTTAAATAAATATATATGAGAATTTCAAAGATCTATATAGCCAAGCCTGGCCTCTAGAAATCCCTTCAACTCAAACACTGAAAAAATACTTCTTTAACAAAAAAACACCCCCCACTGCCCCCCACTCACCCACTTCCCCCAAAACAGCAGCTAGCAGAATACTATGGAGGAAGAAGTACAGTAATCAAACTGTTAGGAAGGAAGAATTCAGAAAATAGAAGTAGATTTCAACTAACCTTGTTCACGAAAGAGAAAATGGCAAGTAGTGGTAGGAAGCACCTTGAGTAGAGCTAGCTTTTATACTGAGTCTTGGATGGCCTGGGGACTGCAGACATCCTTTGTACATGAAATTATTTACCAACAAGTATGCCCTGAATGCAAAATGCTTCCAACCAATTAAATGCCTTTTCCTTACTGTTTATTATTGTTTTCATTTCCTTATCTTCTGACATGAATATTCTGCCATACAAGTTTCTCTCATCTTATGGTATTATGGGACAAATTTATTCCAGTGCCACCTTTCAGTCACAACAGAATGTATGTGTTGTACATTCAACACACTTCAGTCATCAGGATAAAGATTAAAGAAAATTTATGGAATACATAAGTTATCATCCTTTTTTTTTTCTTTTATTAAGAATATGAATGTAAGTCCTCAACAAATTCTGTGCTCTACCAATGGCTGCAAAGCTCTGACTTCAATCAAGCTTAAGAACAATCTAGACTGAACTTTTGTGTTTTCTCAAGGCCCTGCAAAAAACCCACAACCATATGCACACATGAAACAAAATCCCACCAAATCCAATGAGAAAGAACCAGACCCCATTGTGAAATTCAGACAAAAATACTGTTATATGAAACAGTATGATGAAATACAGCAGCAGATAGTTTTTCTGGTGTGAATTAGGGTAATTCGCATTTTTCAGTACAGATTCAAATCTGTACAGGATTTTGCGTCTTCACCATGGACAAGACACAAAGGTTAGGAATGGTCTCTTCTAATTCAGATAGTATCACACACTTTGGTGTCATAGTTTGAGGTGCAGCTGCTATCACCTGGGGACGTTTGCAGACTGGTTCTGAACTTGATTTCTCAGTTACCTGTAACTCCCCTCTGTATCTTCTCAGACAACAAATATGAAGAGCATTTCATAAGTCATCTTGAAGACATATGAATTTTAAACTATTTTGAGATATTATCCTCTCATCCTCACAGGACTTTAACAGTGAAGTTATGGGGGGGGGGGAGGGGGGGGGAGAAGGAAACACAAGAATTAGCCATTTGCCATCATAGTTATTCCCCTTGCTACAGACTTCAGTATAGCAGTGATGGTACTCCAGACTGGTGTAGATTCATTGCACAAGTGGAATACATATGCAAGATTTTACTATGTTTGCATTTTTCTTCACAATTTTCATTAACAGTGTGCATATTCATGGAATTATCAAACTGCTCATGATACATAATGGGGTTTGATCACCTTTATAATCCACCTAATGGGATGTCTTCAAAATCTGTCAGCCTGGATCATCTTTTGCCACCCAGCTTCACAAAAGGGATCCGTCTGTATTTTAATGGACTCTATGAAAACCAGCTCTGAACTATTATTTAAAGAACAATTCAATGTTTTAGCAATTTTAAACTGCTCTTCATATTTCAGTAATATAATTTAAAGTGACCCACCTAGACTAAAATATTTCCCTACCTTTCCAGACCTAAACAATATCAATCCATAAACGTATATGTGGCACCTACATTTTTTAAAGTTAAGTTATCTATAGCAGCAGGTTCTTATTGGCAACTTGGAGAATTAATTTTCCTGTAAAACATGTAAAAACATTCATAAATACTATTTTCAGCACTTCTGTTCTTCTTCCTTCTTTTAACACAACAGCTTCTATTTGATATAATAACTCACTTTAAAAACAAACTCATGAAAGATCACAGCAATGTTTTCAAGAAGACTTGTGAACTGTCTTCTGATGGTGGCCTGACTTCAGACTGCACTGGTTGGCTCAAAGAACTTACCCAGGAGGCTTGGAGCCTTTTTTGGAAATTTTAAGAATGACAAACAAGTTAAATGACAATTGTTCTTAACTAGGTCAGGCAGGGAATTGCACACAAAGAACTTTAATAAATGTCTTGAATGCGATCTTAGATTGTACTTCCAAGACACCTGTAAGGTAACAAATTGCTGAGGATCTGAAAAGAATGATTTATTAGACTGGGCTTTTACTCATTTCATATGGACATTAATGGAGTAAGTATAGAAGTACCAGAAATTAATTGAACCCATAAATTGTGAAGATGAAAGAATTTTAAATGGACAGAGTATGCTTCTCATGCAGCGCCAGAAGGAACCTAGACTAGAAAACTAAAAATAATTTCATTATCAAAAAAGGTTCCACCTGAAAATAAATAAATAAATAAATCTATGTGAGAACCAAGTCATGAAAAAAAAAAAAAAAAGATGCTTCAGTAGTCTCAAAGAGTCTGAGAAATTCGTAAAAAGTCATAATCATAGTTATTGTATCCATTTCTCCAATCTCAACATATAAAGGAGACATTGGTTTTAAACAGACATTCACATTCTTCAGGATGTTTCTAATGCCACATTTACTAAAGGCTTCTAGGAGATTATTTCTTTTTTTTAAATCAACAAGTATTTCAAGGCAAAGACTGAAACACTTATGGAAGAGGCTAGATCTCCAATCTATTTCATTTATTTCATTCAGAAGAAGAACCACAAAACACACTTTTCAGCATATGCTGTTGTCAAAGACAGGCCACTAAGCTAGGCAGTTCCTTCTTCTGAAACACATTTCTATACTCTTTATGGTATGTGTCTATTTGCATCATAGAAAGACACCTACCTTCCCCCAAACAGAAAGTTTTTGATGTATATCAGTGTTATCAGTGATTCCCCACAGACCTGGGTGAATAACTAATTACCTCAATCACACCAGTTCTTTTGATAGGATACCATATATTCATGTATACATTTGTTCTTTTATTTTTTTTAAATACACTCATGGAATTGATTTTTTTCAGCAGAAGCTCTATTCAGTCTAACACCTGTTGACTTTTCATCTCTTATACTTTGCTGCCTCGAGCCACAGTCTAAAAAAGGCCATAAGCCATCTTATCTCTAAATTAAATATTCTTTTCCTAATTTTGCAACTTTGGAGGAAGGGAAGGGAAGGGAAGGGAAGGGAAGGGAAGGGAAGGGAAGGGAAGGGAAGGGAAGGGAAGGGAAGGGAAGGGAAGGGAAGGGAAGGGAAGGGAAGGGAAGGGAAGGGAAGGGAAGGGAAGGGAAGGGAAGGGAAGGGAAGGGAAGGGAAGGGAAGGGAAGGGAAGGGAAGGGAAGGGAAGGGAAGGGAAGGGAAGGGAAGGACATTTGAAAAGAATACATCTGCCTTTTTACCACCAATGATTGGATATTGGGCTAGTTCCAGCTTTGAACCTGAATGTCTGGTGACTTCAGCCTGGTTCCTTTGCTGTTTTTATTTCAGCACTTCCATTTTCAAATAGAACTTATTGTGCTCCTAAAGAGAAAGCTCTCCACAAGCTTTAGAGTCATAAGAAATTAGATGCTACTCTTTCTTACTGCTTTCCTGTTCTGTGTCATACTGGACCCCACACTGCTTTGCCACTGGAGCTAACGAGGTTGTCTTAATGTCTTGATTGTCTTAATGATACAATTAAGAGCTCAGATGCATATCTAGATGGTTTTGTATCTAGACAAAACAAGGATTTGTTAATATTTTTTGATAAAACTCAGTAGCACACAAAGCACAGGGTTTCAACATTCTTTGAGAAAAGTCTTAGCTGAAAGCAGGATTAAAATCTGTTAAGACAAACACAGCCATTTAACTAGTTCTTCACCCACATAATTTTTTCTGTGTGGATTAGAGTTCTTGCACAGATTAGCTAAGGAATAAGATCTACTTTGTTTAAGGCTTGAAAGAGAGAACGTGGAAGTTGACCATAAAAATTTATTAATGACTAAATCATACAGAGTCTTCTTATTCTTAGGAGTTGTGAACAATCATTTCAGTCTTGAAAATGTGAGACAAGATCACAAGTTTGCCTCAAAGCCTATCATGGTTAGATCTTCAGAGTTTAGTAGCATTCATGTCAATAAAAACAAACAAACAAACAAAATCCCAGACAAATATAAGTTCTGAGAAGCTACTCCACACTTTGCAATTTTCAGAGTTTCAAAGAAAACTATGAGACAAGATGAGAAAGTTATCGCTGTGAAAGGTTGCAAAAGTAACATTCCACATGGATGTGGAAAAAATTGAAAAAGCTAGCAAGAAAACCAGTTAAATGCTTCAAGAATGGAGTAAATGGTGAAAAAACTTAGTGTTGATTATCGCTGACTATTAAATTCTCGAATTCAGCTGTGAAGGTATGGTTTAATAAATGCATAGATTTTACCATATAATGATTTACTCCACCCAAAAGGGTGGAAGCAGAGAACAAAACACAATGAAATTCAAATTAAGATGCAGACTCAGTTTAATGAGATAGGCAAACATTCCACAATGCAAAAGCAAAGTAAATATTTATGTAAAGGAAGGAAGCCATTAACACTGGAACACAGACAAGACACTGCTTTTCCTTACTGAGGCATTAAGTACCCTCAACTTATTCATAAAGAGAGGATTACACAACGCAAAGTAAAAATGCAACAGAAGTAATCAGAAGCAGTTATTAAAAGATTAAGGTATTTGCCATGTTTCCAGACAGCACAGGCTGGCACCCTGGCTTCCCTCTCTGCTCTGCAGGAGGCCACGAGGGTGCTCAGCCCATCTGGAAACTCTGGCCAGCAGCTCCGTCCTCAGTCCGGCACCTGGCTTCGGGCTTCCTGGTCGATGCGCTCACTGGACATCCTCGTGGGCTTTAGCAGGGCAGGCACCTCCTGCCACTGTAGCGGCCACCAAAGCCAGAGAGACCAAAGCCCCCGGAGGAGATGGGCACTCCCTCCTCACTCAGGATGCTGCCAACGGCAGCAGATGCTGAAGATCCCACAGCAGTGTTCTGGGGGAAGGAGCTGAGGATGGGGCCGGGCAGGGTCACCACCACAGGAGAGGGCTGGATCACCACACGGGAGTCCTGGCACTGCCGGACACAGGGCTCGTTGCAGCTGTTGGCAAGTGGGGTTGGCCCACAGGGACGGCACAGATCGTAGCAGGACATGGCTGCGGGATGGAGGCGCACCTGGGAGAGAGGGCAGGGAAAACACACACCACATGTCAGCAGCAGCCTGTCAGTTTGCTGGACAATGGAAGACATAGTATGGGGAGCAGAGAGAGGTTGCATGAGGACATAGAGAGGATTGGGGAACTGGGTGCCCAAGGTTCTCTGCAAAGACAGCCCAAGACCTTCTCCCACCCCCCCCTCACTGGCAAGCAGAACGGTGATGGAGGGAGCAGCGTCAAGGAGCAAGGACCACACAAAGAGCTACATGGAGGCAAAGACTTGGTCGAGGCCAGAAGGCCAAGGGGAGAAGAAGAGAATGAGGGCAGTGAGGAGAAGGCACTTGCAGCTCACCTTGTTCGCCAAGGAGGAGAAGGCAAGAGCAGTGGATGATGGAGCCTGCTGTTGGACAGGCTTTTATACCAGTCCAGACTGCCCCAGGCATAGAGGCACCATTTGCACTTCTAATGTGTTTACCAACAGGACCTTCAAGTATGCAAAACACCACAATTAAACAAATGGGTGTCTTATGTTCCCTGCAGTGACCCCTTTTCATTTTCCTGGTCAGGACATGCCCATTCCATCACACAGGCTCCTTTCAAGTGACGGGATTACAGGCCAAAATGCTTCTGGGGAAGTGACACAAAAGCACAGGAAGAAGATGAAGGCAAAAAGAAGGAGATGGCCAAATTGTCAAGTGGTGCCAGCCTCTCACCCTCCTGCAGCTTCCTTCAGGCTTTGTCCTAAATGCATGGGTACTCATTTCCATGCAAACCCACCCTTAAAGGTCAGACTGCCAGCCAGGCTCATCAGCAAAGAGCAGGTACAGCCTTTGCTTTACCTATCAACCTGCTCAGGCTGCCTTAGGCACCAGATTTCCAAGTATGGCTGCTCTGCCATCAAGCCTCAGCCCTTCTGTGGGATCAAGCCTTGCTCTCAGGTGACAAAAGCCTGACTGGTTTTCCTCTCCCCTCTGTCCCCAGCAACTAGAGGTCCCCTGTCACCACAGCAGGCCTCTTTCAGAAACACGGACATGGCTCTCTCTCTACTACTCGCTCCTGCTGCCCACTCCTGTTAAACCGGGATGTCTCCTGCAGACAAAGCCCCATACTGGACAACAAACACAGCTCCTTTCCTCCTTCCCCATCTCCACGCCTCAGATTCTGCTTTGACCCCACATACCGACAGAACAGTACACACCAGCAAACATGTGACCATATTTCCGTGCAACACAGAACCCTGCCCAAAAACCAGGGAGGTCTGAGAGTGCCGTTGAGGGCAGCCTGGGCAGCAGCAGGTATCAGCACCTCCCTGGGGACGTGTGCCAAGGGGTGACACCAAGCCATACCAGCAGCATGTTTCTTGGGGGCACGACTGCCCAGCAAGGAATACTAGGCATACACAGCTCAGGCCCCTCAGCCAGGCCGTCTTCCCAAGGGCTGGACAAAACGCCTTCCCAATGAGGCTGGGACGACAGCAGACAAAGGCAACTGTCAAATCACAGAGGCCCGACCAAATTCCTCATTTAGGAAGATGAGGAAAGCTTTGAAGGTGCACAGTACTACCCTGATGATGACAGTAAACATCTATCCCAAAGAGTGCTGTCACAGCTCAGTACGAGCCACCTGCTGCCTACACAATGGGAGCCAGGAGCCAAGCAAGGCCACACAGCCAACAGGGCATCAGCTATACCAGCAATGGCCCTCGTTGTACAGCACCTGACCAAGGAAGATGAGGAGATGGAAGGCAGATTCAGCCAGGCATCTAGCTCGGTGGTCAGGTGACATAGGACTGATGACAAGACAGTCCACACTGCAGGGTCAGGTCCAGTGACAGCAACCAGGGTCAACACGGGGCCCAAAGACTGCTGAGCAGGCCCAGAAAAAAGTAACACAGACAGACCCAAGGGAAAGCTGGGAAACCACTGGGCAACTTTAGCCCTACCAAGGCTACCCAGGGGCAGGCAAAAGCAAATCTGCAACAGAGCAGGCAACCCACACTGATGACCCGGATCTGAAGGGGGGGCCAAAGGCTCAGGACAAAACTTAACTATAGCACCAGGGTCAATGGGAAGAGGGTGTGGTGGGAGGCTCCAGGTGAGCCTGATGAGGGCCATTGGGCCTCTGCTGCACTCAGACAACTCATATGCATGAGGAAGAAATCTCCTGTGCACTTGGGACATAGGACACCAGCTGCATCTACCCCAAAAGAAGAAAGGAAGGAAGCTTCAATTAATTTTCCAAGGAAAAACATGTCTCACACCTCAGGGTCTGCCCAAAAAAGCTGCAATGCCTTGCAGCACCCTGCGCTCCCTGATTGCCTGCTGCAGTTGTTGCCTTCCCTCCCTGGTATCAGCTTTTCACTGCACTTTGCTCCTGCTGTCAGCTCGAGGTGGCTCAGGAATGTTGACAAGGAGCATGTTTCCTGAGAGTCTTCCTGCACAGCAAGGCTGAGGGCTTTGCCTCATACCAGTGGTTGGTCAGAGAATGCAGGCCTTTAGCTGTGATGTAAGGCATCATAGGATTTCCCCAGCACAGGGGATAGCATGAGAGGTGCCCCTCACTCTGCCTCAAGCAGGAGTGGGTAACACAGACAAAAGCATCTCCTGTGGAGGACTAGAGCATAAGGGAAGAAGGGCTATGGAGCTTGTTTTCCCTTGTTTCCCCTGTGGCAGGAGCAATCACCAGAGCGCGGTGTAGTTGGACCAAACAGCCACTCTCAAGCCATGTTGCTTCCCTCCCTGATGTTGGCTCTCTTGCATTTTGGGGCAGAAGGTCAGGAAGGCACAACAGCTTCATCCAGGAGGGTTTCTTCCTCTCCTTGCTCTCGTAGGCAAGGGTGAGACAGGGACTCGCCAAAATCCCTCACTTGAATGCTGCAGAATTGTCTGGCAAACATACAAGCAGCACCTGCGCAGCCCTGCGGGACTGGTTCAGTGCTTCAGAAACAGGACTGTAGGCACACAGAGGATGTGGGGGCTAACCACAACTTTAGATTCTACGTTATCCCAGTTCCCTCTAGAGAGCGTGGCTGAGAATCTCAAAAGGGAAGTATCATGAGGAGACACAGATTACAATGCAGCATAAACTTTAATGAGTCTCAAGAAGCAATCAAAGCAGCTCGTGGTCGAAGAAATCCAGTCCAGGCTGCCACAAGGACAGCTGCCAGTCAGACCCCCTTCACCACAATGGGAAGCACTTCTTCCTCCCTCACATGGTGAGAGGAAGAACAAAGATGATGCTCTTGACTTGCTTCCAGATGAACTCATGGCACAGGACAGCAGGAGACAACAAGGACTCATGCTGAAGAGAAGAAAGAGCAACAAGAAGAAGCTGTCTGCTGGCTGTGTTTCCAGACAGCGCAGGCTGGCACCCTGGCTTCCCTCTCTGCTCTGCAGGAGGCCACGAGGGTGCTCAGCCCATCTGGAAACTCTGGCCAGCAGCTCCGTCCTCAGTCCGGCACCTGGCTTCGGGCTTCCTGGTCGATGCGCTCACTGGACATCCTCGTGGGCTTTAGCAGGGCAGGCACCTCCTGCCACTGTAGCGGCCACCAAAGCCAGAGAGGCCACAGCCCCCGGAGGAGATGGGCACTCCCTCCTCACTCAGGATGCTGCCAACGGCAGCTGAGGTGGTGGATCCCACAGCGGTGTTCTGGGGGAAGGAGCTGAGGATGGGGCCGGGCAGGGTCACCACCACGGGAGAGGGCTGGATCACCACACGGGAGTCCTGGCACTGCCGGACACAGGGCTCGTTGCAGCTGTTGGCAAGTGGGGTTGGCCCACAGGGACGGCACAGATCGTAGCAGGACATGGCTGCGGGATGGAGGCGCACCTAGGAGAGAGGGTAGGGAAAGCACATGCAGCGTGTCAGCAACAGCCTGACAGCCTGCTGGCCAAGACAGAAGACATAGTCTGGGGAGCAGGGAAATGGTGTATGAGGACAGGGAGGGGCCCAAGGGCCTCTGCAAAAATAGCCCAAGACCTTCTCCAAGCTACCACCGCAGTGACAAGCGGAATAGTGAGCAGCCTCAAGGGACAAGGCCCATACTGAAACTACACAGAGGCAAAGCCTCGGTCGAGGCCAGAAGGCCAAGGGGAGAAGAAGAGAATGAGGGAAGTGCAGAGAAGGTACTTGCAGCTCACCTTGTTCACCAAGGAAGAAAAGGTAAGAAAAGTGGATGATGGAGCCTTCTGTTGGATGTGTTTTTATACCGGGACAAGAACGCTCCAGGTACAAAGCATCCTTTGCAATTGTAATGTGTTTACCAGAAGCTCATCTTCCATGCAAAACATCACAATTACAGAAATTGTCTTGTTTATGTTACCTGCAATACTTCCTTTTTATGTCCCTTTTTAGGGCATGCTTATTCAATCAGGCAGGCTCCTTTCAAGTGACAAGATTAGAGGCCAAAATGTCTGAAAAAGGACACGTCAGCACAAGAATGGTACCACCAGTGATGAAGAGTGTCCTAGCACTCCAGGGGATGCCAGCCTCTTAGTCTCTGGGGCATTGTGTTAGTATTTATCTTGATGATTGAGGCTGTTCTCCTCCCATCCCTGAAGCACCAGGATGGACTTCTACGTTCAAAGTCTGGCCACAACAATTGCTCCCCTTTATAATATGCCCTATCTTGAGTTAAACATTACTTTTCTAGGCAGGGCTCCTCTAGTCTTGTTTTTTGACTCCCCGTCAAATTAACTATTGCTTTTGGGAGAAATGTGCCTGGCTCTTCTCTTGTAATCGTACTTCTTTCCTTCATACCTTCCTGCTTTATACATCTTAATTCCAAAAATTGGGAATGAAGGCTGCTGCTGTCCCAAGACTTTCTACTGGAGAGCTTCAATAACAAAAGTACATGCTGAGTAATCGGTACACGTCACTCTGCCTGCCCATGTCTTTGCGCTCTGGCTGTCCAGACTGACAGCACAGCAGGCACAAGCACATATTTGGTAGGATTTCCCCAGGACACCCCACCCACCCGGCTCAGCAGCACGCATGCTCTGGGAGTCCTCACAAGGGCAGCCAGATGAGCAAGGGCACCAGACGTGCCCCTAACTCTGCCTGAGGCAGGATCAGAGTGGCAGGAGCACAGCACTGCCTGCGCAGGACAAGCGTGTGGGAAGGGGGGACTGAGAACAGAGCTGTTGGTCTACCACAACCTCGGTCTCCCCAGCCTGAGGCCAGGGTGGAGGGACAAAGCAATCATTGGCTTGGGACCAACCCAGGCACAGCCTAGCCTGCACAGCATCAGAATGGGATTTTTGGAGGGGTTCTGCAGGGCTTCTCCAGACCCACTTGGCTTCAGGACACAGGGATGCACACGTAATACCCTGAAAGACATAACACTTTTCACCACAGGACATTTCTACCAGGGGAGATCATACTTGTTCTGCTCCATTCCTGCCCTATGCAAGGTTTTCCGGACATATCACATACTCTGATTTTCTCCCTAGAGGACAGAAAACATCCTCCATGTTTCCCTCTCACTCCCCTAGGCAGTATACACATCCACAGCACAAGATCAAAGCAGGGCTTAGATATCAATTTATATTGCTGTCCTAGATGCTCATTGTCCCTTTGACTTCTTTGGGACTCTCTCATCTTTGAGGCTTTCACAGGTGTGCTTGGAGGAAGCATGAGCAAAACAATATCTTTAGAGTGGTAATCCACCATCAGAGCATCATCCAGTTGTTCACTGGCCTGCACAAGCATACTTCGTTATGTTTTACAACATACACCACTCCACCTCTCCACAAATGGATATATGCCTCAAGACTAGTCAAATCCAACTTGCAAGGAGGAGCTCATATTAGGACCATATCCGCCCACACGTTTCCACCCTAAGACATCACATTTCTCCCTGGACAGCTTCATTGGACATCCCAATAAAAAAGGAAAATAAGGAGGCTCAGACTACATTGCAGTGTAACCCTTAATGAATCTGAACAAAGAATCGAAACAGCACTTGGAGGAAGGGATCAGGTCCAAGCTGACACATGGACAGCTGTCAGACAAACCCCACTTTACCAAAACAGAATGCACATCTCCCGCCCTCACATGGTGAGAGGAAGAACAAAGATGATGCTCTTGACTTGCTTCCAGATGAACTCATGGCACAGGAAAGCAGGAGACAACAAGGACTCATGCTGAAGAGAAGAAAGAGCAAGAAGAAGAAGCTGTCTGCTGGCCGTGTTTCCAGACAGCGCAGGCTGGCACCCTGGCTTCCCTCTCTGCTCTGCAGGAGGCCACGAGGGTGCTCAGCCCATCTGGAAACTCTGGCCAGCAGCTCCGTCCTCAGTCCGGCACCTGGCTTCGGGCTTCCTGGTCGATGCGCTCACTGGATGTCCTCGTGGGCTTTAGCAGGGCAGGCACCTTCTGCCATAGTAGCGGCCACCAAAGCCAGAGAGGCCAAAGCCCCCGGAGGAGATGGGCACTCCCTACTCACTCAGGATGCTGCCAACGGCAGCTGAGGTGGTGGATCCCACAGTGGTGTTCTGGGGGAAAGAGCTGAGGATGGGGCCGGGCAGGGTCACCATCCTCAGGGGGCAAGGAGCATCTCACCTATGAGGAAAGGCTGACAGACCTGGGTCTGTTCAGCCTTGAGAAAAGAAGACTGAGAGGGGATCTTATTCATGTTTATAAATACCTTAAGTGTAGGAGACAGAGGGATATGGCCAACCTCTTTTCAGTGGTTTGTGGGGACAGGACAAGGGGCAGTGTCCACAAAATGGATCACAGGAAGTTCCGCACCAACATGCAAAAGAACTTCTTCACAGTGACAGCAACAGAGCACTGGAACAGGCTGCACAGGAAGGTTGTGGACTCTCCTTCTTTGAAGACACTAAAGACCAGTCTGGATACCTACTTGGGCAAACTGCTCTAAGGAACCTGCTTTCGCAAGGGGGTTGGACCCAAAGATATATTAAGGTCCCTTTCAAACCCAGTTCTTTAATTCTATGATTCTAAGACTTTGTCAGTACAAATCTGTCCACCTCTCTTAGACTCTTATAAAGACCAAATTCTTTAAGGGTACTCATCTCCTACAGGAACGAAGGAGATCCACATTAGGACCATATTCTCTCATGCTTTTCCAATCCAAGACATCACATTTCTCACTGGAGAGATTCACTGAACATCCCAATAGAAAAGGAACATAAGGAGACTCAGATTAATTTGAAGCAAAAACTTTAATGAGTCTGAAGAAGGAATCACAGCAACTCACAATGGAAGGGATCCGGCCAAGTCTGACACAAGGACAGCTGTCATGCAAGACCCTACTTCACCACAACAGCATGCACATCTTCCTCCCTGAGAAGATGGCAGGAAGAAGAAACAGGACACTCTTGACTTGCTTCCAGATGAACCCATGGCACAGGAAAGCAGGAGACAAGAAGGACTCATGATGAAAAAAAGAAAGCACAAGAAGAAGAAGCTGTCTGCTGGCCGTGTTTCCAGACAACGCAGGCTGGCACCCTGGCTTCCCTCTCTGCTCTGCAGGAGGCCACGAGGGTGCCCAGCCCATCTGGAAACTCTGGCCAGCAGCTCCGTCCTCAGTCCAGCACCTGGCTTCGGGCTTCCTGGTCGATGCGCTCACTGGACATCCTCGTGGGCTTTAGCAGGGCAGGCACCTCCTGCCACTGTAGCGGCCACCAAAGCCAGAGAGGCCAAAGCCCCCGGAGGAGATGGGCACTCCTTCAGAACTCAGGATGCTGCCAACGGCAGCTGAGGTGGTGGATCCCACAGCGGTGTTCTGGGGGAAGGAGCTGAGGATGGGGCCGGGCAGGGTCACCACCACGGGAGAGGGCTGGATCACCACACGGGAGTCCTGGCACTGCCGGACACAGGGCTCGTTGCAGCTGTTGGCAAGCGGGGTTGGCCCACAGGGACGGCACAGATCGTAGCAGGACATGGCTGCGGGATGGAGGCGAACCTGGGAGAGGGGGCAGGCAAAGCACACGCAGCATGTCAGCAGCAGCCTGACAGCCTGCTGGCCAAGACAGAAGGCACAGTCTGGGGAACAGGGAAATGGTGTATGAGGACAGAGAGGGGCTTGGGAACTTGGGTTTCCAAGGGCCCCTGCAAAGAAAGTCCAAGACCTCCTCCCACCTCTCCCCTCAGTGGCAAGCAGAACAGTGATGGAGAGAGCAGCATCAAGGAGCAAGACACACACCAAAGCTACATGGAGGCAAAGACTCTGTCAAGGCCAGAAGGCCAAGGGGAGAAGAAGAGAATGAGAGGAGTGAGGAGAAGGCACTTGCAGCTCACCTTGTTCACCAAGGAGGAGAAGGCAAGAGCAGTGGATGATGGAGCCTGCTGTTGGATGGGTTTTTAAACTGGCTCAGACAGCCTCAGGCCCAGTGGCACACCACGTATGCAGCATGTGTTATAGCAAGCCCATTTGTATGTAAAACACTACAATTAAAGGAATGGGTGTCTTGTTTCTGTTCCCTGCAACGCTCCCTTTTCATTTCCTTGCTTAAGACATGCCCATTCCACCATGGAGTCTTCTTTCAAGTCACAGGATTAGAGGCCAAAATATTTTTTTCCAGGAGACATGACACGTCAGCACAAGCAGATGATGCAGCCAGTGATGAGGAGTGTGCAACCTCGTCGGGGAATGCCAGCCTCTTGCCCTTTGGGGCCTTGCTTCAACACTTGTCCTGATGTTTGGGGTAGGTTTCCTCCTAACCCTGAAGCATCACCTGGACTTCCACATGGGAGGACCAGCATCATCAATTGTTCCCCCTGATGCTATAATAAAATCTTAAGTTAGGGAATGGCTTAGTTTGGAAGGGACCTTTAAAGATCATCTAGTTCAACCTTCTGCCTTGGGCAGGAACATCTGCCAGATCCGGTTACTCATATTCCATTCAACCTCACTTTGAACATTCTCAATGCTGAGGCATCCTCAGCTTCTCTGCACAACCTCTTCCAGTGTGTAACAACCTTCACTGTGAAAACTTTCTTTGTTAGATCCCCTCTCAACTTACCGTCTTTCCATTTAAAACTGTTTTCCCTTGTCCTGTCACTGCTGTGCCTGGTAAAAAGTCTTTATCCATCTTTCTTACAAGACAACTTTAGATATTTAAAGGCTGCAAAAAGGTTTCCCTGGAGCCTTCTCCTCTCCAGGCTCAAAAAGCCCAACTCTCTCAGCCTGCCTTTAGAGCAGAGGTACTCCAGCTCCCAGGTCATTTTCAAGGCCTCTGCTAGACCTGCTCTAACAGGTCCATGTCTTTCTTGTACCAGGGAACCCAGAAGTGGATATGGTACTCTGGGTGAAGTAGAGCACAGCAGATGGAGACAATTACCTCCCTTTTTCCTGCTGGACACACTTCTTTTCATGCAGCCCAAGATGTAATTGGGTTTCTGGGCTACAAGCACATATTGCTGACTCCTACACTGCAGGGCCAATCTCAGTCAATTCACAGAATCATAGAGTCATTTAGGTTGGAAAAGACCTCTAAGATCATCAAGTGCAACTCTTAGCCTAGCACTGCCAAGGCTACCACTAAACCATGTACCAAAGCACCACATCTACATGCCCACAGCCAGCCTGTACTGACATGGGGGATCTCCTCAAATCAGATGCAGGAACTTGCACGTGCCCTTGCTGAACTCCATGAAGTTCACATGGCCCCAGTTCTCACATCTGGCAGGGTGACTTCTGCTAAAATCCATTCCCAACAGGGATATCAACTGTACCACTCGTCTTGGTGTCATCAACGTTAGTGTAACCCATAAACATTATGGTCACTCCGATCCACTTATGCATCACCTTTCTAAGCAGGACACCTCTAGACTTGGGGTTTGGACTCTCCCTCATATTAAATATGGTCTTGGGAGAAAGGTGCGTGGCTTTTCTTTTTTAATCATGCTTCGCCCATTCATAATTTCCTGCCTTACACAGCAGAATAGGAAGTGTTGGAAATCCTTCCTGTTGGTGATATTTCAATGAGAGGGAGTTCCCGGACACACTTCTAAGACTTCACACTTTGCCAATATGACTTACTTCCATCTCTCTTACACTCTTATAAAGACCAAATTCTTTAAGGGTACTCATCTCCTACAGGAACGAAGGAGATCCACATTAGGACCATATCCTCTCAAGCTATTCCAATCCAAGACATCACATTTCTCACTGAAGAGATTCACTGAACATCCCAATAGAAAAGAAACATAAGGAGACTGAGATTAATTTGAAGCAAAAACTTTAATGAGTCTGAAGAAGGAATCAAAGCAGCACATGGAGGAAAGGATCCAGACCAGGCTGCCACAAGGACAGCTGCCAGTCAGACCCCCTTCACCACAGTGGGATGCACATCTTCCTCCCTCGCATGGCAAGAGGGAGAACAAACAGGAAACCCTTGATGTGCTTCCAGATGAACCTGTGGCACAGGACAGCAAGAGACAGCAAGGGCTCATGAGGAAGAGAAGAAAGCGCGAGAAGAAGAAGCTGTCTGCTGGCCGTGTTTCCAGACAGCGCAGGCTGGCACCCTGGCTTCCCTCTCTGCTCTGCAGGAGGCCACAAGGGTGCTCAGCCCATCTGGAAACTCTGGCCAGCAGCTCCGTCCTCAGTCCGGCACCTGGCTTCGGGCTTCCTGGTCGATGCGCTCACTGGACATCCTCGTGGGCTTTAGCAGGGCAGGCACCTTCTGCCACTGTAGCGGCCACCAAAGCCAGAGAGGCCAAAGCCCCCGGAGGAGATGGGCACTCCCTCCTCACTCAGGATGCTGCCAACGGCAGCTGAGGTGGTGGATCCCACAGCGGTGTTCTGGGGGAAAGAGCTGAGGATGGGGCCGGGCAGGGTCACCACCACGGGAGAGGGCTGGATCACCACACGGGAGTCCTGGCACTGCCGGACACAGGGCTCGTTGCAGCTGTTGGCAAGCGGGGTTGGCCCACAGGGACGGCACAGATCGTAGCAGGACATGGCTGCGGGATGGAGGCGCACCTGGGAGAGAGGGCAGGGAAACACACGCAGCATGTCAGCAGCAGCCTGACAGTTTGCTGGCCAAGACAGAAGGCATAGTCTGGGGAGCAGGGACAGGGTACATGAGGACAGGGAGGGGCTTGTGAGCCAAGGTCCCCAAGGGCCCCTGCAAAGACAGTCCAAGACCTCCTCTCACCTCTCCCCTCACTGGCAAGCAGAACAGTGATGGAGGGAGCAGCGTCAAGGAGCAAGGACCACACAAAGAGCTACATGGAGGCAAAGACTTGGTCGAGGCCAGAAGGCCAAGGGGAGAAGAAGAGAATGAGGGCAGTGAGGAGAAGGCACTTGCAGCTCACCTTGTTCGCCAAGGAGGAGAAGGCAAGAGCAGAGGATGATGGAGCCTGCTGTTGGACAGGCTTTTATACCAGTCCAGACTGCCCCAGGCCCAGAGGTGCCTTTTGCGCATGTAATGTGTATACCAGAAACTCATCTTGCATGCAAAACACCGCAATGGAAGAGATGGGTGACTTATGTTCCCTGCAGTGACCCCTTTTCATTTTCCTGGTCAGGACATGCCCATTCCATCACACAGGCTCCTTTCAAGTGACGGGATTACAGGCCAAAATGCTTCTGGGGAAGTGACACAAAAGCACAGGAAGAAGATGAAGGCAAAAAGAAGGAGATGGCCAAATTGTCAAGTGGTGCCAGCCTCTCACCCTCCTGCAGCTTCCTTCAGGCTTTGTCCTAAATGCATGGGTACTCATTTCCATGCAAACCCACCCTTAAAGGTCAGACTGCCAGCCAGGCTCATCAGCAAAGAGCAGGTACAGCCTTTGCTTTACCTATCAACCTGCTCAGGCTGCCTTAGGCACCAGATTTCCAAGTATGGCTGCTCTGCCATCAAGCCTCAGCCCTTCTGTGGGATCAAGCCTTGCTCTCAGGTGACAAAAGCCTGACTGGTTTTCCTCTCCCCTCTGTCCCCAGCAACTAGAGGTCCCCTGTCACCACAGCAGGCCTCTTTCAGAAACACGGACATGGCTCTCTCTCTACTACTCGCTCCTGCTGCCCACTCCTGTTAAACCGGGATGTCTCCTGCAGACAAAGCCCCATACTGGACAACAAACACAGCTCCTTTCCTCCTTCCCCATCTCCACGCCTCAGATTCTGCTTTGACCCCACATACCGACAGAACAGTACACACCAGCAAACATGTGACCATATTTCCGTGCAACACAGAACCCTGCCCAAAAACCAGGGAGGTCTGAGAGTGCCGTTGAGGGCAGCCTGGGCAGCAGCAGGTATCAGCACCTCCCTGGGGACGTGTGCCAAGGGGTGACACCAAGCCATACCAGCAGCATGTTTCTTGGGGGCACGACTGCCCAGCAAGGAATACTAGGCATACACAGCTCAGGCCCCTCAGCCAGGCCGTCTTCCCAAGGGCTGGACAAAACGCCTTCCCAATGAGGCTGGGACGACAGCAGACAAAGGCAACTGTCAAATCACAGAGGCCCGACCAAATTCCTCATTTAGGAAGATGAGGAAAGCTTTGAAGGTGCACAGTACTACCCTGATGATGACAGTAAACATCTATCCCAAAGAGTGCTGTCACAGCTCAGTACGAGCCACCTGCTGCCTACACAATGGGAGCCAGGAGCCAAGCAAGGCCACACAGCCAACAGGGCATCAGCTATACCAGCAATGGCCCTCGTTGTACAGCACCTGACCAAGGAAGATGAGGAGATGGAAGGCAGATTCAGCCAGGCGTCTAGCTCGGTGGTCAGGTGACATAGGACTGATGACAAGACAGTCCACACTGCAGGGTCAGGTCCAGTGACAGCAACCAGGGTCAACACGGGGCCCAAAGACTGCTGAGCAGGCCCAGAAAAAAGTAACACAGACAGACCCAAGGGAAAGCTGGGAAACCACTGGGCAACTTTAGCCCTACCAAGGCTACCCAGGGGCAGGCAAAAGCAAATCTGCAACAGAGCAGGCAACCCACACTGATGACCCGGATCTGAAGGGGGGGCCAAAGGCTCAGGACAAAACTTAACTATAGCACCAGGGTCAATGGGAAGAGGGTGTGGTGGGAGGCTCCAGGTGAGCCTGATGAGGGCCATTGGGCCTCTGCTGCACTCAGACAACTCATATGCATGAGGAAGAAATCTCCTGTGCACTTGGGACATAGGACACCAGCTGCATCTACCCCAAAAGAAGAAAGGAAGGAAGCTTCAATTAATTTTCCAAGGAAAAACATGTCTCGCACCTCAGGGTCTGCCCAAAAATGCTGCAATGCCTTGCAGCACCCTGCGCTCCCTGATTGCCTGCTGCAGTTGTTGCCTTCCCTCCCTGGTATCAGCTTTTCACTGCACTTTGCTCCTGCTGTCAGCTCGAGGTGGCTCAGGAATGTTGACAAGGAGCATGTTTCCTGAGAGTCTTCCTGCACAGCAAGGCTGAGGGCTTTGCCTCATACCAGTGGTTGGTCAGAGAATGCAGGCCTTTAGCTGTGGTGTAAGGCATCATAGGATTTCCCCAGCACAGGGGATAGCATGAGAGGTGCCCCTCACTCTGCCTCAAGCAGGAGTGGGTGACACAGACAAAAGCATCTCCTGTGGAGGACTAGAGCATAAGGGAAGAAGGGCTATGGAGCTTGTTTTCCCTTGTTTCCCCTGTGGCAGGAGCAATCACCAGAGCGCGGTGTAGTTGGACCAAACAGCCACTCTCAAGCCATGTTGCTTCCCTCCCTGATGTTGGCTCTCTTGCATTTTGGAGCAGAAGGTCAGGAAGGCACAACAGCTTCATCCAGGAGGGTTTCTTCCTCTCCTTGCTCTCGTAGGCAAGGGTGAGACAGGGACTCGCCAAAATCCCTCACTTGAATGCTGCAGAATTGTCTGGCAAACATACAAGCAGCACCTGCGCAGCCCTGCGGGACTGGTTCAGTGCTTCAGAAACAGGACTGTAGGCACACAGAGGATGTGGGGGCTAACCACAACTTTAGATTCTACGTTATCCCAGTTCCCTCTAGAGAGCGTGGCTGAGAATCTCAAAAGGGAAGTATCATGAGGAGACACAGATTACAATGCAGCATAAACTTTAATGAGTCTCAAGAAGCAATCAAAGCAGCTCGTGGTCGAAGAAATCCAGTCCAGGCTGCCACAAGGACAGCTGCCAGTCAGACCCCCTTCACCACAATGGGAAGCACTTCTTCCTCCCTCACATGGTGAGAGGAAGAACAAAGATGATGCTCTTGACTTGCTTCCAGATGAACTCATGGCACAGGACAGCAGGAGACAACAAGGACTCATGAGGAAGAGAAGAAAGAGCAACAAGAAGAAGCTGTCTGCTGGCTGTGTTTCCAGACAGCGCAGGCTGGCACCCTGGCTTCCCTCTCTGCTCTGCAGGAGGCCACGAGGGTGCTCAGCCCATCTGGAAACTCTGGCCAGCAGCTCCGTCCTCAGTCCAGCACCTGGCTTCGGGCTTCCTGGTCGATGCGCTCACTGGACATCCTCGTGGGCTTTAGCAGGGCAGGCACCTTCTGCCGCAGTAGCGGCCACCAAAGCCAGAGAGGCCAAAGCCCCCGGAGGAGATGGGCACTCCCTCCTCACTCAGGATGCTGCCAACGGCAGCTGAGGTGGTGGATCCCACAGCGGTGTTCTGGGGGAAGGAGCTGAGGATGGGGCCGGGCAGGGTCACCACCACGGGAGAGGGCTGGATCACCACACGGGAGTCCTGGCACTGCCGGACACAGGGCTCGTTGCAGCTGTTGGCAAGCGGGGTTGGCCCACAGGGACGGCACAGATCGTAGCAGGACATGGCTGCGGGATGGAGGCGCACCTGGGAGAGAGGGCAGGCAAAGCACACGCAGCATGTCAGCAGCAGCCTGACAGTCTGCTGGCCAAGACAGAATGTATAGTCTGGGGAGCAGGGACAGGGCCCACGACGACAGAGAGAAGCCCAAGGGCCTTTGCAAAGACAGCCTAAGGCCTTCTCCCACCTCTCCCCTCAATGACACGCAGAACAGCAACAAAGGGAGCAGAGTCAAGGAGCAAGGACCACACAAAGAGCTACATGGAGGCAAAGACTTGGTCGAGGCCAGAAGGCCAAGGGGAGAAGAGCAAGAGGGGGGTATGGAGAAGGCTCCTACAGCTCACCTTGTTCACCAAGGAGGAGACGGCAAGAGAAGTGGATGAAGGAGACTACTGTTAGACAGGTTTTTATAGTCTTCAAACTGCCCCAGGCCCAGAGGCACCATCTGCACACGTAATATTTTTACCAGCAAGCTCATCTCATATGCAAGACATTACACTTTAACAATCTCTGGCATTTATTTGTTCCCTGCAATGCTCCCCTTTCATTTCCTTACTGGTGTCATAGCCATTCTGCCATGCGGGCTTCTTCAAGTCAGGGGATTAGAGGCTAAAATGTTTACAGGCAAAAATACACGTCAGCAGAAGGAGACGATGCAGCTGTTGATGAGGACTGTCGCAGCACTCCAGGGGATGCCTGTCTCTTATCCTCTGGTATCTTCCTTTATGGAATTTTATATTGAATTTTGCATGTTTTGTAGCACTTCCAAAAAATATGACCTGTCTTACAAACGCTTTTCTCTGACAGGACAATTAACTACATCCATTGCTTAACCTACACCCAGACTCTTTCACTGTGTACTTTTACTTGCTGGAATTGAGTTAATTTTCTTCAATTCAGTTCCTATTGTTCTGTTATTGAGACTTGTAGCCAAAGTTATGTTCGTAACACGAAGACATTTTAGCTGTTGCTGAGAAGTGCTTGCACAATGTAAAGGTTTTCTCTGCTTTTCACTCCTACACAATTCCCCACCCTTGTGCCCTGGCAAAGTATGCTGGGTCTGGGCATAAGTCTTGCAGAGAACACAGTAAGGATGGTTGACCCAAAATAAACAGAGATGTTCCATTAAAGGTAGCATCCTACTCAGCAAGAAAATTTGAGAGAAGCTAGGGCACAAGTATTTCCCATAGTAGGTGTTTAGGGACCAGCTGGGCATGCTGGAGGTAAATAGCTTTACACCACTTCTTCTTCATTTTTTCCTTTCTTCCTTACTTATTAAACTGTTATTTCTCTATGTACAAGCTTCCTTTTCCCATATTTTCCTTTCTGATTCTAAAAGCCCATTATATGGCGATGGCAGTAAGGGAGCAGCTTCAAGGTCATCTGAAAGAAATACAGGGTCAACCTACCACAAAAAGCTTGGCTGAACTTTCCAGTCAGGTTGGATACCCGTTGGGTTTTAGACTGTCTGCAATCTCACATAGGAGAAATTCACATGTTCTTTGCCCTTCCCTCCTTTGGCTGGGCAGCCTCCTGAAGTCCCCAGTCAACAGAAGAAGGACGTTTGAGGAGAGACACCCCTTTCCAACACATGCTAAGTCTACACCCCTCACACTACCAAAGGTCAGTGCAGTGATGTAGTGGCTTCACAACTCCTCCTTCCTCCTCCTCAAGGCTTCCTGCAACTTCTGCTTTCAAACTACATGCTAATTCAATAACCTCCACTGCAAAATGCTTGGAAAACTTTCCATGCAACACGAAAACTCATCACAAGCTGGCATGGCCTGAGAATGACAGCAGGATGTCTATAGAGGAAAGTATGCATCACGACCTCTGCTTCATAGAATCCTAGAATATCCTGAGTTAGAAGGGACCCACAAGGATCATCAAGTACAACTTCTATCTCCACACAGGACCACCAAACAATCAGAATATACGTCTGAGAGTGGTTTCCAAACGCTTCCTGAATGCCGGCAGCCTCAGTGCCATGACCACTCCCAGGAGGAGCCTGTTCCAGTGCTGACTGCCTTCTCAGAGTGAAGAAGCTTTTCCTAACATCCAGCCTGAACCTCCCTTGTTGCAGATCCATGCCATTCCCTCAGGTCCTGCCACTGTCACCACAGAGAAGTGAACAGGGCCTACCTTTAATTTCCCTCGTGAAGAAGCTGTAGGCCGCAAGGAGGCCTCCCCTCAGTCTCCTATTCTCTAGGCTGAAAAACACAGGTGACTGAGAAAACTGGTCGTATGTCTTTCCCTCGAGACCTTTCACCAACTTGTAGCCCTCCTTTGGACACTCTAATAGTTTTATAACCTTCTTATACTGTGGCAGCCAAAACTCAACACAGTACTCAATGTGAGGCTGCACCAGCACAGCACAAAGCACAACAATCATTTCCCTCAATTTCCTCTCCCCATGCATCTCAGCAAACACACACATGTGGTTTCCCACTGGCCAGTACTACCCAGCAGTCAGTCTTCAGAATGCTACCCTGCCCCAAAGCTCCAGTTCCCTGCAGTTCCCTACGTTCCCTGATCACCTGCTGCAGTTGTTGCCTTCCCTCTCCGGTATCAGCTGTTCACAGCACTATGCTCCCACTGTCAGCTCAGGGTGACTCAGGAATATTAACAAAGATGGTGTTTATTGAGGGTCTTCCCACACAGCAAGACTCAGGACTTTGCCTGAAAAAGCAATCAGTCAGGGAAGGCAGGCCTTTAGCTATGGTGTAAAGTGTTGTAGAATTTCCCCAGCATACGGGACAGCATGAGAAGTTCCATTCAGTATGAGCCAGTAATAACACAACCAACCAGGGAAGTAATATTTTAACCAAAACCTTCCAATAAATATTTAAAAATATATATCCACAGATTTCCCAGTGGACAGCTTCCTGGAAATACCAAAAGAAAAGGAACATGATGGGACACAGATCACAGTGCAGCATAAACTTTAATGAGTCTCAAGAAGGAATCAAAGCAGCTTGTGGATGAAGAAATCCAATCCAGACTGCCACAAGGACAGCTGCCAGTCAGACCCCCTTCACCACAGTGGGATGCACATCTTCCTCCCTCGCATGGCAAGAGGGAGAACAAACAGGAAACCCTTGATGTGCTTCCAGATGAACCTGTGGCACAGGACAGCAAGAGACAGCAAGGGCTCGTGAGGAAGAGAAGAAAGCGCGAGAAGAAGAAGATGTCTGCTGGCCGTGTTTCCAGACAGCGCAGGCTGGCACCCTGGCTTCCCTCTCTGCTCTGCAGGAGGCCACAAGGGTGCTCAGCCCATCTGGAAACTCTGGCCAGCAGCTCCGTCCTCAGTCCGGCACCTGGCTTCGGGCTTCCTGGTCGATGCGCTCACTGGACATTTAGCAGGGCAGGCACCTTCTGCCACTGTAGCGGCCACCAAAGCCAGAGAGGCCAAAGCCCCCGGAGGAGATGGGCACTCCCTCCTCACTCAGGATGCTGCCAACGGCAGCTGAGGTGGTGGATCCCACAGCGGTGTTCTGGGGGAAAGAGCTGAGGATGGGGCCGGGCAGGGTCACCACCACGGGAGAGGGCTGGATCACCACACGGGAGTCCTGGCACTGCCGGACACAGGGCTCGTTGCAGCTGTTGGCAAGTGGGGTTGGCCCACAGGGACGGCACAGATCGTAGCAGGACATGGCTGCGGGATGGAGGCGCACCTGGGAGAGAGGGCAGGGAAACACACGCAGCATGTCAGCAGCAGCCTGACAGTTTGCTGGCCAAGACAGAAGGCATAGTCTGGGGAGCAGGGACAGGGTACATGAGGACAGGGAGGGGCTTGTGAGCCAAGGTCCCCAAGGGCCCCTGCAAAGACAGTCCAAGACCTCCTCTCACCTCTCCCCTCACTGGCAAGCAGAACAGTGATGGAGGGAGCAGCGTCAAGGAGCAAGGACCACACAAAGAGCTACATGGAGGCAAAGACTTGGTCGAGGCCAGAAGGCCAAGGGGAGAAGAAGAGAATGAGGGCAGTGAGGAGAAGGCACTTGCAGCTCACCTTGTTCGCCAAGGAGGAGAAGGCAAGAGCAGAGGATGATGGAGCCTGCTGTTGGACAGGCTTTTATACCAGTCCAGACTGCCCCAGGCCCAGAGGTGCCTTTTGCGCATGTAATGTGTATACCAGAAACTCATCTTGCATGCAAAACACCGCAATGGAAGAGATGGGTGACTTATGTTCCCTGCAGTGACCCCTTTTCATTTTCCTGGTCAGGACATGCCCATTCCATCACACAGGCTCCTTTCAAGTGACGGGATTACAGGCCAAAATGCTTCTGGGGAAGTGACACAAAAGCACAGGAAGAAGATGAAGGCAAAAAGAAGGAGATGGCCAAATTGTCAAGTGGTGCCAGCCTCTCACCCTCCTGCAGCTTCCTTCAGGCTTTGTCCTAAATGCATGGGTACTCATTTCCATGCAAACCCACCCTTAAAGGTCAGACTGCCAGCCAGGCTCATCAGCAAAGAGCAGGTACAGCCTTTGCTTTACCTATCAACCTGCTCAGGCTGCCTTAGGCACCAGATTTCCAAGTATGGCTGCTCTGCCATCAAGCCTCAGCCCTTCTGTGGGATCAAGCCTTGCTCTCAGGTGACAAAAGCCTGACTGGTTTTCCTCTCCCCTCTGTCCCCAGCAACTAGAGGTCCCCTGTCACCACAGCAGGCCTCTTTCAGAAACACGGACATGGCTCTCTCTCTACTACTCGCTCCTGCTGCCCACTCCTGTTAAACCGGGATGTCTCCTGCAGACAAAGCCCCATACTGGACAACAAACACAGCTCCTTTCCTCCTTCCCCATCTCCACGCCTCAGATTCTGCTTTGACCCCACATACCGACAGAACAGTACACACCAGCAAACATGTGACCATATTTCCGTGCAACACAGAACCCTGCCCAAAAACCAGGGAGGTCTGAGAGTGCCGTTGAGGGCAGCCTGGGCAGCAGCAGGTATCAGCACCTCCCTGGGGACGTGTGCCAAGGGGTGACACCAAGCCATACCAGCAGCATGTTTCTTGGGGGCACGACTGCCCAGCAAGGAATACTAGGCATACACAGCTCAGGCCCCTCAGCCAGGCCGTCTTCCCAAGGGCTGGACAAAACGCCTTCCCAATGAGGCTGGGACGACAGCAGACAAAGGCAACTGTCAAATCACAGAGGCCCGACCAAATTCCTCATTTAGGAAGATGAGGAAAGCTTTGAAGGTGCACAGTACTACCCTGATGATGACAGTAAACATCTATCCCAAAGAGTGCTGTCACAGCTCAGTACGAGCCACCTGCTGCCTACACAATGGGAGCCAGGAGCCAAGCAAGGCCACACAGCCAACAGGGCATCAGCTATACCAGCAATGGCCCTCGTTGTACAGCACCTGACCAAGGAAGATGAGGAGATGGAAGGCAGATTCAGCCAGGCGTCTAGCTCGGTGGTCAGGTGACATAGGACTGATGACAAGACAGTCCACACTGCAGGGTCAGGTCCAGTGACAGCAACCAGGGTCAACACGGGGCCCAAAGACTGCTGAGCAGGCCCAGAAAAAAGTAACACAGACAGACCCAAGGGAAAGCTGGGAAACCACTGGGCAACTTTAGCCCTACCAAGGCTACCCAGGGGCAGGCAAAAGCAAATCTGCAACAGAGCAGGCAACCCACACTGATGACCCGGATCTGAAGGGGGGGCCAAAGGCTCAGGACAAAACTTAACTATAGCACCAGGGTCAATGGGAAGAGGGTGTGGTGGGAGGCTCCAGGTGAGCCTGATGAGGGCCATTGGGCCTCTGCTGCACTCAGACAACTCATATGCATGAGGAAGAAATCTCCTGTGCACTTGGGACATAGGACACCAGCTGCATCTACCCCAAAAGAAGAAAGGAAGGAAGCTTCAATTAATTTTCCAAGGAAAAACATGTCTCACACCTCAGGGTCTGCCCAAAAAAGCTGCAATGCCTTGCAGCACCCTGCGCTCCCTGATTGCCTGCTGCAGTTGTTGCCTTCCCTCCCTGGTATCAGCTTTTCACTGCACTTTGCTCCTGCTGTCAGCTCGAGGTGGCTCAGGAATGTTGACAAGGAGCATGTTTCCTGAGAGTCTTCCTGCACAGCAAGGCTGAGGGCTTTGCCTCATACCAGTGGTTGGTCAGAGAATGCAGGCCTTTAGCTGTGGTGTAAGGCATCATAGGATTTCCCCAGCACAGGGGATAGCATGAGAGGTGCCCCTCACTCTGCCTCAAGCAGGAGTGGGTGACACAGACAAAAGCATCTCCTGTGGAGGACTAGAGCATAAGGGAAGAAGGGCTATGGAGCTTGTTTTCCCTTGTTTCCCCTGTGGCAGGAGCAATCACCAGAGCGCGGTGTAGTTGGACCAAACAGCCACTCTCAAGCCATGTTGCTTCCCTCCCTGATGTTGGCTCTCTTGCATTTTGGAGCAGAAGGTCAGGAAGGCACAACAGCTTCATCCAGGAGGGTTTCTTCCTCTCCTTGCTCTCGTAGGCAAGGGTGAGACAGGGACTCGCCAAAATCCCTCACTTGAATGCTGCAGAATTGTCTGGCAAACATACAAGCAGCACCTGCGCAGCCCTGCGGGACTGGTTCAGTGCTTCAGAAACAGGACTGTAGGCACACAGAGGATGTGGGGGCTAACCACAACTTTAGATTCTACGTTATCCCAGTTCCCTCTAGAGAGCGTGGCTGAGAATCTCAAAAGGGAAGTATCATGAGGAGACACAGATTACAATGCAGCATAAACTTTAATGAGTCTCAAGAAGCAATCAAAGCAGCTCGTGGTCAAAGAAATCCAGTCCAGGCTGCCACAAGGACAGCTGCCAGTCAGACCCCCTTCACCACAATGGGAAGCACTTCTTCCTCCCTCACATGGTGAGAGGAAGAACAAAGATGATGCTCTTGACTTGCTTCCAGATGAACTCATGGCACAGGAAAGCAGGAGACAACAAGGACTCATGCTGAAGAGAAGAAAGAGCAACAAGAAGAAGCTGTCTGCTGGCTGTGTTTCCAGACAGCGCAGGCTGGCACCCTGGCTTCCCTCTCTGCTCTGCAGGAGGCCACGAGGGTGCTCAGCCCATCTGGAAACTCTGGCCAGCAGCTCCGTCCTCAGTCCAGCACCTGGCTTCGGGCTTCCTGGTCGATGCGCTCACTGGACATCCTCGTGGGCTTTAGCAGGGCAGGCACCTTCTGCCGCAGTAGCGGCCACCAAAGCCAGAGAGGCCAAAGCCCCCGGAGGAGATGGGCACTCCCTCCTCACTCAGGATGCTGCCAACGGCAGCTGAGGTGGTGGATCCCACAGCGGTGTTCTGGGGGAAAGAGCTGAGGATGGGGCCGGGCAGGGTCACCACCACGGGAGAGGGCTGGATCACCACACGGGAGTCCTGGCACTGCCGGACACAGGGCTCGTTGCAGCTGTTGGCAAGCGGGGTTGGCCCACAGGGACGGCACAGATCGTAGCAGGACATGGCTGCGGGATGGAGGCGCACCTGGGAGAGAGGGCAGGCAAAGCACACGCAGCATGTCAGCAGCAGCCTGACAGTCTGCTGGCCAAGACAGAATGTATAGTCTGGGGAGCAGGGACAGGGCCCACGACGACAGAGAGAAGCCCAAGGGCCTTTGCAAAGACAGCCTAAGGCCTTCTCCCACCTCTCCCCTCAATGACACGCAGAACAGCAACAAAGGGAGCAGAGTCAAGGAGCAAGGACCACACAAAGAGCTACATGGAGGCAAAGACTTGGTCGAGGCCAGAAGGCCAAGGGGAGAAGAGCAAGAGGGGGGTATGGAGAAGGCTCCTACAGCTCACCTTGTTCACCAAGGAGGAGACGGCAAGAGAAGTGGATGAAGGAGACTACTGTTAGACAGGTTTTTATAGTCTTCAAACTGCCCCAGGCCCAGAGGCACCATCTGCACACGTAATGTTTTTACCAGCAAGCTCATCTCATATGCAAGACATTACAATTTAACAATCTCTGGCATTTATTTGTTCCCTGCAATGCTCCCCTTTCATTTCCTTACTGGTGTCATAGCCATTCTGCCATGCGGGCTTCTTCAAGTCAGGGGATTAGAGGCTAAAATGTTTACAGGCAAAAATACACGTCAGCAGAAGGAGACGATGCAGCTGTTGATGAGGACTGTCGCAGCACTCCAGGGGATGCCTGTCTCTTATCCTCTGGTATCTTCCTTTATGGAATTTTATATTGAATTTTGCATGTTTTGTAGCACTTCCAAAAAATATGACCTGTCTTACAAACGCTTTTCTCTGACAGGACAATTAACTACATCCATTGCTTAACCTACACCCAGACTCTTTCACTGTGTACTTTTACTTGCTGGAATTGAGTTAATTTTCTTCAATTCAGTTCCTATTGTTCTGTTATTGAGACTTGTAGCCAAAGTTATGTTCGTAACACGAAGACATTTTAGCTGTTGCTGAGAAGTGCTTGCACAATGTAAAGGTTTTCTCTGCTTTTCACTCCTACACAATTCCCCACCCTTGTGCCCTGGCAAAGTATGCTGGGTCTGGGCATAAGTCTTGCAGAGAACACAGTAAGGATGGTTGACCCAAAATAAACAGAGATGTTCCATTAAAGGTAGCATCCTACTCAGCAAGAAAATTTGAGAGAAGCTAGGGCACAAGTATTTCCCATAGTAGGTGTTTAGGGACCAGCTGGGCATGCTGGAGGTAAATAGCTTTACACCACTTCTTCTTCATTTTTTCCTTTCTTCCTTACTTATTAAACTGTTATTTCTCTATGTACAAGCTTCCTTTTCCCATATTTTCCTTTCTGATTCTAAAAGCCCATTATATGGCGATGGCAGTAAGGGAGCAGCTTCAAGGTCATCTGAAAGAAATACAGGGTCAACCTACCACAAAAAGCTTGGCTGAACTTTCCAGTCAGGTTGGATACCCGTTGGGTTTTAGACTGTCTGCAATCTCACATAGGAGAAATTCACATGTTCTTTGCCCTTCCCTCCTTTGGCTGGGCAGCCTCCTGAAGTCCCCAGTCAACAGAAGAAGGACGTTTGAGGAGAGACACCCCTTTCCAACACATGCTAAGTCTACACCCCTCACACTACCAAAGGTCAGTGCAGTGATGTAGTGGCTTCACAACTCCTCCTTCCTCCTCCTCAAGGCTTCCTGCAACTTCTGCTTTCAAACTACATGCTAATTCAATAACCTCCACTGCAAAATGCTTGGAAAACTTTCCATGCAACACGAAAACTCATCACAAGCTGGCATGGCCTGAGAATGACAGCAGGATGTCTATAGAGGAAAGTATGCATCACGACCTCTGCTTCATAGAATCCTAGAATATCCTGAGTTAGAAGGGACCCACAAGGATCATCAAGTACAACTTCTATCTCCACACAGGACCACCAAACAATCAGAATATACGTCTGAGAGTGGTTTCCAAACGCTTCCTGAATGCCGGCAGCCTCAGTGCCATGACCACTCCCAGGAGGAGCCTGTTCCAGTGCTGACTGCCTTCTCAGAGTGAAGAAGCTTTTCCTAACATCCAGCCTGAACCTCCCTTGTTGCAGATCCATGCCATTCCCTCAGGTCCTGCCACTGTCACCACAGAGAAGTGAACAGGGCCTACCTTTAATTTCCCTCGTGAAGAAGCTGTAGGCCGCAAGGAGGCCTCCCCTCAGTCTCCTATTCTCTAGGCTGAAAAACACAGGTGACTGAGAAAACTGGTCGTATGTCTTTCCCTCGAGACCTTTCACCAACTTGTAGCCCTCCTTTGGACACTCTAATAGTTTTATAACCTTCTTATACTGTGGCAGCCAAAACTCAACACAGTACTCAATGTGAGGCTGCACCAGCACAGCACAAAGCACAACAATCATTTCCCTCAATTTCCTCTCCCCATGCATCTCAGCAAACACACACATGTGGTTTCCCACTGGCCAGTACTACCCAGCAGTCAGTCTTCAGAATGCTACCCTGCCCCAAAGCTCCAGTTCCCTGCAGTTCCCTACGTTCCCTGATCACCTGCTGCAGTTGTTGCCTTCCCTCTCCGGTATCAGCTGTTCACAGCACTATGCTCCCACTGTCAGCTCAGGGTGACTCAGGAATATTAACAAAGATGGTGTTTATTGAGGGTCTTCCCACACAGCAAGACTCAGGACTTTGCCTGAAAAAGCAATCAGTCAGGGAAGGCAGGCCTTTAGCTATGGTGTAAAGTGTTGTAGAATTTCCCCAGCATACGGGACAGCATGAGAAGTTCCATTCAGTATGAGCCAGTAATAACACAACCAACCAGGGAAGTAATATTTTAACCAAAACCTTCCAATAAATATTTAAAAATATATATCCACAGATTTCCCAGTGGACAGCTTCCTGGAAATACCAAAAGAAAAGGAACATGATGGGACACAGATCACAGTGCAGCATAAACTTTAATGAGTCTCAAGAAGGAATCAAAGCAGCTTGTGGATGAAGAAATCCAGTCCAGACTGCCACAAGGACAGCTGCCAGTCAGACCCCCTTCACCACAGTGGGATGCACATCTTCCTCCCTCGCATGGCAAGAGGGAGAACAAACAGGAAACCCTTGATGTGCTTCCAGATGAACCTGTGGCACAGGACAGCAAGAGACAGCAAGGGCTCATGAGGAAGAGAAGAAAGCGCGAGAAGAAGAAGCTGTCTGCTGGCCGTGTTTCCAGACAGCGCAGGCTGGCACCCTGGCTTCCCTCTCTGCTCTGCAGGAGGCCACAAGGGTGCTCAGCCCATCTGGAAACTCTGGCCAGCAGCTCCGTCCTCAGTCCGGCACCTGGCTTCGGGCTTCCTGGTCGATGCGCTCACTGGACATTTAGCAGGGCAGGCACCTTCTGCCACTGTAGCGGCCACCAAAGCCAGAGAGGCCAAAGCCCCCGGAGGAGATGGGCACTCCCTCCTCACTCAGGATGCTGCCAACGGCAGCTGAGGTGGTGGATCCCACAGCGGTGTTCTGGGGGAAAGAGCTGAGGATGGGGCCGGGCAGGGTCACCACCACGGGAGAGGGCTGGATCACCACACGGGAGTCCTGGCACTGCCGGACACAGGGCTCGTTGCAGCTGTTGGCAAGTGGGGTTGGCCCACAGGGACGGCACAGATCGTAGCAGGACATGGCTGCGGGATGGAGGCGCACCTGGGAGAGAGGGCAGGGAAACACACGCAGCATGTCAGCAGCAGCCTGACAGTCTGCTGGCCAAGACAGAAGGCATAGTCTGGGGAGCAGGGACAGGGTACATGAGGACAGGGAGGGGCTTGTGAGCCAAGGTCCCCAAGGGCCCCTGCAAAGACAGTCCAAGACCTCCTCTCACCTCTCCCCTCACTGGCAAGCAGAACAGTGATGGAGGGAGCAGCGTCAAGGAGCAAGGACCACACAAAGAGCTACATGGAGGCAAAGACTTGGTCGAGGCCAGAAGGCCAAGGGGAGAAGAAGAGAATGAGGGCAGTGAGGAGAAGGCACTTGCAGCTCACCTTGTTCGCCAAGGAGGAGAAGGCAAGAGCAGAGGATGATGGAGCCTGCTGTTGGACAGGCTTTTATACCAGTCCAGACTGCCCCAGGCCCAGAGGTGCCTTTTGCGCATGTAATGTGTATACCAGAAACTCATCTTGCATGCAAAACACCGCAATGGAAGAGATGGGTGACTTATGTTCCCTGCAGTGACCCCTTTTCATTTTCCTGGTCAGGACATGCCCATTCCATCACACAGGCTCCTTTCAAGTGACGGGATTACAGGCCAAAATGCTTCTGGGGAAGTGACACAAAAGCACAGGAAGAAGATGAAGGCAAAAAGAAGGAGATGGCCAAATTGTCAAGTGGTGCCAGCCTCTCACCCTCCTGCAGCTTCCTTCAGGCTTTGTCCTAAATGCATGGGTACTCATTTCCATGCAAACCCACCCTTAAAGGTCAGACTGCCAGCCAGGCTCATCAGCAAAGAGCAGGTACAGCCTTTGCTTTACCTATCAACCTGCTCAGGCTGCCTTAGGCACCAGATTTCCAAGTATGGCTGCTCTGCCATCAAGCCTCAGCCCTTCTGTGGGATCAAGCCTTGCTCTCAGGTGACAAAAGCCTGACTGGTTTTCCTCTCCCCTCTGTCCCCAGCAACTAGAGGTCCCCTGTCACCACAGCAGGCCTCTTTCAGAAACACGGACATGGCTCTCTCTCTACTACTCGCTCCTGCTGCCCACTCCTGTTAAACCGGGATGTCTCCTGCAGACAAAGCCCCATACTGGACAACAAACACAGCTCCTTTCCTCCTTCCCCATCTCCACGCCTCAGATTCTGCTTTGACCCCACATACCGACAGAACAGTACACACCAGCAAACATGTGACCATATTTCCGTGCAACACAGAACCCTGCCCAAAAACCAGGGAGGTCTGAGAGTGCCGTTGAGGGCAGCCTGGGCAGCAGCAGGTATCAGCACCTCCCTGGGGACGTGTGCCAAGGGGTGACACCAAGCCATACCAGCAGCATGTTTCTTGGGGGCACGACTGCCCAGCAAGGAATACTAGGCATACACAGCTCAGGCCCCTCAGCCAGGCCGTCTTCCCAAGGGCTGGACAAAACGCCTTCCCAATGAGGCTGGGACGACAGCAGACAAAGGCAACTGTCAAATCACAGAGGCCCGACCAAATTCCTCATTTAGGAAGATGAGGAAAGCTTTGAAGGTGCACAGTACTACCCTGATGATGACAGTAAACATCTATCCCAAAGAGTGCTGTCACAGCTCAGTACGAGCCACCTGCTGCCTACACAATGGGAGCCAGGAGCCAAGCAAGGCCACACAGCCAACAGGGCATCAGCTATACCAGCAATGGCCCTCGTTGTACAGCACCTGACCAAGGAAGATGAGGAGATGGAAGGCAGATTCAGCCAGGCGTCTAGCTCGGTGGTCAGGTGACATAGGACTGATGACAAGACAGTCCACACTGCAGGGTCAGGTCCAGTGACAGCAACCAGGGTCAACACGGGGCCCAAAGACTGCTGAGCAGGCCCAGAAAAAAGTAACACAGACAGACCCAAGGGAAAGCTGGGAAACCACTGGGCAACTTTAGCCCTACCAAGGCTACCCAGGGGCAGGCAAAAGCAAATCTGCAACAGAGCAGGCAACCCACACTGATGACCCGGATCTGAAGGGGGGGCCAAAGGCTCAGGACAAAACTTAACTATAGCACCAGGGTCAATGGGAAGAGGGTGTGGTGGGAGGCTCCAGGTGAGCCTGATGAGGGCCATTGGGCCTCTGCTGCACTCAGACAACTCATATGCATGAGGAAGAAATCTCCTGTGCACTTGGGACATAGGACACCAGCTGCATCTACCCCAAAAGAAGAAAGGAAGGAAGCTTCAATTAATTTTCCAAGGAAAAACATGTCTCACACCTCAGGGTCTGCCCAAAAAAGCTGCAATGCCTTGCAGCACCCTGCGCTCCCTGATTGCCTGCTGCAGTTGTTGCCTTCCCTCCCTGGTATCAGCTTTTCACTGCACTTTGCTCCTGCTGTCAGCTCGAGGTGGCTCAGGAATGTTGACAAGGAGCATGTTTCCTGAGAGTCTTCCTGCACAGCAAGGCTGAGGGCTTTGCCTCATACCAGTGGTTGGTCAGAGAATGCAGGCCTTTAGCTGTGGTGTAAGGCATCATAGGATTTCCCCAGCACAGGGGATAGCATGAGAGGTGCCCCTCACTCTGCCTCAAGCAGGAGTGGGTGACACAGACAAAAGCATCTCCTGTGGAGGACTAGAGCATAAGGGAAGAAGGGCTATGGAGCTTGTTTTCCCTTGTTTCCCCTGTGGCAGGAGCAATCACCAGAGCGCGGTGTAGTTGGACCAAACAGCCACTCTCAAGCCATGTTGCTTCCCTCCCTGATGTTGGCTCTCTTGCATTTTGGAGCAGAAGGTCAGGAAGGCACAACAGCTTCATCCAGGAGGGTTTCTTCCTCTCCTTGCTCTCGTAGGCAAGGGTGAGACAGGGACTCGCCAAAATCCCTCACTTGAATGCTGCAGAATTGTCTGGCAAACATACAAGCAGCACCTGCGCAGCCCTGCGGGACTGGTTCAGTGCTTCAGAAACAGGACTGTAGGCACACAGAGGATGTGGGGGCTAACCACAACTTTAGATTCTACGTTATCCCAGTTCCCTCTAGAGAGCGTGGCTGAGAATCTCAAAAGGGAAGTATCATGAGGAGACACAGATTACAATGCAGCATAAACTTTAATGAGTCTCAAGAAGCAATCAAAGCAGCTCGTGGTCAAAGAAATCCAGTCCAGGCTGCCACAAGGACAGCTGCCAGTCAGACCCCCTTCACCACAATGGGAAGCACTTCTTCCTCCCTCACATGGTGAGAGGAAGAACAAAGATGATGCTCTTGACTTGCTTCCAGATGAACTCATGGCACAGGAAAGCAGGAGACAACAAGGACTCATGCTGAAGAGAAGAAAGAGCAACAAGAAGAAGCTGTCTGCTGGCTGTGTTTCCAGACAGCGCAGGCTGGCACCCTGGCTTCCCTCTCTGCTCTGCGGGAGGCCACGAGGGTGCTCAGCCCATCTGGAAACTCTGGCCAGCAGCTCCGTCCTCAGTCCAGCACCTGGCTTCGGGCTTCCTGGTCGATGCGCTCACTGGACATCCTCGTGGGCTTTAGCAGGGCAGGCACCTTCTGCCGCAGTAGCGGCCACCAAAGCCAGAGAGGCCAAAGCCCCCGGAGGAGATGGGCACTCCCTCCTCACTCAGGATGCTGCCAACGGCAGCTGAGGTGGTGGATCCCACAGCGGTGTTCTGGGGGAAAGAGCTGAGGATGGGGCCGGGCAGGGTCACCACCACGGGAGAGGGCTGGATCACCACACGGGAGTCCTGGCACTGCCGGACACAGGGCTCGTTGCAGCTGTTGGCAAGCGGGGTTGGCCCACAGGGACGGCACAGATCGTAGCAGGACATGGCTGCGGGATGGAGGCGCACCTGGGAGAGAGGGCAGGCAAAGCACACGCAGCATGTCAGCAGCAGCCTGACAGTCTGCTGGCCAAGACAGAATGTATAGTCTGGGGAGCAGGGACAGGGCCCACGACGACAGAGAGAAGCCCAAGGGCCTTTGCAAAGACAGCCTAAGGCCTTCTCCCACCTCTCCCCTCAATGACACGCAGAACAGCAACAAAGGGAGCAGAGTCAAGGAGCAAGGACCACACAAAGAGCTACATGGAGGCAAAGACTTGGTCGAGGCCAGAAGGCCAAGGGGAGAAGAGCAAGAGGGGGGTATGGAGAAGGCTCCTACAGCTCACCTTGTTCACCAAGGAGGAGACGGCAAGAGAAGTGGATGAAGGAGACTACTGTTAGACAGGTTTTTATAGTCTTCAAACTGCCCCAGGCCCAGAGGCACCATCTGCACACGTAATGTTTTTACCAGCAAGCTCATCTCATATGCAAGACATTACAATTTAACAATCTCTGGCATTTATTTGTTCCCTGCAATGCTCCCCTTTCATTTCCTTACTGGTGTCATAGCCATTCTGCCATGCGGGCTTCTTCAAGTCAGGGGATTAGAGGCTAAAATGTTTACAGGCAAAAATACACGTCAGCAGAAGGAGACGATGCAGCTGTTGATGAGGACTGTCGCAGCACTCCAGGGGATGCCTGTCTCTTATCCTCTGGTATCTTCCTTTATGGAATTTTATATTGAATTTTGCATGTTTTGTAGCACTTCCAAAAAATATGACCTGTCTTACAAACGCTTTTCTCTGACAGGACAATTAACTACATCCATTGCTTAACCTACACCCAGACTCTTTCACTGTGTACTTTTACTTGCTGGAATTGAGTTAATTTTCTTCAATTCAGTTCCTATTGTTCTGTTATTGAGACTTGTAGCCAAAGTTATGTTCGTAACACGAAGACATTTTAGCTGTTGCTGAGAAGTGCTTGCACAATGTAAAGGTTTTCTCTGCTTTTCACTCCTACACAATTCCCCACCCTTGTGCCCTGGCAAAGTATGCTGGGTCTGGGCATAAGTCTTGCAGAGAACACAGTAAGGATGGTTGACCCAAAATAAACAGAGATGTTCCATTAAAGGTAGCATCCTACTCAGCAAGAAAATTTGAGAGAAGCTAGGGCACAAGTATTTCCCATAGTAGGTGTTTAGGGACCAGCTGGGCATGCTGGAGGTAAATAGCTTTACACCACTTCTTCTTCATTTTTTCCTTTCTTCCTTACTTATTAAACTGTTATTTCTCTATGTACAAGCTTCCTTTTCCCATATTTTCCTTTCTGATTCTAAAAGCCCATTATATGGCGATGGCAGTAAGGGAGCAGCTTCAAGGTCATCTGAAAGAAATACAGGGTCAACCTACCACAAAAAGCTTGGCTGAACTTTCCAGTCAGGTTGGATACCCGTTGGGTTTTAGACTGTCTGCAATCTCACATAGGAGAAATTCACATGTTCTTTGCCCTTCCCTCCTTTGGCTGGGCAGCCTCCTGAAGTCCCCAGTCAACAGAAGAAGGACGTTTGAGGAGAGACACCCCTTTCCAACACATGCTAAGTCTACACCCCTCACACTACCAAAGGTCAGTGCAGTGATGTAGTGGCTTCACAACTCCTCCTTCCTCCTCCTCAAGGCTTCCTGCAACTTCTGCTTTCAAACTACATGCTAATTCAATAACCTCCACTGCAAAATGCTTGGAAAACTTTCCATGCAACACGAAAACTCATCACAAGCTGGCATGGCCTGAGAATGACAGCAGGATGTCTATAGAGGAAAGTATGCATCACGACCTCTGCTTCATAGAATCCTAGAATATCCTGAGTTAGAAGGGACCCACAAGGATCATCAAGTACAACTTCTATCTCCACACAGGACCACCAAACAATCAGAATATACGTCTGAGAGTGGTTTCCAAACGCTTCCTGAATGCCGGCAGCCTCAGTGCCATGACCACTCCCAGGAGGAGCCTGTTCCAGTGCTGACTGCCTTCTCAGAGTGAAGAAGCTTTTCCTAACATCCAGCCTGAACCTCCCTTGTTGCAGATCCATGCCATTCCCTCAGGTCCTGCCACTGTCACCACAGAGAAGTGAACAGGGCCTACCTTTAATTTCCCTCGTGAAGAAGCTGTAGGCCGCAAGGAGGCCTCCCCTCAGTCTCCTATTCTCTAGGCTGAAAAACACAGGTGACTGAGAAAACTGGTCGTATGTCTTTCCCTCGAGACCTTTCACCAACTTGTAGCCCTCCTTTGGACACTCTAATAGTTTTATAACCTTCTTATACTGTGGCAGCCAAAACTCAACACAGTACTCAATGTGAGGCTGCACCAGCACAGCACAAAGCACAACAATCATTTCCCTCAATTTCCTCTCCCCATGCATCTCAGCAAACACACACATGTGGTTTCCCACTGGCCAGTACTACCCAGCAGTCAGTCTTCAGAATGCTACCCTGCCCCAAAGCTCCAGTTCCCTGCAGTTCCCTACGTTCCCTGATCACCTGCTGCAGTTGTTGCCTTCCCTCTCCGGTATCAGCTGTTCACAGCACTATGCTCCCACTGTCAGCTCAGGGTGACTCAGGAATATTAACAAAGATGGTGTTTATTGAGGGTCTTCCCACACAGCAAGACTCAGGACTTTGCCTGAAAAAGCAATCAGTCAGGGAAGGCAGGCCTTTAGCTATGGTGTAAAGTGTTGTAGAATTTCCCCAGCATACGGGACAGCATGAGAAGTTCCATTCAGTATGAGCCAGTAATAACACAACCAACCAGGGAAGTAATATTTTAACCAAAACCTTCCAATAAATATTTAAAAATATATATCCACAGATTTCCCAGTGGACAGCTTCCTGGAAATACCAAAAGAAAAGGAACATGATGGGACACAGATCACAGTGCAGCATAAACTTTAATGAGTCTCAAGAAGGAATCAAAGCAGCTTGTGGATGAAGAAATCCAGTCCAGACTGCCACAAGGACAGCTGCCAGTCAGACCCCCTTCACCACAGTGGGATGCACATCTTCCTCCCTCGCATGGCAAGAGGGAGAACAAACAGGAAACCCTTGATGTGCTTCCAGATGAACCTGTGGCACAGGACAGCAAGAGACAGCAAGGGCTCATGAGGAAGAGAAGAAAGCGCGAGAAGAAGAAGCTGTCTGCTGGCCGTGTTTCCAGACAGCGCAGGCTGGCACCCTGGCTTCCCTCTCTGCTCTGCAGGAGGCCACAAGGGTGCTCAGCCCATCTGGAAACTCTGGCCAGCAGCTCCGTCCTCAGTCCGGCACCTGGCTTCGGGCTTCCTGGTCGATGCGCTCACTGGACATTTAGCAGGGCAGGCACCTTCTGCCACTGTAGCGGCCACCAAAGCCAGAGAGGCCAAAGCCCCCGGAGGAGATGGGCACTCCCTCCTCACTCAGGATGCTGCCAACGGCAGCTGAGGTGGTGGATCCCACAGCGGTGTTCTGGGGGAAAGAGCTGAGGATGGGGCCGGGCAGGGTCACCACCACGGGAGAGGGCTGGATCACCACACGGGAGTCCTGGCACTGCCGGACACAGGGCTCGTTGCAGCTGTTGGCAAGTGGGGTTGGCCCACAGGGACGGCACAGATCGTAGCAGGACATGGCTGCGGGATGGAGGCGCACCTGGGAGAGAGGGCAGGGAAACACACGCAGCATGTCAGCAGCAGCCTGACAGTCTGCTGGCCAAGACAGAAGGCATAGTCTGGGGAGCAGGGACAGGGTACATGAGGACAGGGAGGGGCTTGTGAGCCAAGGTCCCCAAGGGCCCCTGCAAAGACAGTCCAAGACCTCCTCTCACCTCTCCCCTCACTGGCAAGCAGAACAGTGATGGAGGGAGCAGCGTCAAGGAGCAAGGACCACACAAAGAGCTACATGGAGGCAAAGACTTGGTCGAGGCCAGAAGGCCAAGGGGAGAAGAAGAGAATGAGGGCAGTGAGGAGAAGGCACTTGCAGCTCACCTTGTTCGCCAAGGAGGAGAAGGCAAGAGCAGAGGATGATGGAGCCTGCTGTTGGACAGGCTTTTATACCAGTCCAGACTGCCCCAGGCCCAGAGGTGCCTTTTGCGCATGTAATGTGTATACCAGAAACTCATCTTGCATGCAAAACACCGCAATGGAAGAGATGGGTGACTTATGTTCCCTGCAGTGACCCCTTTTCATTTTCCTGGTCAGGACATGCCCATTCCATCACACAGGCTCCTTTCAAGTGACGGGATTACAGGCCAAAATGCTTCTGGGGAAGTGACACAAAAGCACAGGAAGAAGATGAAGGCAAAAAGAAGGAGATGGCCAAATTGTCAAGTGGTGCCAGCCTCTCACCCTCCTGCAGCTTCCTTCAGGCTTTGTCCTAAATGCATGGGTACTCATTTCCATGCAAACCCACCCTTAAAGGTCAGACTGCCAGCCAGGCTCATCAGCAAAGAGCAGGTACAGCCTTTGCTTTACCTATCAACCTGCTCAGGCTGCCTTAGGCACCAGATTTCCAAGTATGGCTGCTCTGCCATCAAGCCTCAGCCCTTCTGTGGGATCAAGCCTTGCTCTCAGGTGACAAAAGCCTGACTGGTTTTCCTCTCCCCTCTGTCCCCAGCAACTAGAGGTCCCCTGTCACCACAGCAGGCCTCTTTCAGAAACACGGACATGGCTCTCTCTCTACTACTCGCTCCTGCTGCCCACTCCTGTTAAACCGGGATGTCTCCTGCAGACAAAGCCCCATACTGGACAACAAACACAGCTCCTTTCCTCCTTCCCCATCTCCACGCCTCAGATTCTGCTTTGACCCCACATACCGACAGAACAGTACACACCAGCAAACATGTGACCATATTTCCGTGCAACACAGAACCCTGCCCAAAAACCAGGGAGGTCTGAGAGTGCCGTTGAGGGCAGCCTGGGCAGCAGCAGGTATCAGCACCTCCCTGGGGACGTGTGCCAAGGGGTGACACCAAGCCATACCAGCAGCATGTTTCTTGGGGGCACGACTGCCCAGCAAGGAATACTAGGCATACACAGCTCAGGCCCCTCAGCCAGGCCGTCTTCCCAAGGGCTGGACAAAACGCCTTCCCAATGAGGCTGGGACGACAGCAGACAAAGGCAACTGTCAAATCACAGAGGCCCGACCAAATTCCTCATTTAGGAAGATGAGGAAAGCTTTGAAGGTGCACAGTACTACCCTGATGATGACAGTAAACATCTATCCCAAAGAGTGCTGTCACAGCTCAGTACGAGCCACCTGCTGCCTACACAATGGGAGCCAGGAGCCAAGCAAGGCCACACAGCCAACAGGGCATCAGCTATACCAGCAATGGCCCTCGTTGTACAGCACCTGACCAAGGAAGATGAGGAGATGGAAGGCAGATTCAGCCAGGCGTCTAGCTCGGTGGTCAGGTGACATAGGACTGATGACAAGACAGTCCACACTGCAGGATCAGGTCCAGTGACAGCAACCAGGGTCAACACGGGGCCCAAAGACTGCTGAGCAGGCCCAGAAAAAAGTAACACAGACAGACCCAAGGGAAAGCTGGGAAACCACTGGGCAACTTTAGCCCTACCAAGGCTACCCAGGGGCAGGCAAAAGCAAATCTGCAACAGAGCAGGCAACCCACACTGATGACCCGGATCTGAAGGGGGGGCCAAAGGCTCAGGACAAAACTTAACTATAGCACCAGGGTCAATGGGAAGAGGGTGTGGTGGGAGGCTCCAGGTGAGCCTGATGAGGGCCATTGGGCCTCTGCTGCACTCAGACAACTCATATGCATGAGGAAGAAATCTCCTGTGCACTTGGGACATAGGACACCAGCTGCATCTACCCCAAAAGAAGAAAGGAAGGAAGCTTCAATTAATTTTCCAAGGAAAAACATGTCTCGCACCTCAGGGTCTGCCCAAAAATGCTGCAATGCCTTGCAGCACCCTGCGCTCCCTGATTGCCTGCTGCAGTTGTTGCCTTCCCTCCCTGGTATCAGCTTTTCACTGCACTTTGCTCCTGCTGTCAGCTCAAGGTGGCTCAGGAATGTTGACAAGGAGCATGTTTCCTGAGAGTCTTCCTGCACAGCAAGGCTGAGGGCTTTGCCTCATACCAGTGGTTGGTCAGAGAATGCAGGCCTTTAGCTGTGATGTAAGGCATCATAGGATTTCCCCAGCACAGGGGATAGCATGAGAGGTGCCCCTCACTCTGCCTCAAGCAGGAGTGGGTGACACAGACAAAAGCATCTCCTGTGGAGGACTAGAGCATAAGGGAAGAAGGGCTATGGAGCTTGTTTTCCCTTGTTTCCCCTGTGGCAGGAGCAATCACCAGAGCGCGGTGTAGTTGGACCAAACAGCCACTCTCAAGCCATGTTGCTTCCCTCCCTGATGTTGGCTCTCTTGCATTTTGGAGCAGAAGGTCAGGAAGGCACAACAGCTTCATCCAGGAGGGTTTCTTCCTCTCCTTGCTCTCGTAGGCAAGGGTGAGACAGGGACTCGCCAAAATCCCTCACTTGAATGCTGCAGAATTGTCTGGCAAACATACAAGCAGCACCTGCGCAGCCCTGCGGGACTGGTTCAGTGCTTCAGAAACAGGACTGTAGGCACACAGAGGATGTGGGGGCTAACCACAACTTTAGATTCTACGTTATCCCAGTTCCCTCTAGAGAGCGTGGCTGAGAATCTCAAAAGGGAAGTATCATGAGGAGACACAGATTACAATGCAGCATAAACTTTAATGAGTCTCAAGAAGCAATCAAAGCAGCTCGTGGTCAAAGAAATCCAGTCCAGGCTGCCACAAGGACAGCTGCCAGTCAGACCCCCTTCACCACAATGGGAAGCACTTCTTCCTCCCTCACATGGTGAGAGGAAGAACAAAGATGATGCTCTTGACTTGCTTCCAGATGAACTCATGGCACAGGACAGCAGGAGACAACAAGGACTCATGCTGAAGAGAAGAAAGAGCAAGAAGAAGAAGCTGTCTGCTGGCTGTGTTTCCAGACAACGCAGGCTGGCACCCTGGCTTCTCTCTCTGCTCTGCGGGAGGCCACGAGGGTGCTCAGCCCATCTGGAAACTCTGGCCAGCAGCTCCGTCCTCAGTCCAGCACCTGGCTTCGGGCTTCCTGGTCGATGCGCTCACTGGACATCCTCGTGGGCTTTAGCAGGGCAGGCACCTTCTGCCACTGTAGCGGCCACCAAAGCCAGAGAGGCCAAAGCCCCCGGAGGAGATGGGCACTCCCTCCTCACTCAGGATGCTGCCAACGGCAGCTGAGGTGGTGGATCCCACAGCGGTGTTCTGGGGGAAGGAGCTGAGGATGGGGCCGGGCAGGGTCACCACCACGGGAGATGGTTCAATCACCACACGGGAGTCCTGGCACTGCCGGACACAGGGCTCGTTGCAGCTGTTGGCAAGCGGGGTTGGCCCACAGGGACGGCACAGATCGTAGCAGGACATGGCTGCGGGATGGAGGCGAACCTGGGAGAGGGGGCAGGCAAAGCACACGCAGCATGTCAGCAGCAGCCTGACAGTTTGCTGGCCCAGTCAGAAGGCACAGTCTGGGGAACAGGGACACAGTCGACAAGGACAGAGAGAAGTCCCAGGGCCCCTGCAAAGACAGTCCAAGACCTCCTCCCACCTTCCCCCTCAGTGACAAGCAGAACAGCAACAGAGGGAGCAGAGTCAAGGAGCAAGGCCCACACCAAACCTTCACAGAGGCAGAGCCTCGGTGGAGGCCAGAAGGCCAAGGGGAGAAGAGCAAGAGGGGAGTACGCAGAAGGCTCCTACAGCTCACCTTGTTCACCAAGGAGGAGACGGCAAGAGGAGTGGATGAGGCAGCTTGCTGTTGAATGAGTTTTTATACTGTTCCAGACTGCCCCAGGCCCAGAGGCACCATTTGCACAAGTAGTGTTTTTACTAGCAAGCTCATCTCACATGCAAAATATTACAATTTAAGAATCTCTGGCATTTATTTGTTCCCTGCAATGCTCCCTTTTCATTTCCTTGCTCATGTCATAGCCATTCTGCCACGCTGGCTTCTTTCAAGTCACAGGATTAGAGGCCAGAATGTTTCCGGGCAAAAATACACATCAGCACAAAGAGATGATGAAGACAATGATGCGGATTGTCCTACCTCTTTAGGGAATGGGAGCCTCTTACTCCCTGGAGCCTTGCTCCAACACTCACCCTGATTTCTGGTGTACATCTCCTCCCTAGCCTTGAAGTTTCAGGATGGACTTCCAGGTGTGAGGGTCAGCATTATCAATCTCCCTCCTTAACACAGTGCTTACTCAGGTTCTTTTAGTCATTGTATTTCTAGGCAGAGCACCTCTAATCTTGGTTTTAGACTCCCTCAGATTAACAATTCTCTTGGGAGAAATGTGCCTGGCTCTTCTTTTGTAATCGTACTTCTCCCCTTTGTACCTTCCTGCTTTACACCTCTTAACTCCAAGAATTGGGAATGAAGGCTGCTGCCCTCCCAAGAGTTTCTGTTGGAGAGCTGTGGTTGTTTTACTTGGGTGGGCGGCCGAGCTCCACAACAACCGCTCCCTCACTCCCCCTCCTCAAAGGGAGAGGTGGAGAAAATAGGATAAAAAGGGCTCAAGGTTTGAGATAACGACAGGGAGATCGCTCAATAATTATTGTGATGGGCAAAAGAGCCTCAACATAGGGAGATAGTAAGATTTATTGCCTATTACTATTTATTGCCTATTACTAACAAGCTAGAGGAGTGAGAAACAAAGAAAAGAAACCAAACATGCTTTCCTCCCATCTGCCCTCTTCAACCTCCTCCCCTCGAGCGGCCCAGGGGAATGGGGGATCGGGTGTTGTGGTCAGTCTATACCATTTGTCTCTGCCGCTCCTTCACAGTCACTCTCGTAACCTGCACGTTGGGGTCCCTCCCACAGGATGCAGTCCTTCCTGAACTGATTGTGCGTGGACTTCCCACAGGCAGCAGCTCTTCAAGAACTGCTCCAGATATGGGTCCGTACCACAGGGTCAATCCATCAGGAGCAAACTGCTCCAAAATGAGTCCCCCACAGGCAACAGCTCCTGCCAGGTCACCTGCTCTTACATAGGCTCCTCTCCACAGGCCACAGGTCTGGCCCGGGATCTGAGTCCGGCAGGGGTCCTCCACAGCCCGCAGCCTCCTTCAGTGCAGGTCCACCTGCTCCACCGTGGCCTCCTCCACGGGCTGCAGCATGGACCCCTGCTCCACCGTGGTACTCCATGGGCTGCAGAGGGACAGCCTTCTTCGCCATGGTCCACACCATAGGCCGTAAGGGAACTTGGGCTCCAGCACCTGGAGCACCTCTCCCCCTCCTTCTTCACTGACCATGGCGCCTGCAAGGCTCTTTCTCACGACTCACTCCCCCAGATGCTGTGTAGCACCACCTTTTTGTGTGTGTGTGTGTGTCCCTTTCTTAATTATGCTCACAGAGAGGTGCAAACAGCGTTGCTTATTGGATCTACTCTGGCCAGCAGTGGGCCCTTACCTAAAATGGGGCATCTTCTAGATTCTTCTCGCAGAAGCCACCCCTGTGGGCCACTGCTACCAAAACCTTGTCACATAAAGCCACTACAAGAGCTTCAATAACAAAAGCACATGCTGAGCAATTGATACACATCATTCTGCCTGCACAGCAGGCACAAGCACATATTTGGTAGGATTTCCCCAGGACACCCCACCCACCCGGCTCAGCAGCACGCATGCTCTGGGAGTCCTCACAAGGGCAGCCAGATGAGCAAGGGCACCAGACGTGCCCCTAACTCTGCCTGAGGCAGGATCAGAGTGGCAGGAGCACAGCACTGCCTGCGCAGGACAAGCGTGTGGGAAGGGGGGACTGAGAACAGAGCTGTTGCTCTACCACAACCTCAGTCTCCCCAGCTTGAGGCCAGGGTGGAGGGACAAAGCAATCATTGGCTTGGGACCAACCCAGGCACAGCCTAGCCTGCACAGCATCAGAATGGGATTTTTGGAGGGGTCCTGCAGGGCTTCTCCAGACCCACTTGGCTTCAGGACACAGGGATGCACACGTAGTACCCTGAAAGACATAACACTTTTCACCACAGGAATGCTCCAGTACTTGTCCTGCGCTATTCCTGTCCTCTGCAGTGTTTTCAGGACAAGTGAAAGATTCTGCATAAGCCCTTTCGGAGGAGAGAAAACAATCTTTGCATCGCCATTCGCATTCCGCCGCCATTATACACACCAAGGCTGAATTTATCTGCGTCCTGCCAAGATCTAAAGGGGCCTCACATCACCCTCTAAAAGCTGTCCTGGATGCCACCTATCCCTTTGACTTCTTTGGGACTCCCTCCTCTTTGTGGCTTTGGCAGGTGTGCTTGGAGGAGGGATGGGCAATACAAAATGTTTAGCGTGCTAATATACCATCAGCGCTTCATCCAGTTGGGCATTGGCCTGCACAAACATACCTTCCAGCAATTCAAAGGTTTGCTTCATCAACGGGGAGACAGGATCAAACCTTGGTTGTTGGTGATACGACAATTAGAGAGCGGGAGCTCCTGGACATCCTTCTAAGACCTTGCCAATACCACACCTCTCAGTCACTCCTACAAAGACCAAATTCCTTAAGGGTACTCATCTCTTACAGGCATGAAGGAGATCCATATTAGGACCATATCCACCCATGTTTTTCCACTCCAAGACATCACATTTCTCCCTGTACATCTTCACGGAACATCCCAATAGAAAAGGAACATAAGGAGACTCAGATTACTTGGAAGCAAAAACTTTAATGAGTCTGAAGAAGGAATCAAAGCAGCACATGGAGGAAAGGATCCAGCCCACGCTGCCACAAGGACACCTGGCAGTCAGACCCCCCTTCACCACAACGGGAAGCACTTCTTCCTCCCTTACATGGCCAGAGGAAGAACAAAGAGGATGCTCTTGACTTGCTTCCAGATGAACTCATGACGCAGAACAGCAGGAGATAACAAGGACTCGTGATGCAGAGAAGAAAGTGGGAGAAGAAGAAGATGTCTGCTGGCCGTGTTTCCAGACAGCACAGGCTGGCACCCTGGCTTCCCTCTCTGCTCTGCAGGAGGCCACGAGGGTGTTCAGCCCATCTGGAAACTCTGGCCAGCAGCTCCGTCCTCAGTCCGGCACCTGGCTTCGGGCTTCCTGGTCGATGCGCTCACTGGACATCCTCGTGGGCTTTAGCAGGGCAGGCACCTCCTGCCACTGTAGCGGCCACCAAAGCCAGAGAGGCCAAAGCCCCCGGAGGAGATGGGCACTCCCTCCTCACTCAGGATGCTGCCAACGGCAGCTGAGGTGGTGGATCCCACAGCGGTGTTCTGGGGGAAGGAGCTGAGGATGGGGCCGGGCAGGGTCACCACCACGGGAGAGGGCTGGATCACCACACGGGAGTCCTGGCACTGCCGGACACAGGGCTCGTTGCAGCTGTTGGCAAGCGGGGTTGGCCCACAGGGACGGCACAGATCGTAGCAGGACATGGCTGCGGGATGGAGGCGAACCTGGGAGAGGGGGCAGGCAAAGCACACGCAGCATGTCAGCAGCAGCCTGACAGCCTGCTGGCCAAGACAGAAGGCACAGTCTGGGGAACAGGGACACAGTCGACAAGGACAGAGAGAAGTCCCAGGGCCCCTGCAAAGACAGTCCAAGACCTCCTCCCACCTTCCCCCTCAGTGACAAGCAGAACAGCAACAGAGGGAGCAGAGTCAAGGAGCAAGGCCCACACCAAACCTACACAGAGGCAGAGCCTCGGTGGAGGCCAGAAGGCCAAGGGGAGAAGAGCAAGAGGGGAGTACGCAGAAGGCTCCTACAGCTCACCTTGTTCACCAAGGAGGAGACGGCAAGAGAAGTGGATGAGGCAGCTTGCTGTTGAATGAGTTTTTATACTGTTCCAGACTGCCCCAGGCCCAGAGGCACCATTTGCACAAGTAGTGTTTTTACTAGCAAGCTCATCTCACATGCAAAATATTACAATTTAAGAATCTCTGGCATTTATTTGTTCCCTGCAATGCTCCCTTTTCATTTCCTTGCTCATGTCATAGCCATTCTGCCACGCTGGCTTCTTTCAAGTCACAGGATTAGAGGCCAGAATGTTTCCGGGCAAAAATACACATCAGCACAAAGAGATGATGAAGACAATGATGCGGATTGTCCTACCTCTTTAGGGAATGGGAGCCTCTTACTCCCTGGAGCCTTGCTCCAACACTCATCCTGATTTCTGGTGTACATCTCCTCCCTAGCCATGAAGTTTCAGGATGGACTTCCAGGTGTGAGGGTCAGCATTATCAATCTCCCTCCTTAACACAGTGCTTACTCAGGTTCTTTTAGTCATTGTATTTCTAGGCAGAGCACCTCTAATCTTGGTTTTAGACTCCCTCAGATTAACAATTCTCTTGGGAGAAATGTGCCTGGCTCTTCTTTTGTAATCGTACTTCTCCCCTTTGTACCTTCCTGCTTTACACCTCTTAACTCCAAGAATTGGGAATGAAGGCTGCTGCCCTCCCAAGAGTTTCTGTTGGAGAGCTGTGGTTGTTTTACTTGGGTGGGCGGCCGAGCTCCACAACAACCGCTCCCTCACTCCCCCTCCTCAAAGGGAGAGGTGGAGAAAATAGGATAAAAAGGGCTCAAGGTTTGAGATAACGACAGGGAGATCGCTCAATAATTATTGTGATGGGCAAAAGAGCCTCAACATAGGGAGATAGTAAGATTTATTGCCTATTACTATTTATTGCCTATTACTAACAAGCTAGAGGAGTGAGAAACAAAGAAAAGAAACCAAACATGCTTTCCTCCCATCTGCCCTCTTCAACCTCCTCCCCTCGAGCGGCCCAGGGGAATGGGGGATCGGGTGTTGTGGTCAGTCTATACCATTTGTCTCTGCCGCTCCTTCACAGTCACTCTCGTAACCTGCACGTTGGGGTCCCTCCCACAGGATGCAGTCCTTCCTGAACTGATTGTGCGTGGACTTCCCACAGGCAGCAGCTCTTCAAGAACTGCTCCAGATATGGGTCCGTACCACAGGGTCAATCCATCAGGAGCAAACTGCTCCAAAATGAGTCCCCCACAGGCAACAGCTCCTGCCAGGTCACCTGCTCTTACATAGGCTCCTCTCCACAGGCCACAGGTCTGGCCCGGGATCTGAGTCCGGCAGGGGTCCTCCACAGCCCGCAGCCTCCTTCAGTGCAGGTCCACCTGCTCCACCGTGGCCTCCTCCACGGGCTGCAGCATGGAACCCTGCTCCACCGTGGTACTCCATGGGCTGCAGAGGGACAGCCTTCTTCGCCATGGTCCACACCATAGGCCGTAAGGGAACTTGGGCTCCAGCACCTGGAGCACCTCTCCCCCTCCTTCTTCACTGACCATGGCGCCTGCAAGGCTCTTTCTCACGACTCACTCCCCCAGATGCTGTGTAGCACCACCTTTTTGTGTGTGTGTGTGTGTCCCTTTCTTAATTATGCTCACAGAGAGGTGCAAACAGCGTTGCTTATTGGATCTACTCTGGCCAGCAGTGGGCCCTTACCTAAAATGGGGCATCTTCTAGATTCTTCTCGCAGAAGCCACCCCTGTGGGCCACTGCTACCAAAACCTTGTCACATAAAGCCACTACAAGAGCTTCAATAACAAAAGCACATGCTGAGTAATTGATACACATCATTCTGCCTGCACAGCAGGCACAAGCACATATTTGGTAGGATTTCCCCAGGACACCCCACCCACCCGGCTCAGCAGCACGCATGCTCTGGGAGTCCTCACAAGGGCAGCCAGATGAGCAAGGGCACCAGACGTGCCCCTAACTCTGCCTGAGGCAGGATCAGAGCGGCAGGAGCACAGCACTGCCTGCGCAGGACAAGCGTGTGGGAAGGGGGGACTGAGAACAGAGCTGTTGCTCTACCACAACCTCAGTCTCCCCAGCTTGAGGCCAGGGTGGAGGGACAAAGCAATCATTGGCTTGGGACCAACCCAGGCACAGCCTAGCCTGCACAGCATCAGAATGGGATTTTTGGAGGGGTCCTGCAGGGCTTCTCCAGACCCACTTGGCTTCAGGACACAGGGATGCACACGTAGTACCCTGAAAGACATAACACTTTTCACCACAGGAATGCTCCAGTGGGGAAGATGATACTTGTCCTGCGCTATTCCTGTCCTCTGCAGTGTTTTCAGGACAAGTGAAAGATTCTGCATAAGCCCTTTCGGAGGAGAGAAAACAATCTTTGCATCGCCATTCGCATTCCGCCGCCATTATACACACCAAGGCTGAATTTATCTGCGTCCTGCCAAGATCTAAAGGGGCCTCACATCACCCTCTAAAAGCTGTCCTGGATGCCACCTATCCCTTTGACTTCTTTGGGACTCCCTCCTCTTTGTGGCTTTGGCAGGTGTGCTTGGAGGAGGGATGGGCAATACAAAATGTTTAGCGTGCTAATATACCATCAGCGCTTCATCCAGTTGGGCATTGGCCTGCACAAACATACCTTCCAGCAATTCAAAGGTTTGCTTCATCAACGGGGAGACAGGATCAAACCTTGGTTGTTGGTGATACGACAATTAGAGAGCGGGAGCTCCTGGACATCCTTCTAAGACCTTGCCAATACCACACCTCTCAGTCACTCCTACAAAGACCAAATTCCTTAAGGGTACTCATCTCTTACAGGCATGAAGGAGATCCATATTAGGACCATATCCACCCATGTTTTTCCACTCCAAGACATCACATTTCTCCCTGTACATCTTCACGGAACATCCCAATAGAAAAGGAACATAAGGAGACTCAGATTACTTGGAAGCAAAAACTTTAATGAGTCTGAAGAAGGAATCAAAGCAGCACATGGAGGAAAGGATCCAGCCCACGCTGCCACAAGGACACCTGGCAGTCAGACCCCCCTTCACCACAACGGGAAGCACTTCTTCCTCCCTTACATGGCCAGAGGAAGAACAAAGAGGATGCTCTTGACTTGCTTCCAGATGAACTCATGACGCAGAACAGCAGGAGATAACAAGGACTCGTGATGCAGAGAAGAAAGTGGGAGAAGAAGAAGATGTCTGCTGGCCGTGTTTCCAGACAGCGCAGGCTGGCACCCTGGCTTCCCTCTCTGCTCTGCAGGAGGCCACGAGGGTGTTCAGCCCATCTGGAAACTCTGGCCAGCAGCTCCGTCCTCAGTCCGGCACCTGGCTTCGGGCTTCCTGGTCGATGCGCTCACTGGACATCCTCGTGGGCTTTAGCAGGGCAGGCACCTCCTGCCACTGTAGCGGCCACCAAAGCCAGAGAGGCCAAAGCCCCCGGAGGAGATGGGCACTCCCTCCTCACTCAGGATGCTGCCAACGGCAGCTGAGGTGGTGGATCCCACAGCGGTGTTCTGGGGGAAGGAGCTGAGGATGGGGCCGGGCAGGGTCACCACCACGGGAGAGGGCTGGATCACCACACGGGAGTCCTGGCACTGCCGGACACAGGGCTCGTTGCAGCTGTTGGCAAGCGGGGTTGGCCCACAGGGACGGCACAGATCGTAGCAGGACATGGCTGCGGGATGGAGGCGAACCTGGGAGAGGGGGCAGGCAAAGCACACGCAGCATGTCAGCAGCAGCCTGACAGCCTGCTGGCCAAGACAGAAGGCACAGTCTGGGGAACAGGGACACAGTCGACAAGGACAGAGAGAAGTCCCAGGGCCCCTGCAAAGACAGTCCAAGACCTCCTCCCACCTTCCCCCTCAGTGACAAGCAGAACAGCAACAGAGGGAGCAGAGTCAAGGAGCAAGGCCCACACCAAACCTACACAGAGGCAGAGCCTCGGTGGAGGCCAGAAGGCCAAGGGGAGAAGAGCAAGAGGGGAGTACGCAGAAGGCTCCTACAGCTCACCTTGTTCACCAAGGAGGAGACGGCAAGAGAAGTGGATGAGGCAGCTTGCTGTTGAATGAGTTTTTATACTGTTCCAGACTGCCCCAGGCCCAGAGGCACCATTTGCACAAGTAGTGTTTTTACTAGCAAGCTCATCTCACATGCAAAATATTACAATTTAAGAATCTCTGGCATTTATTTGTTCCCTGCAATGCTCCCTTTTCATTTCCTTGCTCATGTCATAGCCATTCTGCCACGCTGGCTTCTTTCAAGTCACAGGATTAGAGGCCAGAATGTTTCCGGGCAAAAATACACATCAGCACAAAGAGATGATGAAGACAATGATGCGGATTGTCCTACCTCTTTAGGGAATGGGAGCCTCTTACTCCCTGGAGCCTTGCTCCAACACTCACCCTGATTTCTGGTGTACATCTCCTCCCTAGCCATGAAGTTTCAGGATGGACTTCCAGGTGTGAGGGTCAGCATTATCAATCTCCCTCCTTAACACAGTGCTTACTCAGGTTCTTTTAGTCATTGTATTTCTAGGCAGAGCACCTCTAATCTTGGTTTTAGACTCCCTCAGATTAACAATTCTCTTGGGAGAAATGTGCCTGGCTCTTCTTTTGTAATCGTACTTCTCCCCTTTGTACCTTCCTGCTTTACACCTCTTAACTCCAAGAATTGGGAATGAAGGCTGCTGCCCTCCCAAGAGTTTCTGTTGGAGAGCTGTGGTTGTTTTACTTGGGTGGGCGGCCGAGCTCCACAACAACCGCTCCCTCACTCCCCCTCCTCAAAGGGAGAGGTGGAGAAAATAGGATAAAAAGGGCTCAAGGTTTGAGATAACGACAGGGAGATCGCTCAATAATTATTGTGATGGGCAAAAGAGCCTCAACATAGGGAGATAGTAAGATTTATTGCCTATTACTATTTATTGCCTATTACTAACAAGCTAGAGGAGTGAGAAACAAAGAAAAGAAACCAAACATGCTTTCCTCCCATCTGCCCTCTTCAACCTCCTCCCCTCGAGCGGCCCAGGGGAATGGGGGATCGGGTGTTGTGGTCAGTCTATACCATTTGTCTCTGCCGCTCCTTCACAGTCACTCTCGTAACCTGCACGTTGGGGTCCCTCCCACAGGATGCAGTCCTTCCTGAACTGATTGTGCGTGGACTTCCCACAGGCAGCAGCTCTTCAAGAACTGCTCCAGATATGGGTCCGTACCACAGGGTCAATCCATCAGGAGCAAACTGCTCCAAAATGAGTCCCCCACAGGCAACAGCTCCTGCCAGGTCACCTGCTCTTACATAGGCTCCTCTCCACAGGCCACAGGTCTGGCCCGGGATCTGGGTCCGGCAGGGGTCCTCCACAGCCCGCAGCCTCCTTCAGTGCAGGTCCACCTGCTCCACCGTGGCCTCCTCCACGGGCTGCAGCATGGACCCCTGCTCCACCGTGGTACTCCATGGGCTGCAGAGGGACAGCCTTCTTCGCCATGGTCCACACCATAGGCCGTAAGGGAACTTGGGCTCCAGCACCTGGAGCACCTCTCCCCCTCCTTCTTCACTGACCATGGCGCCTGCAAGGCTCTTTCTCACGACTCACTCCCCCAGATGCTGTGTAGCACCACCTTTTTGTGTGTGTGTGTGTGTCCCTTTCTTAATTATGCTCACAGAGAGGTGCAAACAGCGTTGTTTATTGGATCTACTCTGGCCAGCAGTGGGCCCTTACCTAAAATGGGGCATCTTCTAGATTCTTCTCGCAGAAGCCACCCCTGTGGGCCACTGCTACCAAAACCTTGTCACATAAAGCCACTACAAGAGCTTCAATAACAAAAGCACATGCTGAGCAATTGATACACATCATTCTGCCTGCACAGCAGGCACAAGCACATATTTGGTAGGATTTCCCCAGGACACCCCACCCACCCGGCTCAGCAGCACGCATGCTCTGGGAGTCCTCACAAGGGCAGCCAGATGAGCAAGGGCACCAGACGTGCCCCTAACTCTGCCTGAGGCAGGATCAGAGTGGCAGGAGCACAGCACTGCCTGCGCAGGACAAGCGTGTGGGAAGGGGGGACTGAGAACAGAGCTGTTGCTCTACCACAACCTCGGTCTCCCCAGCTTGAGGCCAGGGTGGAGGGACAAAGCAATCATTGGCTTGGGACCAACCCAGGCACAGCCTAGCCTGCACAGCATCAGAATGGGATTTTTGGAGGGGTCCTGCAGGGCTTCTCCAGACCCACTTGGCTTCAGGACACAGGGATGCACACGTAGTACCCTGAAAGACATAACACTTTTCACCACAGGAATGCTCCAGTGGGGAAGATGATACTTGTCCTGCGCTATTCCTGTCCTCTGCAGTGTTTTCAGGACAAGTGAAAGATTCTGCATAAGCCCTTTCGGAGGAGAGAAAACAATCTTTGCATCGCCATTCGCATTCCGCCGCCATTATACACACCAAGGCTGAATTTATCTGCGTCCTGCCAAGATCTAAAGGGGCCTCACATCACCCTCTAAAAGCTGTCCTGGATGCCACCTATCCCTTTGACTTCTTTGGGACTCCCTCCTCTTTGTGGCTTTGGCAGGTGTGCTTGGAGGAGGGATGGGCAATACAAAATGTTTAGCGTGCTAATATACCATCAGCGCTTCATCCAGTTGGGCATTGGCCTGCACAAACATACCTTCCAGCAATTCAAAGGTTTGCTTCATCAACGGGGAGACAGGATCAAACCTTGGTTGTTGGTGATACGACAATTAGAGAGCGGGAGCTCCTGGACATCCTTCTAAGACCTTGCCAATACCACACCTCTCAGTCACTCCTACAAAGACCAAATTCCTTAAGGGTACTCATCTCTTACAGGCATGAAGGAGATCCATATTAGGACCATATCCACCCATGTTTTTCCACTCCAAGACATCACATTTCTCCCTGTACATCTTCACGGAACATCCCAATAGAAAAGGAACATAAGGAGACTCAGATTACTTGGAAGCAAAAACTTTAATGAGTCTGAAGAAGGAATCAAAGCAGCACATGGAGGAAAGGATCCAGCCCACGCTGCCACAAGGACACCTGGCAGTCAGACCCCCCTTCACCACAACGGGAAGCACTTCTTCCTCCCTTACATGGCCAGAGGAAGAACAAAGAGGATGCTCTTGACTTGCTTCCAGATGAACTCATGACGCAGAACAGCAGGAGATAACAAGGACTCGTGATGCAGAGAAGAAAGTGGGAGAAGAAGAAGATGTCTGCTGGCCGTGTTTCCAGACAGCGCAGGCTGGCACCCTGGCTTCCCTCTCTGCTCTGCAGGAGGCCACGAGGGCGTTCAGCCCATCTGGAAACTCTGGCCAGCAGCTCCGTCCTCAGTCCGGCACCTGGCTTCGGGCTTCCTGGTCGATGCGCTCACTGGACATCCTCGTGGGCTTTAGCAGGGCAGGCACCTCCTGCCACTGTAGCGGCCACCAAAGCCAGAGAGGCCAAAGCCCCCGGAGGAGATGGGCACTCCCTCCTCACTCAGGATGCTGCCAACGGCAGCTGAGGTGGTGGATCCCACAGCGGTGTTCTGGGGGAAGGAGCTGAGGATGGGGCCGGGCAGGGTCACCACCACGGGAGAGGGCTGGATCACCACACGGGAGTCCTGGCACTGCCGGACACAGGGCTCGTTGCAGCTGTTGGCAAGCGGGGTTGGCCCACAGGGACGGCACAGATCGTAGCAGGACATGGCTGCGGGATGGAGGCGAACCTGGGAGAGGGGGCAGGCAAAGCACACGCAGCATGTCAGCAGCAGCCTGACAGCCTGCTGGCCAAGACAGAAGGCACAGTCTGGGGAACAGGGACACAGTCGACAAGGACAGAGAGAAGTCCCAGGGCCCCTGCAAAGACAGTCCAAGACCTCCTCCCACCTTCCCCCTCAGTGACAAGCAGAACAGCAACAGAGGGAGCAGAGTCAAGGAGCAAGGCCCACACCAAACCTACACAGAGGCAGAGCCTCGGTGGAGGCCAGAAGGCCAAGGGGAGAAGAGCAAGAGGGGAGTACGCAGAAGGCTCCTACAGCTCACCTTGTTCACCAAGGAGGAGACGGCAAGAGAAGTGGATGAGGCAGCTTGCTGTTGAATGAGTTTTTATACTGTTCCAGACTGCCCCAGGCCCAGAGGCACCATTTGCACAAGTAGTGTTTTTACTAGCAAGCTCATCTCACATGCAAAATATTACAATTTAAGAATCTCTGGCATTTATTTGTTCCCTGCAATGCTCCCTTTTCATTTCCTTGCTCATGTCATAGCCATTCTGCCACGCTGGCTTCTTTCAAGTCACAGGATTAGAGGCCAGAATGTTTCCGGGCAAAAATACACATCAGCACAAAGAGATGATGAAGACAATGATGCGGATTGTCCTACCTCTTTAGGGAATGGGAGCCTCTTACTCCCTGGAGCCTTGCTCCAACACTCACCCTGATTTCTGGTGTACATCTCCTCCCTAGCCATGAAGTTTCAGGATGGACTTCCAGGTGTGAGGGTCAGCATTATCAATCTCCCTCCTTAACACAGTGCTTACTCAGGTTCTTTTAGTCATTGTATTTCTAGGCAGAGCACCTCTAATCTTGGTTTTAGACTCCCTCAGATTAACAATTCTCTTGGGAGAAATGTGCCTGGCTCTTCTTTTGTAATCGTACTTCTCCCCTTTGTACCTTCCTGCTTTACACCTCTTAACTCCAAGAATTGGGAATGAAGGCTGCTGCCCTCCCAAGAGTTTCTGTTGGAGAGCTGTGGTTGTTTTACTTGGGTGGGCGGCCGAGCTCCACAACAACCGCTCCCTCACTCCCCCTCCTCAAAGGGAGAGGTGGAGAAAATAGGATAAAAAGGGCTCAAGGTTTGAGATAACGACAGGGAGATCGCTCAATAATTATTGTGATGGGCAAAAGAGCCTCAACATAGGGAGATAGTAAGATTTATTGCCTATTACTATTTATTGCCTATTACTAACAAGCTAGAGGAGTGAGAAACAAAGAAAAGAAACCAAACATGCTTTCCTCCCATCTGCCCTCTTCAACCTCCTCCCCTCGAGCGGCCCAGGGGAATGGGGGATCGGGTGTTGTGGTCAGTCTATACCATTTGTCTCTGCCGCTCCTTCACAGTCACTCTCGTAACCTGCACGTTGGGGTCCCTCCCACAGGATGCAGTCCTTCCTGAACTGATTGTGCGTGGACTTCCCACAGGCAGCAGCTCTTCAAGAACTGCTCCAGATATGGGTCCGTACCACAGGGTCAATCCATCAGGAGCAAACTGCTCCAAAATGAGTCCCCCACAGGCAACAGCTCCTGCCAGGTCACCTGCTCTTACATAGGCTCCTCTCCACAGGCCACAGGTCTGGCCCGGGATCTGGGTCCGGCAGGGGTCCTCCACAGCCCGCAGCCTCCTTCAGTGCAGGTCCACCTGCTCCACCGTGGCCTCCTCCACGGGCTGCAGCATGGAACCCTGCTCCACCGTGGTACTCCATGGGCTGCAGAGGGACAGCCTTCTTCGCCATGGTCCACACCATAGGCCGTAAGGGAACTTGGGCTCCAGCACCTGGAGCACCTCTCCCCCTCCTTCTTCACTGACCATGGCGCCTGCAAGGCTCTTTCTCACGACTCACTCCCCCAGATGCTGTGTAGCACCACCTTTTTGTGTGTGTGTGTGTGTCCCTTTCTTAATTATGCTCACAGAGAGGTGCAAACAGCGTTGCTTATTGGATCTACTCTGGCCAGCAGTGGGCCCTTACCTAAAATGGGGCATCTTCTAGATTCTTCTCGCAGAAGCCACCCCTGTGGGCCACTGCTACCAAAACCTTGTCACATAAAGCCACTACAAGAGCTTCAATAACAAAAGCACATGCTGAGCAATTGATACACATCATTCTGCCTGCACAGCAGGCACAAGCACATATTTGGTAGGATTTCCCCAGGACACCCCACCCACCCGGCTCAGCAGCACGCATGCTCTGGGAGTCCTCACAAGGGCAGCCAGATGAGCAAGGGCACCAGACGTGCCCCTAACTCTGCCTGAGGCAGGATCAGAGTGGCAGGAGCACAGCACTGCCTGCGCAGGACAAGCGTGTGGGAAGGGGGGACTGAGAACAGAGCTGTTGCTCTACCACAACCTCGGTCTCCCCAGCTTGAGGCCAGGGTGGAGGGACAAAGCAATCATTGGCTTGGGACCAACCCAGGCACAGCCTAGCCTGCACAGCATCAGAATGGGATTTTTGGAGGGGTCCTGCAGGGCTTCTCCAGACCCACTTGGCTTCAGGACACAGGGATGCACACGTAGTACCCTGAAAGACATAACACTTTTCACCACAGGAATGCTCCAGTGGGGAAGATGATACTTGTCCTGCGCTATTCCTGTCCTCTGCAGTGTTTTCAGGACAAGTGAAAGATTCTGCATAAGCCCTTTCGGAGGAGAGAAAACAATCTTTGCATCGCCATTCGCATTCCGCCGCCATTATACACACCAAGGCTGAATTTATCTGCGTCCTGCCAAGATCTAAAGGGGCCTCACATCACCCTCTAAAAGCTGTCCTGGATGCCACCTATCCCTTTGACTTCTTTGGGACTCCCTCCTCTTTGTGGCTTTGGCAGGTGTGCTTGGAGGAGGGATGGGCAATACAAAATGTTTAGAGTGCAAATATACCATCAGCGATTCATCCAGTTGGGCATTGGCCTGCACAAACATACCTTCCAGCAATTCAAAGGTTTGCTTCATCAACGGGGAGACAGGATCAAACCTTGGTTGTTGGTGATACGACAATTAGAGAGCGGGAGCTCCTGGACATCCTTCTAAGACCTTGCCAATACCACACCTCTCAGTCACTCCTACAAAGACCAAATTCCTTAAGGGTACTCATCTCTTACAGGCATGAAGGAGATCCATATTAGGACCATATCCACCCATGTTTTTCCACTCCAAGACATCACATTTCTCCCTGTACATCTTCACGGAACATCCCAATAGAAAAGGAACATAAGGAGACTCAGATTACTTGGAAGCAAAAACTTTAATGAGTCTGAAGAAGGAATCAAAGCAGCACATGGAGGAAAGGATCCAGCCCACGCTGCCACAAGGACACCTGGCAGTCAGACCCCCCTTCACCACAACGGGAAGCACTTCTTCCTCCCTTACATGGCCAGAGGAAGAACAAAGAGGATGCTCTTGACTTGCTTCCAGATGAACTCATGACGCAGAACAGCAGGAGATAACAAGGACTCGTGATGCAGAGAAGAAAGTGGGAGAAGAAGAAGATGTCTGCTGGCCGTGTTTCCAGACAGCGCAGGCTGGCACCCTGGCTTCCCTCTCTGCTCTGCAGGAGGCCACGAGGGTGCCCAGCCCATCTGGAAACTCTGGCCAGCAGCTCCGTCCTCAGTCCGGCACCTGGCTTCGGGCTTCCTGGTCGATGCGCTCACTGGACATCCTCGTGGGCTTTAGCAGGGCAGGCACCTCCTGCCACTGTAGCGGCCACCAAAGCCAGAGAGGCCAAAGCCCCCGGAGGAGATGGGCACTCCCTCCTCACTCAGGATGCTGCCAACGGCAGCTGAGGTGGTGGATCCCACAGCGGTGTTCTGGGGGAAGGAGCTGAGGATGGGGCCGGGCAGGGTCACCACCACGGGAGAGGGCTGGATCACCACACGGGAGTCCTGGCACTGCCGGACACAGGGCTCGTTGCAGCTGTTGGCAAGCGGGGTTGGCCCACAGGGACGGCACAGATCGTAGCAGGACATGGCTGCGGGATGGAGGCGAACCTGGGAGAGGGGGCAGGCAAAGCACACGCAGCATGTCAGCAGCAGCCTGACAGCCTGCTGGCCAAGACAGAAGGCACAGTCTGGGGAACAGGGACACAGTCGACAAGGACAGAGAGAAGTCCCAGGGCCCCTGCAAAGACAGTCCAAGACCTCCTCCCACCTTCCCCCTCAGTGACAAGCAGAACAGCAACAGAGGGAGCAGAGTCAAGGAGCAAGGCCCACACCAAACCTACACAGAGGCAGAGCCTCGGTGGAGGCCAGAAGGCCAAGGGGAGAAGAGCAAGAGGGGAGTACGCAGAAGGCTCCTACAGCTCACCTTGTTCACCAAGGAGGAGACGGCAAGAGAAGTGGATGAGGCAGCTTGCTGTTGAATGAGTTTTTATACTGTTCCAGACTGCCCCAGGCCCAGAGGCACCATTTGCACAAGTAGTGTTTTTACTAGCAAGCTCATCTCACATGCAAAATATTACAATTTAAGAATCTCTGGCATTTATTTGTTCCCTGCAATGCTCCCTTTTCATTTCCTTGCTCATGTCATAGCCATTCTGCCACGCTGGCTTCTTTCAAGTCACAGGATTAGAGGCCAGAATGTTTCCGGGCAAAAATACACATCAGCACAAAGAGATGATGAAGACAATGATGCGGATTGTCCTACCTCTTTAGGGAATGGGAGCCTCTTACTCCCTGGAGCCTTGCTCCAACACTCACCCTGATTTCTGGTGTACATCTCCTCCCTAGCCTTGAAGTTTCAGGATGGACTTCCAGGTGTGAGGGTCAGCATTATCAATCTCCCTCCTTAACACAGTGCTTACTCAGGTTCTTTTAGTCATTGTATTTCTAGGCAGAGCACCTCTAATCTTGGTTTTAGACTCCCTCAGATTAACAATTCTCTTGGGAGAAATGTGCCTGGCTCTTCTTTTGTAATCGTACTTCTCCCCTTTGTACCTTCCTGCTTTACACCTCTTAACTCCAAGAATTGGGAATGAAGGCTGCTGCCCTCCCAAGAGTTTCTGTTGGAGAGCTGTGGTTGTTTTACTTGGGTGGGCGGCCGAGCTCCACAACAACCGCTCCCTCACTCCCCCTCCTCAAAGGGAGAGGTGGAGAAAATAGGATAAAAAGGGCTCAAGGTTTGAGATAACGACAGGGAGATCGCTCAATAATTATTGTGATGGGCAAAAGAGCCTCAACATAGGGAGATAGTAAGATTTATTGCCTATTACTATTTATTGCCTATTACTAACAAGCTAGAGGAGTGAGAAACAAAGAAAAGAAACCAAACATGCTTTCCTCCCATCTGCCCTCTTCAACCTCCTCCCCTCGAGCGGCCCAGGGGAATGGGGGATCGGGTGTTGTGGTCAGTCTATACCATTTGTCTCTGCCGCTCCTTCACAGTCACTCTCGTAACCTGCACGTTGGGGTCCCTCCCACAGGATGCAGTCCTTCCTGAACTGATTGTGCGTGGACTTCCCACAGGCAGCAGCTCTTCAAGAACTGCTCCAGATATGGGTCCGTACCACAGGGTCAATCCATCAGGAGCAAACTGCTCCAAAATGAGTCCCCCACAGGCAACAGCTCCTGCCAGGTCACCTGCTCTTACATAGGCTCCTCTCCACAGGCCACAGGTCTGGCCCGGGATCTGGGTCCGGCAGGGGTCCTCCACAGCCCGCAGCCTCCTTCAGTGCAGGTCCACCTGCTCCACCGTGGCCTCCTCCACGGGCTGCAGCATGGACCCCTGCTCCACCGTGGTACTCCATGGGCTGCAGAGGGACAGCCTTCTTCGCCATGGTCCACACCATAGGCCGTAAGGGAACTTGGGCTCCAGCACCTGGAGCACCTCTCCCCCTCCTTCTTCACTGACCATGGCGCCTGCAAGGCTCTTTCTCACGACTCACTCCCCCAGATGCTGTGTAGCACCACCTTTTTGTGTGTGTGTGTGTGTCCCTTTCTTAATTATGCTCACAGAGAGGTGCAAACAGCGTTGCTTATTGGATCTACTCTGGCCAGCAGTGGGCCCTTACCTAAAATGGGGCATCTTCTAGATTCTTCTCGCAGAAGCCACCCCTGTGGGCCACTGCTACCAAAACCTTGTCACATAAAGCCACTACAAGAGCTTCAATAACAAAAGCACATGCTGAGCAATTGATACACATCATTCTGCCTGCACAGCAGGCACAAGCACATATTTGGTAGGATTTCCCCAGGACACCCCACCCACCCGGCTCAGCAGCACGCATGCTCTGGGAGTCCTCACAAGGGCAGCCAGATGAGCAAGGGCACCAGACGTGCCCCTAACTCTGCCTGAGGCAGGATCAGAGTGGCAGGAGCACAGCACTGCCTGCGCAGGACAAGCGTGTGGGAAGGGGGGACTGAGAACAGAGCTGTTGCTCTACCACAACCTCGGTCTCCCCAGCTTGAGGCCAGGGTGGAGGGACAAAGCAATCATTGGCTTGGGACCAACCCAGGCACAGCCTAGCCTGCACAGCATCAGAATGGGATTTTTGGAGGGGTCCTGCAGGGCTTCTCCAGACCCACTTGGCTTCAGGACACAGGGATGCACACGTAGTACCCTGAAAGACATAACACTTTTCACCACAGGAATGCTCCAGTGGGGAAGATGATACTTGTCCTGCGCTATTCCTGTCCTCTGCAGTGTTTTCAGGACAAGTGAAAGATTCTGCATAAGCCCTTTCGGAGGAGAGAAAACAATCTTTGCATCGCCATTCGCATTCCGCCGCCATTATACACACCAAGGCTGAATTTATCTGCGTCCTGCCAAGATCTAAAGGGGCCTCACATCACCCTCTAAAAGCTGTCCTGGATGCCACCTATCCCTTTGACTTCTTTGGGACTCCCTCCTCTTTGTGGCTTTGGCAGGTGTGCTTGGAGGAGGGATGGGCAATACAAAATGTTTAGAGTGCAAATATACCATCAGCGATTCATCCAGTTGGGCATTGGCCTGCACAAACATACCTTCCAGCAATTCAAAGGTTTGCTTCATCAACGGGGAGACAGGATCAAACCTTGGTTGTTGGTGATACGACAATTAGAGAGCGGGAGCTCCTGGACATCCTTCTAAGACCTTGCCAATACCACACCTCTCAGTCACTCCTACAAAGACCAAATTCCTTAAGGGTACTCATCTCTTACAGGCATGAAGGAGATCCATATTAGGACCATATCCACCCATGTTTTTCCACTCCAAGACATCACATTTCTCCCTGTACATCTTCACGGAACATCCCAATAGAAAAGGAACATAAGGAGACTCAGATTACTTGGAAGCAAAAACTTTAATGAGTCTGAAGAAGGAATCAAAGCAGCACATGGAGGAAAGGATCCAGCCCACGCTGCCACAAGGACACCTGGCAGTCAGACCCCCCTTCACCACAACGGGAAGCACTTCTTCCTCCCTTACATGGCCAGAGGAAGAACAAAGAGGATGCTCTTGACTTGCTTCCAGATGAACTCATGACGCAGAACAGCAGGAGATAACAAGGACTCGTGATGCAGAGAAGAAAGTGGGAGAAGAAGAAGATGTCTGCTGGCCGTGTTTCCAGACAGCGCAGGCTGGCACCCTGGCTTCCCTCTCTGCTCTGCAGGAGGCCACGAGGGTGCCCAGCCCATCTGGAAACTCTGGCCAGCAGCTCCGTCCTCAGTCCGGCACCTGGCTTCGGGCTTCCTGGTCGATGCGCTCACTGGACATCCTCGTGGGCTTTAGCAGGGCAGGCACCTCCTGCCACTGTAGCGGCCACCAAAGCCAGAGAGGCCAAAGCCCCCGGAGGAGATGGGCACTCCCTCCTCACTCAGGATGCTGCCAACGGCAGCTGAGGTGGTGGATCCCACAGCGGTGTTCTGGGGGAAGGAGCTGAGGATGGGGCCGGGCAGGGTCACCACCACGGGAGAGGGCTGGATCACCACACGGGAGTCCTGGCACTGCCGGACACAGGGCTCGTTGCAGCTGTTGGCAAGCGGGGTTGGCCCACAGGGACGGCACAGATCGTAGCAGGACATGGCTGCGGGATGGAGGCGAACCTGGGAGAGGGGGCAGGCAAAGCACACGCAGCATGTCAGCAGCAGCCTGACAGCCTGCTGGCCAAGACAGAAGGCACAGTCTGGGGAACAGGGACACAGTCGACAAGGACAGAGAGAAGTCCCAGGGCCCCTGCAAAGACAGTCCAAGACCTCCTCCCACCTTCCCCCTCAGTGACAAGCAGAACAGCAACAGAGGGAGCAGAGTCAAGGAGCAAGGCCCACACCAAACCTTCACAGAGGCAGAGCCTCGGTGGAGGCCAGAAGGCCAAGGGGAGAAGAGCAAGAGGGGAGTACGCAGAAGGCTCCTACAGCTCACCTTGTTCACCAAGGAGGAGACGGCAAGAGAAGTGGATGAGGCAGCTTGCTGTTGAATGAGTTTTTATACTGTTCCAGACTGCCCCAGGCCCAGAGGCACCATTTGCACAAGTAGTGTTTTTACTAGCAAGCTCATCTCACATGCAAAATATTACAATTTAAGAATCTCTGGCATTTATTTGTTCCCTGCAATGCTCCCTTTTCATTTCCTTGCTCATGTCATAGCCATTCTGCCACGCTGGCTTCTTTCAAGTCACAGGATTAGAGGCCAGAATGTTTCCGGGCAAAAATACACATCAGCACAAAGAGATGATGAAGACAATGATGCGGATTGTCCTACCTCTTTAGGGAATGGGAGCCTCTTACTCCCTGGAGCCTTGCTCCAACACTCATCCTGATTTCTGGTGTACATCTCCTCCCTAGCCTTGAAGTTTCAGGATGGACTTCCAGGTGTGAGGGTCAGCATTATCAATCTCCCTCCTTAACACAGTGCTTACTCAGGTTCTTTTAGTCATTGTATTTCTAGGCAGAGCACCTCTAATCTTGGTTTTAGACTCCCTCAGATTAACAATTCTCTTGGGAGAAATGTGCCTGGCTCTTCTTTTGTAATCGTACTTCTCCCCTTTGTACCTTCCTGCTTTACACCTCTTAACTCCAAGAATTGGGAATGAAGGCTGCTGCCCTCCCAAGAGTTTCTGTTGGAGAGCTGTGGTTGTTTTACTTGGGTGGGCGGCCGAGCTCCACAACAACCGCTCCCTCACTCCCCCTCCTCAAAGGGAGAGGTGGAGAAAATAGGATAAAAAGGGCTCAAGGTTTGAGATAACGACAGGGAGATCGCTCAATAATTATTGTGATGGGCAAAAGAGCCTCAACATAGGGAGATAGTAAGATTTATTGCCTATTACTATTTATTGCCTATTACTAACAAGCTAGAGGAGTGAGAAACAAAGAAAAGAAACCAAACATGCTTTCCTCCCATCTGCCCTCTTCAACCTCCTCCCCTCGAGCGGCCCAGGGGAATGGGGGATCGGGTGTTGTGGTCAGTCTATACCATTTGTCTCTGCCGCTCCTTCACAGTCACTCTCGTAACCTGCACGTTGGGGTCCCTCCCACAGGATGCAGTCCTTCCTGAACTGATTGTGCGTGGACTTCCCACAGGCAGCAGCTCTTCAAGAACTGCTCCAGATATGGGTCCGTACCACAGGGTCAATCCATCAGGAGCAAACTGCTCCAAAATGAGTCCCCCACAGGCAACAGCTCCTGCCAGGTCACCTGCTCTTACATAGGCTCCTCTCCACAGGCCACAGGTCTGGCCCGGGATCTGGGTCCGGCAGGGGTCCTCCACAGCCTGCAGCCTCCTTCAGTGCAGGTCCACCTGCTCCACCGTGGCCTCCTCCACGGGCTGCAGCATGGACCCCTGCTCCACCGTGGTACTCCATGGGCTGCAGAGGGACAGCCTTCTTCGCCATGGTCCACACCATAGGCCGTAAGGGAACTTGGGCTCCAGCACCTGGAGCACCTCTCCCCCTCCTTCTTCACTGACCATGGCGCCTGCAAGGCTCTTTCTCACGACTCACTCCCCCAGATGCTGTGTAGCACCACCTTTTTGTGTGTGTGTGTGTGTCCCTTTCTTAATTATGCTCACAGAGAGGTGCAAACAGCGTTGCTTATTGGATCTACTCTGGCCAGCAGTGGGCCCTTACCTAAAATGGGGCATCTTCTAGATTCTTCTCGCAGAAGCCACCCCTGTGGGCCACTGCTACCAAAACCTTGTCACATAAAGCCACTACAAGAGCTTCAATAACAAAAGCACATGCTGAGCAATTGATACACATCATTCTGCCTGCACAGCAGGCACAAGCACATATTTGGTAGGATTTCCCCAGGACACCCCACCCACCCGGCTCAGCAGCACGCATGCTCTGGGAGTCCTCACAAGGGCAGCCAGATGAGCAAGGGCACCAGACGTGCCCCTAACTCTGCCTGAGGCAGGATCAGAGTGGCAGGAGCACAGCACTGCCTGCGCAGGACAAGCGTGTGGGAAGGGGGGACTGAGAACAGAGCTGTTGCTCTACCACAACCTCGGTCTCCCCAGCTTGAGGCCAGGGTGGAGGGACAAAGCAATCATTGGCTTGGGACCAACCCAGGCACAGCCTAGCCTGCACAGCATCAGAATGGGATTTTTGGAGGGGTCCTGCAGGGCTTCTCCAGACCCACTTGGCTTCAGGACACAGGGATGCACACGTAGTACCCTGAAAGACATAACACTTTTCACCACAGGAATGCTCCAGTGGGGAAGATGATACTTGTCCTGCGCTATTCCTGTCCTCTGCAGTGTTTTCAGGACAAGTGAAAGATTCTGCATAAGCCCTTTCGGAGGAGAGAAAACAATCTTTGCATCGCCATTCGCATTCCGCCGCCATTATACACACCAAGGCTGAATTTATCTGCGTCCTGCCAAGATCTAAAGGGGCCTCACATCACCCTCTAAAAGCTGTCCTGGATGCCACCTATCCCTTTGACTTCTTTGGGACTCCCTCCTCTTTGTGGCTTTGGCAGGTGTGCTTGGAGGAGGGATGGGCAATACAAAATGTTTAGAGTGCAGGCTCCCCAGGGAAGTGGTCACTGCACCGAGCCTGGCTGAATTTAAGAAGAGATTGGACTGTGCACTTAGTCACATGGTCTGAACTTTTGGGTAGACCTGTGCGGTGTCAAGAGTTGGACTTGATGATCCTTAAGGGTCCCTTCCAACTCAGGATATTCTATGATTCTATGATTCTATACCATCAGCGCTTCATCCAGTTGGGCATTGGCCTGCACAAACATACCTTCCAGCAATTCAAAGGTTTGCTTCATCAACGGGGAGACAGGATCAAACCTTGGTTGTTGGTGATACGACAATTAGAGAGCGGGAGCTCCTGGACATCCTTCTAAGACCTTGCCAATACCACACCTCTCAGTCACTCCTACAAAGACCAAATTCCTTAAGGGTACTCATCTCTTACAGGCATGAAGGAGATCCATATTAGGACCATATCCACCCATGTTTTTCCACTCCAAGACATCACATTTCTCCCTGTACATCTTCACGGAACATCCCAATAGAAAAGGAACATAAGGAGACTCAGATTACTTGGAAGCAAAAACTTTAATGAGTCTGAAGAAGGAATCAAAGCAGCACATGGAGGAAAGGATCCAGCCCACGCTGCCACAAGGACACCTGGCAGTCAGACCCCCCTTCACCACAACGGGAAGCACTTCTTCCTCCCTTACATGGCCAGAGGAAGAACAAAGAGGATGCTCTTGACTTGCTTCCAGATGAACTCATGACGCAGAACAGCAGGAGATAACAAGGACTCGTGATGCAGAGAAGAAAGTGGGAGAAGAAGAAGATGTCTGCTGGCCGTGTTTCCAGACAGCGCAGGCTGGCACCCTGGCTTCCCTCTCTGCTCTGCAGGAGGCCACGAGGGTGCTCAGCCCATCTGGAAACTCTGGCCAGCAGCTCCGTCCTCAGTCCGGCACCTGGCTTCGGGCTTCCTGGTCGATGCACTCACTGGACATCCTCGTGGGCTTTAGCAGGGCAGGCACCTCCTGCCACTGTAGCGGCCACCAAAGCCAGAGAGGCCAAAGCCCCCGGAGGAGATGGGCACTCCCTCCTCACTCAGGATGCTGCCAACGGCAGCTGAGGTGGTGGATCCCACAGCGGTGTTCTGGGGGAAGGAGCTGAGGATGGGGCCGGGCAGGGTCACCACCACGGGAGAGGGCTGGATCACCACACGGGAGTCCTGGCACTGCCGGACACAGGGCTCGTTGCAGCTGTTGGCAAGCGGGGTTGGCCCACAGGGACGGCACAGATCGTAGCAGGACATGGCTGCAGGATGGAGGCGAACCTGGGAGAGGGGGCAGGCAAAGCACACGCAGCATGTCAGCAGCAGCCTGACAGCCTGCTGGCCAAGACAGAATGTATAGTCTGGGGAGCAGGGACAGGCTTGAGTCCAGGTCGAGGACAGAGAGGGGCCGAAGGGCCCCTGCAAAGACAGTCCAAGACCTCCTCCACCTCCCCTCTCAGTGTCAAGGAGGTCAACAATGGAGCGAGGAGTGTCAAGGATGAAGGGCCACAGCAAGAGCTTAACAGAGGCAAAGAGTTTTTTAAGGCAAGAAGGCCAAGGGGAGAAGAAGAGAATGAGGGGAGCGAGGAGAAGGCACTTGCAGCTCACCTTGTTCACCAGGGAAGAAGGCAAGAGAAGTGAATGAGGGAGCTTACTGTTGGATTTGTTTTTATACTGTTCCAGACTGCCTTAGGCACAGAGGGACCATTTGCACTTTTAATGTGTTTACCAACAAGCTCATATTTTATGCTGAGCTTCCAAATTAAGTAAATTGGCTCATTGTTTATTTTCCCTGCAATGCTCCCTTTTCATTTTGCTGTTTCATGACATGTCCATTCCATCATGCAGTCTCCTTTCAAGCTCCAGTATTATAGGCCAATATTTCCATTGGAAATTATAGTTGAAATCAGGCAGATGTTTCAACCACGTCAGAGGAGTTTTGCCATGTTTTTAGTTGACATCAGCATTTTCCCCTTCTTAGGCATATTAGACTGTTATGAATGTGGCATTTTTTTTGGTGCTTTTTGATTTTGTTGTTGTTGTTTTGTTTGTTTGTTGTTTGCTTTTGTTTTTGTTTTTGTTTTTTCTTCCAATATTTTCATTTGATTAGAGAGCAGATCCTTATCCAAGGACTGGTCAAATCTGTTGCTCTCTGTGACTCCAAGGCTTTTAAATCTTTCGTAGGCATTATTTTTACAGCAGAATGACTGCGCTGTCAGGTGTTTTGTACTCTCCTTTTGAACTGGCATTGCACAGTCCAGTTATCCTGGCTGTTTTGCTTTCTCACCTCCTTCACTGTTGTCTGTTAGTCCCCAATAACCAGACCAAGCATGCTTCAGAAAGAATGATTTTGCTTTTCCAAAGTCAGTATTATCTAGATATGCTGCTTTCTTGAAGAAACCACTCTAACAAAAACACACGGCAACATTTCCATGCTACACACAACCCTGCCCAGAAACAAGGGAGGTCTGGGAGGTCCACCAAGGGCATCTGGGTGAGCAGCAGGTATCAGGACCTCCCTGCGGATATGTGCCAAGGGGGCAACACCAAGCCACACCCTGTGCTTTCCTGAGGCAGCACATTTCTCAGGGGAAAAACAGCCCAGCTTGGGATATTAAGCATACATGTACACAGCTCACGACCTCATCCCACGGGGTGGACAAAATGCCTTCCCCAGTGAGGCTGGGACTCCACCAGACATAGGCAACTCTCTGATCACAGAGGTCCAACCAAATTCCTCATTTAAGAAGATGAAAGGAGCTTTTAAGGTGACAGGGCATGTTCATCTAAGCAAATCTGCATGCAGAATAAATCCACAGTGTGACTGCAACACAGCATTGCTGCACGGAAAATAAGGATCTCCATATACAAAGGAATTTTAATCATCTTTAAACTATACAGGGCACCAGTTTCCCATACATGCTGCTTTCATTAAAAACTCTCCACAAGAAAGACATTGCATGCAAAAATACATTTTTCTATCATTTCTCCATAGTCTCCAATGCAGAATCACATACAGAGGGTCTATACAAGACCTCAAGCATCTTGTAACACACTACTCTCAGACGGCATACTGAGGATGTTGACTTCTATCCCCAGTTGTATCTTTTAACAACTCCTGTATTCTGGAGATGAAACAAGATGCCTTAAAAACATAGAGCAAAGTGCATTTTAGAGGGTCTCCCATCAAGGACAGATGCATGGATCTTTTTGGTGGTTGCTGTCTTTAAGAGAATATACCCATCTGGTGCAAAATTATACTGTCCTCCAGAGGGTAGAGCAAAAGAGAAGCTTCCCACTCAACCTCAGTGAGGACTGGAGGGCCTGGAGTAAGGGATTGCCCACAGAGAAAAATAGCAGAGGAGGGAGGGACTTAAACCCAAAAATAGGAGCTCACACCATCCTCTAATAGATTGCCCTAGCTTCCACTTCTCCCTTTATCTTCTTTGGGACTCTTTCCAATCTGAGGCTTTGGCAGATATGCGTGGGGAGAGATGGGCAGAACAAAATATTTAGAGCTGTAATATACCACCAGAGCTTCATCCAGATGGGCACTGGCCTTCACAAGCATACCTTCCACAAATTCAAAGGTTTGCCTCATGAATTGGAAGACAGCAGCAAACCTCCCATGTTGGTGACAAATCTCTTGGGTTACATCTTGGACACTCTCATTTTAGCTTGCAAACACCAGACACCCTTCCACCTCTCCATATCTCCACTAATGACCATCTTTCTTCAGGCTAGCTAACTCCTCCAGACATGAAGGAGGTCCATATTAGGGCCATATTCACCCATGCTTTTCCACTCCAAGACATCACATTTCTCCCTGGACAGCTTCACTGGGCATCCATAAAGAAAAGGAACATGATGACACACAGATTACAATGCAGTGTAAACTTTAATGAGTCTGAAGAAGGAATCAAAGCAGCTCATGGTGGAAAGAATCTGGTACATGCTGCCACAAGGACAGCTGGCAGTCAGACCCCCCTTCAACACAATGGGATGCATGTCTTCCTCCCTCACATGGTGAGAGGCAGAAGAAACAGGACACTCTTGACTTGCTTCCAGATGAACCCATGGCATAGGACAGCAGGAGACAACAACGGCTCATGATGCACAGAAGAAAGTGGGAAAAGAAGAAGATGTCTGCTGGCCGTGTTTCCAGACAGCATAGGCTGGCACCCTGGCTTCCCTCTCTGCTCTGCAGGAGGCCACGAGGGTGCTCAGCCCATCTGGAAACTCTGGCCAGCAGCTCCATCTTCAGTTCGGCAACTGGCTTCGGGCTTCCTGGTCGATGTGCTCACTGGACATCCTCGTGGGCTTTAGCAGGGCAGGCACCTCCTGCCATAGTAGCGGCCACCAAAGCCAGAGAGGCCAAAGCCCCCGGAGGAGATGGGCACTCCCTCCTCACTCAGGATGCTGCCAACGGCAGCTGAGGTGGTGGATCCCACAGCGGTGTTCTGGGGGAAGGAGCTGAGGATGGGGCCGGGCAGGGTCACCACCACGGGAGATGGTTCAATCACCACACGGGAGTCCTGGCACTGCCGGACACAGGGCTCGTTGCAGCTGTTGGCAAGCGGGGTTGGCCCACAGGGACGGCACAGATCGTAGCAGGACATGGCTGTGGGATGGAGGCACACCTGGGAGAGGGGGCAGGCAAAGCACACGCTGTATGTCAGCAGCAGCCTGACAGCCTGCTGGCCAAGACAGAAGGCGTAGTCTGGGGAACAGGGACACAGTCGACAAGGACAGAGAGGGGTCCAAGGGCCTCTGCAAACACACTCCAAACCTCCTCCCACCTTCCCCCTCAGTGACAAGCAGAACAGCAGCAGAGGGAGCAGAGTCAAGGAGCAAGGCCCACACCAAACCTAATGGAGGCAGAGCCTTGGTGGAGGCCAGAAGGGCAAGAGGAGAAGAGCAAGAGGGGAGTGAGGAGAAGGCACTTGCAGCTCACCTTGTTCACCAAGGAGGAGGAGGCAAGAGAAGTGGATGAGGGAGCCTGTTGTTGGATGGGTTTTTATACTGTTCCAGACTGCCCCAGGCGCAGAGACACCTTTTGGGCTTGAATATGTTTCACAACAAGCTCATCTTCTATGCAAAACTGTGAAGTCAAAGTAAATGGGGACACTATTTTTTGTTCCAATTAATGCACCCTTTTCATGACATGACTATTTTGCCATGCACACTCCTTTAAATGGACAGAATTATAGACCAAAATATTTCCATTGGAAATGATGCATCAGCACATGGAAATGATACAGTAGTGATGAGGGGTATTCAGCTACAGTGTTTGATGACAGCCTCATATCCTAAAGAGCCTTACTTTGACGATTTCAAAAATGCTTAACTCACATTTCCTTCCCATACTAAAACACAAGGTATGACTTAAAAACAGCTTTCTATGATAGGAGTGGCCATTGCCAATGCTTCACATAATAAATAATTCTATGTTAGGTCTGAACATGCGAGTCAGGTTGGATACCCGTTGGGTTTTAGACTGTCTGCAATCTCACATAGGAGAAATTCACATGTTCTTTGCCCTTCCCTCCTTTGGCTGGGCAGCCTCCTGAAGTCCCCAGTCAACAGAAGAAGGATGTTTGAGGAGAGACACCCCTTTCCAACACATGCTAAGTCTACACCCCTCACACTACCAAAGGTCAGTGCAGTGATGTAGTGGCTTCACAACTCCTCCTTCCTCCTCCTCAAGGCTTCCTGCAACTTCTGCTTTCAAACTGCATGCTAATTCAATAACCTCCACTGCAAAATGCTTGGAAAACTTTCCATGCAACACGAAAACTCATCACAAGCTGGCACGGCCTGAGAATGACAGCAGGATGTCTATAGAGGAAAGTATGCATCACGACCTCTGCTTCATAGAATCCTAGAATATCCTGAGTTAGAAGGGACCCACAAGGATCATCAAGTACAACTTCTATCTCCACACAGGACCACCAAACAATCAGAATATACGTCTGAGAGTGGTTTCCAAACGCTTCCTGAATGCCGGCAGCCTCAGTGCCATGACCACTCCCAGGAGGAGCCTGTTCCAGTGCTGACTGCCTTCTCAGAGTGAAGAAGCTTTTCCTAACATCCAGCCTGAACCTCCCTTGTTGCAGATCCATGCCATTCCCTCAGGTCCTGCCACTGTCACCACAGAGAAGTGAACAGGGCCTACCTTTAATTTCCCTCGTGAAGAAGCTGTAGGCCGCAAGGAGGCCTCCCCTCAGTCTCCTATTCTCTAGGCTGAAAAACACAGGTGACTGAGAAAACTGGTCGTATGTCTTTCCCTCGAGACCTTTCACCAACTTGTAGCCCTCCTTTGGACACTCTAATAGTTTTATAACCTTCTTATACTGTGGCAGCCAAAACTCAACACTCAATGTGAGGCCGCACCAGCACAGTGCAAAGCACAACAATCATTTCCCTCAATTTCCTCTCCCCATGCATCGCAGCACACTCACACATATGTGGTTTCCCACTGGCCAGTGCTACCCAGCAGTCAGTCTTCAGAATGCTACTCTGCCCCAAAGCTCCAGTTCCCTGCAGTTCCCTACGTTCCCTGATCACCTGCTGCAGTTGTTGCCTTCTCTCCCAGATATCAGCTGTTCACAGCACTTTTCTCCCACTGTCAGCTCAGGGTAGATAAGGATTATTAACAAAGAGTGTGTTTCCTGAGGGTCTTCCCACACAGCAAGACTCAGGACTTTGCCTGAAAAAGCAGTCAGTCAGGGAAGGCAGGCCTTTAGCTATGGTGTAAAGTGTTGTAGGATTTCCCCAGTATAGAGGATAGCATGAGAGGTGCCCCGCACTCTGCCTCAAGCAGGAGTGGGTGACACAGACAAACAAATCTCCTGTTGAGGAATAGAGCATATGGGAAGTAGGGCTATGGAGCTCATTGTCACCTGCATCCCCCATGGCAGGAGCAATCACCAGAGCCTGTTGTAATTGGACACAACAACCACACACAAACCATGCTACTTTCCTCCCTGATGCTGGTGCTCTTGCAGGTTGGGGCAGAACGGTAGAAAAGCACAACAGATGCATCCAGGATGATTTCTTCCTCTCCTTGCTGTGGTAGGAGAGGGTCAGACGGACTTGCCAAAATCCCTCACTTGAATGCTGCTGGAGAATGGTCTTGCAGACACGGAAACAGTGACTGTGCGGCTCTGCTGGACTCATTGAGTGATTCAGAAACATTAGTGTATGCACAGAGAGATGATGTGGTGGCTAACCAGAATATTACAATTCAGGACATGCCCATTCCCTCTACAGAGAATGGCTGGGAATCCCAATAGGGAAGGAATATGAGGAGACACAGATTACAATGCAGCATAAACTTTAATGAGTCTGAAGAAGGAATCAAAGCAGCACTAGGAGGAAGGGATCCAGTCCAAGCTGCCACAAGGACAGCTGGCAGTCAGATCCCACTTCAACACAATGGGTTGCATGTCTTCCTCCCTCACATGGGAAGAGGAAGAACAAACAGAACACTCTTGACTTGCTTCCAGATGAACCCATGGCACAGGACAGCAGCAGAAAACAAGGACTTGTCATGCAATGAAGAAAGTGGGAGAAGAAGATGTCTGCTGGCCATGTTTCCAGACAGCGCAGGCTAGCACCCTGGCTTCCCTCTCTGCTCTGCAGGAGGCCACGAGGGTGTTCAGCCCATCTGGAAACTCTGGCCAGCAGCTCCGTCCTCAGTCCAGCACCTGGCTTCGGGCTTCCTGGTCGATGCGCTCACTGGACATCCTCGTGGGCTTTAGCAGGGCAGGCACCTCCTGCCATAGTAGCGGCCACCAAAGCCAGAGAGGCCAAAGCCCCCGGAGGAGATGGGAACTCCTTCAGAACTCAGGATGCTGCCAACGGCAGCTGAGGTGGTGGATCCCACAGCGGTGTTCTGGGGGAAGGAGCTGAGGATGGGACCAGGCAGGGTCACCACCACGGGAGATGGTTCAATCACCACACGGGAGTCCTGGCACTGCCGGACACAGGGCTCGTTGCAGCTGTTGGCAAGTGGGATTGGCCCACAGGGACGGCACAGATCGTAGCAGGACATGGCTGCGGGATGGAGGCGCACCTGGGAGAGAGAGCAGGGAAAACACATGCAGCATGTCAGCAGCAGCCTGACAGCCTGCTGGCCAAGATGGAAGACATAGTCTGGGGAGCACAGGGTGCACAATGACAGAGAGGGGCTTGGGGGCCTGGGTGCTCAAGGACCCCTGCAAAGACAGCCTAAGTCCTTCTCCCACCTCTTCTCTCAGTGACAAGCAGAACAATGATGGAGTGAGTAGCAAGGCCCACATCAAAGCTACATGGAGGCAGACTCAGTCAGGGTCAGAAGGCCAAGAGGAGAAGAAGAGAATGAGGGGAGTGAGGAGAAGGCTCTTGCAGCTCACCTTTTTCACCAAGGAGGAGAAGGCAAGAGAAGTGGATGAGGGAGCTTAATGTTGGATGGGCTTTTATACTCTTCCAGGCTGCCCCAGGCCCAGAGGCACCCCATGCATTTGTCATTTGTGTACCAACAAGTTCGTCTTGAATGCAAAGCAGTCAGTGCTAGTGACACAGTCTTTGGGGTTGGTGTTTGCAATGCTCCCAGTGCAATTCCTTGCTAATGGTATGTCTCTTCTACCTTAGATCTTTGTCTTTTGCATCATAATTGCAGATCAAATTAATTTTGATCACAGTATACTTTATTAATGTAATTTGGCCATTTATGGCACTCTGCTTGAAAAGCACTGGTCTTTTCCTCCTCTCTCTGTTAGTTTAGTCACCTACTTGTCTTGGGGTCATTTAGAAATTAGAATGATGCCAGACTCATCCTAAGCAGCTATAAAATGAGAAAATTTACATCATCTGCAGAAAATATTTTCCAGGTATTTTTATGTAGTTCTTAGATTTGTTGTAGAAATCAAGTTCGTATATGGCCTTGATATATATTTTACAGTGAATTACTTTTTTTTAGTAAATCATAACTACAACACATCCCCTGTGTAATATGAACTTTTTTTTTTTTTTTTTTTGGTCAAATTAACTATTTTATTTCAGAAATCGTATTGTGGTTTATAATCTATTCTCCAAGGCAACTTAAAACTTCAATCCTTTAATTTCTGTAAAACATCTTAAGGAGTATGTTTCCCTTTTTTTTTCTGACTTCCAACAGTAAACCAATGAATTCTTGAAGGAAATCTCATATTTTGGGATGTAGTCAGAAAAAGAAGCCACTAGTAGTTAGATTTCTGAATCCTTTCCTGATATCAGTCAGAGTGAGAATTGTCTCAATAAGCTGAGACCAAAAACTTTCAGACTTTTGGACTCTTGTTCGAACCATTCAAGGACAATGAACTACACAGTTCAGCAGTTTCTTCAGGGCAGAGACTGAATTGCACATTCAAGATATCAATCACAGTCCATTGTGCATCATCAGGCAGTCCAGGCACCTGTGAAGTACAGACAAAACTGTTCTCACAACAGGACTTTGAATCATCCATGCACTGGCAGCAGTAGAGACCATGACAGTACAAGAAAAAAAAAAAAAAAAAAAAAAAAAACTCATTAAATATTTGAGATGAAACTCAAAGGTTAAAGTGTTGCACCTTAAGAGACGCTGATTTAGGGATTTAGCACAGCAAATTAGCTGATTTTTTAAAGTAATCCAAAATTACTCTACAGAGCATTTCTCATCTGATGTTGGATATGGGTTATTGAAACAGTTGTTTTCCTTATCTAGTTATGGATGTAATACACTAAGATTTCATGTACTTGAATAACAATTTTGTATGCAGAACATCCACTTAAAGTATTCAGACACCTCTCCTATAGGAAAGACATTAAATCAATTGACATCATGAGAAGATGGCATCCATGTAATTGCTTGGACACATACTTTCTGTTGATTTATTACCATAACAAAACACAGAAAACCAAGTGCTACATTGAGGTGGTGTACTAAACAATTACTTATATTAGATTCAAATAATTTGAGTTGGTAATTTTGGCTAACCAAATGAAGAAAAATGAACAAAGTCTGAAGCTTGATTTTTTTTTTTCTCCATTGTATGAAACATTTCTGAGAAATGTTTTAATTTTGTTCATTAAAATCATGCCTAATGCATCATGACTACAGCAAAACAAGAATTTGACTATGAAGGGATCAAATTATATATCTATCAGTGTTCCTACAAAACATCACATCCAGTTTTGTTATTTTATGATTATTATTCTGAGTTCAGTACTTATTTCTCTGTCTACATTAGAGCATGAGTCAAGCCCACTATCATCCCCAAAACATATTTCACTGCAACTGAGAAACAAAAACAAATTAATTGGGAATTCATCCAATGGTGATCTTTGAGGTGAAATAGGTGATCAATTACCTGATTGATGGAAATGTTTTATAAAATATAATTTCATTTTTAAAAGTGTATTTCACTTAAAATAAAATTTTCTACCTAGCAATATCACCATCTTGATCTTTCATTTACCTCTATTATACGTTTAGAAGCCAGTGAGGTGTGTCTGTCTACAGATCCCTAGGGCTGTATAACAATATTGAAGCTTCTTCTTTGGCTTCTTTAAAATTAGAACTTCAAAGCTAGTCTCAAATATTCATTAATGGTTGAGACATACAAAGTACATATAGTATGTAAATATTCCAAGTATATGACAAAATTTAAACAGATATGTCACTTGGATAATAACATCACTTTAAATTTGAGAGTCATGGTTACTCCATAAGCAGACAGCATTTAATAGCTTCAAACCAGAGTTATTACATTTTTCATTAAAAAGTAGTTTTGTGTGTCATAATAGTAACCTTTTATAAAAATTCTGGAGCAGATCTTCATCTACTCTAAATTCTTATGACTATGTAGTGCAGCAGCACCAGGCAACAAAATAAAGCTGGAATATGGTATGTTGTTTTTTTTTAAACCACCAACACAAACCACCCACTTTCCTGAGCATTAGCCTGCTGCCACAACTTCTGTGTCTGTTCCTGTCATTACTGCATAATTTGCATTTTATACAAATTCTGTGACTTATTGCTTCTCTCTGTTTGTCTTTCACCAGCTTGTCCATCTCGGTGAAAAATTATTTCCTCAGTTCTACTAAGAGAATACTAATTAAAGCATTTACCTGCATAGCTAGCGCCATATGTCTGCTCCAGATTCATAGTAAAAATTTACACCCAGTGATCCCAAGGCAAGTAGACTTCTTCAGGTGAGAGAAGGAAGGATTTGAGACTTGCCATGAGACTGAAGAGGCTGCTACATTGTAATTGCTTCTACATCAGTGTGTTGTCTAGACAGAAAATGGTACTTCAGTGTTTTTTTGTTTGTTTGTTTTTGTTTTTGTTTTAAGAAAAAGATCTTTCTGGCCTTCCTCGCCCTTTCTGATGGATAGCATCATTCTGAACACAAGCTTTGGTTGCCCCCCAGGATGCTTGTTTGGGCACTGATCCTGATTAAAGGGTCTGTCAGTCAGTATGAGGGTGAAAAGTTGCAGCCACAAAGGATGACAAAGTTTTTTCCTCTCCTGCATAATACATTCTTGGGTTGTTGTGTCAGAAGGTGTAGCTGACAGCCCACAGAACAAGCTCATCAGGGAAAGTGCCTCACATACCTTGAGATCTGCCCTTCCCCACAGACAGATTTCCTATCTGGAGTTGTTTACCTGCTACTTGTTTCCTTCTCTAATAGAATGGTAAAAAAAAAAAAAATCTGTAAATCCCTTCTAAATTATAAGGTGTGTTAGAAGGATCCCTGGGGCAGTAACTCTTATCAGGAAGCTCTGTGGCCTCCTTGGATCAAATGTCATATCACAAGTATTCATTAATGATTTATACATGCAAAGTGCTGTGTTATTATACTTAAAGTGTGGTACAGGCTTCAGACACCCATGAATTGAGTAATAGAATCCCTTTATGATAAACAGATCAAAGTCACGCATGTCATACCACCAATCAGGTCTTAATCAGGTCATGATTTCTTGCCTCATAATGCAATTTTTTTCCTACACTGCATTCTCATTAGATCCCACTCCCACCTTAAAGAATCTTGGGTGACCCCCGTAGATGCAAATAAACACCATTCCATAGATTTCTGTCATTGCAATGATTTTTACCACCAAGGTTAGAAATAATAATGTTAATCATATTGTCTCAGGATAAAAGTCATATCACTGACAGATTTTCTCTTTTTATAAACGTATTTGAAGGACTGGTCGCTTATCAATGGCACAATTACTAGTGTATTTAGCAGGCTGCCTGTCATCAGTCCAATACTCTTGTTCTCCATTCATCTCTCCCTTCAAATCATAATTTAGCTGTGGTACTCTTAAGGACAACAGACAGATGGGCTGGGAGTTGGAGCCCACTGCTTGGAAAGATAAACAGATCATCACGGTGACTAGTTACTTCTGGATTTAAATTTGGAGCTGCTCAGATATGTCTTGGCTTTCAAGTCAAATCATTTCTAAAACTCTTTCTCATTTGAGGCATTGTGGCTTTGGCAACCAAAACCTCTGATCATTTTTCAATTGGAGTGAACATTAGCTTTCGCTGTAAAGCAGGAGGCATTTGGTCGACTTCTTTCCCCTTCTTTCTCCCTGGATGTCTCTCACAACTTTTACCCACTTTCAAAGTCAGACTCCTGAGGATCTCAGAGAAAGGATTACAGGGAACCACCAGGCTCCATACGAAGCAATATTGAAGGCAGTGGTTATTACTTTAGTGCCCTCTGTCACTGGCCATGTTCAGGGAATCTGTATGCTCAGGGGAATGAGTGCACAGGAACTGATGTACAAGGAGAAGAAATTTTTATATATTCTATGCTCCCTAATTTTATAATCTTATACTCTAAGAGAGCTGGCTCCTACCCTCAGATGAGTGGTATAATGTGGTTGCATGTGGTCTTAGCAATCAGCTCTTTGGACAATGTTGATAAGCAGTAAAGAGGACTCTCTCATAATACTTGAATTACATTTATAGTTGTGTGTGAAAACTCTCTCAGCAACTTGAATGTATAAACTCCTGAACTATATGAGTAAATCTCTTTGGACAAGATGTTGAAAGTAATATATCTGAGGTACCATCTTATCTCGTGAAATATGAGAAGATTTCAGCATAGAAAGTGTTTATGCTCCACCACTTTTCTCTAAAAACTGTTTAATTTTCTTACTATTTTCCTTTTTTTTTTTTTCTTTGTTAATAATCTTTCAATCTGTGGTCCTCATCTTCTAAAGCATTCCTATACAGTAGATGTCTTTGTAAAGGTCCCAAAGCAATGACAGTCATTGGAAACAGCCTGCGGAAGTTTCATATTAAAGGATTTCAAAGCACTCTGCAAATCCTCATTAATGATTTATACATGCAAAACACTTATTATCATATTTTAAGTATCCAGAATGATTGCAGTGTTTTAAAAGAGTTACAAAGTCACCCTGAAATGTGTCAAGGTTATTAATATACATTCTCTAGTTCTGTATTAAGGTGTTTGCAACATATGCATTTTTGTTTGATTTTCATTTGAAAAGTAGCTTTGCACTGCTGTCAGGTTTCTCAAAATACGCAACCAAAACAAAAAAAAAAAAAAAAAAAAAAAAAAAAAAAAAAAGTGTTACAAAGAAAACCTGAACCTTCTCATACAGAATTATTTTCTCAGAAATTACACAAATGAGCACCTCCTTGCTTGCCCTCTTGTATGTATGTGCAAACAAGAAAGAATAAGAATTGTGTAAGAGTACATGATTTGCACGTATAGTTTAGTTTTGTTTGCATTTGCAGGGAGAGTCTCAGAAAAATCTGAAACATTCATAGACTCAGATTGAAAAATGAGTGACAAAATAAACACCTTTCAATTCCAGAGGCTGTTTTCGGAGTTAGGAGAATGATTCAAGTGATATTCTAGGTTCTTCTGAATTTCAAATGAAAGAAACCTAAAGGCAGAATATGAAGGTCAGAAAATGTGCATGAAGAGCTTACTTGTAGAAATAAAATTCTGGGTAGGTAAATAACTCACACACACACAAAATAAAATAAAATAAAATAAAATAAAATAAAATAAAATAAAATAAAATAAAATAAAATAAAATAAAATAAAATAAAATAAAAATTGTAATCCTTCAGTTAATTTAAGAAAGTCCCCAAAACAGAGGCTTCCTATTTCCCAACTTATTCTCAACTTATTGTTTCCTTTACTTGTTTCCTTGATTTGTTTCTCTTTAGCTATTCTGCTCAGAAAAGCATATAAATCCACCTTAAAGAAATTGTTCCCTGGTAACCAACTATTAAAGGATGATTTTGAATGTATATTTTTCTTTAAGGGGATTTCTTTTTAATAAAGATCATTTTATTCCATAGGCATTAATTTGCATGCATTGATAATTGCAGATTTGTTAAATGACAACTTAGGTTTCAAAAAACATAAAGGAAGCCACGGATTTTAACTACTGTTACACGGATGGTAACAATACTTTAGCTTTGAAAAACTTGGAATTTTTTTCTGTTTTATGAAAAAAAGCAGTGCTCACTATTTTTTCCAAGCAAAGGAAAAAGAAGCAGTTTTGAGTCTGCAGCCTTCTTGAAAAGTTACGTTTTGTCCAGACCAAGAATGTCTCCACAAAGCTAGTATTTATAATCCCTTTGGATGCTTATTCCCTCAGATTCAAATTCAGGTCTCTTTTCTCTAGAAGTAGTTACCCCAGAGAGAAGGACACTCCGTTACCCAAAACACTGGCCTAGTCACGGTCACACACACTTCTGACATCTTAGGGACTGAGCTTTTGCACCAAATCCTCAGTTTTATTGTAGAAACAGCACTGGGAAAATATGACTATAATGGGTACTCTTGGAGTTCAATCATTTATTAAAACTCAGGTCTGTGTTTACTTCCTGACTGCCACAGATTTCCTGTGTCATTTCAGGACATGTCAAAAATTGCTCACTGTGCTTTTCTCAACTGACGGCCCCTCCCTTAATCCCTGTGCATTAAAGTTGCATTTGTAAGAGATAATAATCCCTTCTCTTTTGTTTCCCAGGTCTAATCAGTTCCAATACTTGCTGTTCAGTGCATGGACTTGTTCTTTGTTTGCCTGATACAACACAATCTTAGTGAAGACTTCAAACAGTTGCTGGAATTCAAATTATAAATACGATAAATGCCAAGGAAGAAAGCCTGTTTTACTCCAGGCTGTTCCATTTGCTCACCAAGTGACCTCTGGTGATTCATTTAGCCTCTGTGCTTCACTTTATTAAATCTAGATAATAACTAGAATTAAAATTTGCTCAAGGCAATGAAAAATTAAGCTGTGAGGGATGTCAAGTAGCATTCAATATAGTGCCCAAAATTGCAAAGAAAGTAAAAGTCTCAAGGAGCCCCACGACATAATGTGACAAGGCACTGGAAAAAGAGGATGCAATGAGCACAAAGCATTGACCAGTCTCTGGGACAGCATTTAGAAAGGAGTCAGAAGATGCATAAAATGAGTAGTGGCTATGCTAAGCCTGGATTAATGTCACAAAGTGCTGAAACCACAGAAGATGAGCATAGTTGGCAGCTAAGGTGTTTGTGTTTTTGTTTACTGGATACTTCCAGTTATCTTCCTGTACTGTTTACTAAAGACCATATCCAGTTTGCCTGAAGCGCTTGCAGCAAAGCCTCCATAGGGCATTGCCCTGGTTCAAGCAAGGTCCAAGGATAACCAGAACCCCAGCCCCAGGGAAGGAACAGCCACTGCTGCTCTTGGGCTCCTGCATGGCACCCACATGAGTGTCTCTCACCGGGGGGCTCCATGTCTGGACCATCACAGGGATTCTTGTTCTCTGCTTATAGAACTAAATAAATGGGCACTTCCAGTAATTAAGGGATCTTCTGCATACAACAGCTTTCATTGCTAAGAATGGCACCAGTGGTGTGTTATAGTTCGTTAAGAACTGTCTTTTTTTAAAAAAAAAAAAAAGTTTTTCAGGTTTATCCTGACTTGGCATATGAGAAGCACATTGTGTGAATTTTATATTGTGGTCAACTTGCAAGAAACAGAATTTTGTTAAAATAATTTATTTAGTAGATTCATTCAAAATATATATGACTCTCCATATATGTGTGTGACCATACCTGCAGCTCTTCAGCTGAGTGCTCAGGCAGTTTAATTACATGGGTAGATTTTAGGACATTCTTATTTGCCTTTACTCTCTTCTTCCTGCTGTGCTCAGAAATCCTATTTCCTATTTTTAATCAGAAAAATTATGTTTCTCATTTCTTAACATGGTCTTAAAAAACAACCTGTCTAAGAGGTAACAACACTGTGCTGGGGAGGAAAAATAAATATAAAGGCAGCTCTAAGGGTTAAACACAAATCCACCTTTTTACTCCAAACTTGCCACCTTCTGGCAGAAGGGAAGCACCCATTTCACTCAGTGGCATTCCCCACAAATGCCTATTCATACAATAAAGATCAACACAAGATGATCAAGAAATTTAGCTCTTAATCTGTACAATAAAACATTTGCCTTCAGTGAATAGAAGCTATATCTTACATATGTTATGCAGAAGGAATAGGCAAATTTTTTTCCCCGTAGCTTCAAGCAGACATTTGATTTTGAAATATTTTAGACAAATCATGGTAAATGCTCTGGTAATCTCTGCAAAGACTGAAGGCATGATGATGCACATGCAAGAGCACAATATATCTGGCAGGGAGTCAGTCGGAGTTTAAAGTTTCCTAACAAGGATGAAGAAGAGAAGCAAAAGGGGACCGAAAATGGGAAAATTGTCTCCAAATAAATATACTGCATTATGCAAACTTGAAGCGTCCGGTCGCCAACCTTGACTTCAGTCCTTCTTCAGGACTGTGAAGTGCTAATGAAATAATGTATTTCAGCTTTAGATCTTTACTATCTCCAGCGCGGCTGGTGCATCTCTTCTCTCAAAGGAGGACCTGTCAGGGCTCCTCACATATCTTCATAAAGCAGTGATGTTCAGTGATGTTACCTTTCATCTGGACAGGGAGGTCTTTCCTAGAGTCCTCTCAACTGGGTCACTTCTCTTGTTACTCCAGTCCCAGAAAGCTTCTTATTCCTGTAATAAACTTCATTGTTTTAAAGTAGATGTCAGGCTATGGAACCCTACAACAAAGACCCTGCTATCAAAAACTACTATTTCTCTTTCACAAGATTTATATTCCAAGTGAAAGGGAACCATTGTGTGGTGCTAGGAAGATGACATGCCTGCCTCCCTTGCCTTACAAACTTGATGAAGGATTCTTTTGTTTGTAATTATCTACCCAAAGTTTTCCTTCATATCATAAGCTATCTGTAGCTTGGGAGGATGTTCACAGGGGTCCTAAGGCAAAAGCATTTACAGAGACTTGTGAACAGAACAAAAGATTTCAGTCCAATTCCCAGTCATTTATGCAGATAAAACATCATGCTTTGCTTCAGGTATGCTAATGCAACACAGCAAGTTCTATTGTACTACCCAAGTGTGTTTCCAAACATGTAAATGATCCATATCCTTAGTATTGCTAAAAGATTTTAATTAAGAACTTATATGTATTTTAACTATTTTAATTAAGAACATTCTGAGTTATGAGCTGCTGTGTCATGTGACTGACATCAAAAACTCTTCTATCTATACTAACTTCTCCAGAAGTCTGCTCCCAGTGAATCCCGGTTTCCTTCTCCTCATTTAACATGCTTCTGTTATACTGATTTTCTCTTTAAAGTAACTAGAAAAACATTTTTAATTCCACATCTTTGTCTCACTCATAAAAATCTTGACAAACTGACAGCCCTCATTTTCTCTGATTCTTCAGTAGTCTTATATTAAGCTTATGTCTCTCATGTGTTAAATTAATTTCTAATCAGGATAGAGCTATTTTTTGTGTATGTTCTTTCCAGTCATCACCTTGGTACTGTCACTGAAAAAAACAAAGGCTGGATGGAAACACCAGTTTCATAGTACAGTACAATCTTCCCTGTTGCAATCTTCCCTTTTCTGTAGTATTGCCCTTTTCAACCCAGTCAAAAAAAAAAAAAAAAAAAAAAAAAAACACCCTAAAAACATACTACCATGATGCTCTATGACTTCACTTTGAGTCAGTGGCAAAAAAACGTGGGTGACACCTGCCTGTCTTTAATTGTAACATGGTCAAACCCTACAAAGAAAGCTGAAATAAATCTACATGCTCCACTCAAATCCTATGCGAGCACTATTTGTAAAGTGGATGTTAAATAACAGAGGTCTCTCCCTAGAAACCAATCCTATTCAAAGGCAGTCTTACTCGGAAGATGACTACAGATGTATTTAGTTCTCCTTAAATGTGAATATTCACTTAGAGTCATAACAGCTTCAGGTTAAGCTCCCTGTAAGGAATTTTACGGGCAAACTCTTCTTTTCCATGCTGCACACCAGCACAAATTAGGGAAAAAAAAACAATAAAATCCTATTCCCTGACAGCAAATGGTACTGCTGGTGCTCCCTTAATTTTCTTTCACAAATTGAATTTGATGGGGGGCAGCAGGGAGATAGAGAAAATACATGAATGTGTGGTCAACTTATGATATAACTGAAATGTGGCTAATGAAGTATATCTAGTTCTTTTTGACCCATGAAATGTTAGTGAATCCTGCCTGCAGGGTGTAGTAGCATGTTAGCACACTACGTGAATGTCCAATAGCTAGCAAACACAAACAGCGAGCAAAACAGTTTCATTACTTGCATGAAGTTATGCATGCAGCAAACTTTGTTTTGCAACTAATTAAGACTGCATGCAAAAAGGGTGTCACATCCTTCAGGCAATTTGACTAAGTGTATAAAAGCATTTGCTACGTAGAACTCTTCTAATCACTTTTCTTAAACTCTTCTCCTTGGTGATCCGGGTAAGTCAATTTTGAATCAATTACTTATTGCTATCTAAATATTATCAAATGATAGGTTAAACTTAGGAAATATTAAGGGGGTATTCTTCCAGAAATATACTTTCTATTGACCTTTAGTTTTAAGTCAATTGAAGTTTTATATTTCAGAGGTGGAAGCTGGCATTTGCAAACTATGTTAGTGTTCAGGACAACTGTTCATTTAGACTAGGAATGGTATATAAAATTCCCTCAGAACTCTAGAAAGTCTCAATAATTTCATACTGGCAAGCATTCTTTTCATACTATAAAGACTATGTCACATTAAACAAATTAACATTGGAAAAAAATATTTTTTTTTTTTGATGTTCTCACCTTCAGCTGTCTTCACAGAAAGTAGTGTCTTTTAACAGCTGAAGCTGCCCTAAATATTTTTAAAAGCCTACGGTGACTGGAGCTCATTTTTTTTCCTATTAAAGAGTCACTTTACTGCTGGTTTTGTTTAAAATATATTTTAAGCAGTGCTGAATTACTAATCTAGAAGGATCATACAAATTCTCCTTCACCTCTCTTCATGGGTTCTAGGGTGAGCTTCCACAAGTTGTTGGTCTCCTTCACACCACTTGGGGATCCCTGCCCTTAGACTGATCTGTGGTAGTGATTCTTACCCGGTCAGAGGAAAACGAGCCATTCCAGATCCAGCACTTCAGCTGACAAAATAGCCTGTTGTTGCCTTTGTCTTACCTTCAAGTCAAAGGCATGGGGTCAATTGGCAAAAGCTGAAGATGCAGCCCTGAGGTTGGGAGAGGACAACACAGACGCGTGGCTAAAACAAGACATTTAGATGGAGACAAGAAATCTCCCCTGAATTTTCTTTTTCCTGTAGACTCATGGAGTAAATGTTGGGATTCATTTGGGAAATCAGTTTAGGCCCACCCTTTCTGCCAACCCTTAATCTCTTCCACATCAGTTCCACACTGATCAAGTGAAGAAAATTATCACTTCTCCCTCACTGTGTTTGCCGCACCTAATTAGTGTGGGCACAATTCAGGGCAAGGACTGCTTGTTAATCTATAATTAAACAATGCCCAAGAAAACCTGACCTTGATATCAGGAGCAGTTTTAAAGAGCTGTGTGATTTCAAATAAAAGAATCTGTAATCTGGAGGATAACTAATGAGACTAATAAAAGATGGGTGGATCTCCATCCCATTTCTTACTGTTCCACTTTTAACCAGGTGAGGTGAGGTAACTTGCTTCATCCCTGTATTTTGATTTTGCCAGTGCTGGGGATTAAAACTGGAGTTTTAACACAGAGTTGGGCTTTGGTTACAGCTCTCAGGAAGGTTTGAACAGGCAGTGGGAGGGAGACAAACGATTGCAAAAAGAGGATACTGGACATCCAGTCACCTAAAATACTTGCAACTTGGAATACTCCCAATTGCTATATCTAGCACACAACCCTGTCTTCCAAAAATCTTGACATCCAATATGTTATCTTCTTGCTGGACTGACAACTGCCTTTTCTCTCCTCCCCTCTTGCTGTGTTTCAGGTCTGGATCCATCACATGTCTCCCTACGACGAGTGTTGCCTGCCGCCGGGGGTGGTATGCCCTGAGCCATTTGCCCTCACCTCCAATGAGACCTGTGTCATAAAATACCCCGACACGATAGTGGACATAGTGGAACCTGACTCACCACCATATTCTGTGATCTATCCAGGCCCAACTCTCACCACTTTCCCTCAGCAAACCATAGTGGGATCTACTGCACTGTTCGATATCGGGAATTTACTTGGTTCCAGGGGATCTCTTGGGTTCAGGGGCATGTGTGGTTCTGGGACAGCATGTAACTCAGGATTACCATTTTTTGATACAGGAAACTGTAATACTTTGTCTCCTCACTTCTCCAAGCCATTTTGTTATAAAACTTGCAGGCCAGCCTAAATCCATGGATATCCATGCTGGATTAAGTAAAAACGAGAACTGAAAAGACAGATCATGACTAAGTTTATGGATAATGGGTTGTAGAAGTGCTGAGCTCCCACAGTTCCCAGTGGAGTCGATAAAAGCATGGCTTCCTGGCACTAGACCTGCATGAGGACTAGAATTTCCAAACTACAAGAAATTGGAATTTCACCATTGATTTTATCCAAAATTAGGATGAAATGAAAAAGAATTCTCCAAGAAACAAGATTTTCAAAAAAATATTTTTGGTTTGACAAAACTGTATCTCTCAATAAATTAAAGATTTTATGCCAACATTGACTTTTTATTATCAATTCATCTTGAAAACACAATTTCTTAAAATTATACGACTGAAAATCTTGGGTTCCCAAAAGATTTTTTTTAATCAAAATTGACATTCACGTGTATACTTTGCTGAACCAGCATTTACCACCCCTCCCCCCCCCCCCCCAAAAAAAAAAAAAAAAAAAAAAAGTTAGCTCTTAGGCATTAGTAAGTCTTCGTTATACTTTATTTCTGCTTAAGACCCATGATGTACTGGCTTACCAGCTTATTTTTCTGCCTATATCTCATTTAATGCAAACCAGGGCAAAAAAAAAAACGTTCAAGCACTTGTAACAGCAGATTTCATTGTGAAATATTTGTGAGCAAAAAAACAACAACCTATGCAGAACCATGGAACTGGAGATTCACTGTAGATCCTCATGAAGTCCTGGAACTCTTCTGATTATATCCTATCCATCTAATTTTGTGCATGTATATTCAGCTTTTCATTCGCATTAAACATTATCATGCAGCATGCACTTTTTGTTTTTCCTTTTTTTCCCCTACACTCTATTTTTGAACCCTTATGAGTCCCACCTCAAGCTGTGCTGTCACCTGCCTGAGGTGCACCACCCACACCAGCATTAACTAAATCACTACCTGATGTTTAGAAACCTTTGCATTTTTTAAAGCATCCATCCCAACTGCATTTTTGCGTGGAAGAAAAATGCTGTTGTATTCAGAGGGGGCCATGCCCTGCACAGCAGCACAGTGGTTCACTGGAATCCACCTGGCTACAGCAGCATAGAGCACCATGAAGTACCCTCCACACTCCTTCCCCGGTTGTTAGGAGCTCAGAGATGCACAACACATGCAGATTTTCAGATTGTCTTGAGTGCCACCATGAGTTTCCTAGCAAACTAGCAAGTCTATTCTCCCAAAACTGCGTAAAATCGTCAGCTGAGCACTCGCAACAGCAGGGCACTGTGGCAGTCTCTGGGTCACTCTGTTGGGACAACTTGTGCAAAAATCACCTGCAACCTGGATACATGCAACTTAAAAATGCAAAGCAAACATCAATTGGCCAACAGACAACAACAGCTAGAACTCATGTGCTATTAGGCTAAGTATTAATGTGCTGAAGAAGCCAAGCAGGGGAGTGATTCTGCTTTTAAATTGTCTATATTCTGTGACTAGGAAGGATCATCTACTTCTCCCCTACCCCATTATCCTGTGTTTCCAAAATGTTTGGAAAAAAAGACAAGTAGAAGGGGGTGGATTTGAGGCTAGGCCTGTAGGAGTAAATCCATGAAAAATTACATAAAAATTTGTACCCTGAAGTCAGAGACAAATGCTGATGCCTCACAAGATTTTTCAAGTGGAAACCTTCTTCCCTCATTGTAATTCCCAGAGGACTATTTCCAACAGCCCTCCCCATCCCCCAGGACATCCTCTCCATACTAATCTACTCGAACTCTTGGAGTCTGCAAATTAAAGCCGTAGCTTCTATTCCCATAAATTAGACCCACTTCTGATGGATTCTATGTGATCCTTGCAGTAATAGCACGTATCTCTGAAGTTTCCAGGTTATTTCATAAACATTAATTATGTTTGTACACATGCAGTGTTACAAAACTAAGTGTATGCCTTCAGATTTAGACATCCAGATGTTGAGTAACATCCACACTTTAGAAATGTGTGAGGATTTCAAGAAGTATTTTGCAGGTGAGATCATTATTTTACAGCTTTTCATGAAAACAAGCTTTTTTTTTTCTTTTTTTTATTTTATTTTCCCCTCCATTTAAAACAAACCACCTCTCGCATACCCTAAGGCTTTTTGAAGTGCATGGGACAAACACCAAGAAAGTGGAATCCAGGCATCTCCCTCTCTCTCCCCTTTAGCAACCCAGTATGTGTTATACTCAGCTTACATTGGGCATGAATACAAAATATTCATGTATTTTGAATATCTGCTCCCTGCAATAGTCCAGCCCCATGAACATATCTCACATAGTGGTTTATGTAATAGCAGATCAGCTAGTCAGGCACTAGTAGCTACTTCTCACCTGCAAACCTGCTACCACCACACGTCCTACAGATTTAGCTGTGACACTTGTCCTAGCATTGGTGATGGAGGATCCCGGATCCTTCAGGCCAAACCCCACAACAAGGGGAGAGTGTATATGTTCCTTGCTATTCCTTTCCCAAGGATCTGTGCAAGGCTTGTGTTGGTCACAGACCCATAAGTGACCTGGCATATAGGTGTAACTTTGCTGCTGATGCAGTCAGTTGCTACGTGGTCCCAACACTCAAAAAACAGCCATCCTAAAAAGGAGGGCAGGTGTGCACAGTACTGATGTCAGCACTGGGAAGCTCCATGGAACTATGCGCTCTAGGAAGGGGAAGGACTGCTGGGGTCCAGGTTGTGTACTAGAAGCCTGCTTCTATTGCTGCATACTGTTTCTGTACTACCTGGGCTTTGGCTTAATCAGATTTATACTCCCAACTGCTCCCTGCAGTTTGGGAGGTGCTTCTCTGAGGGTCTCAGAGAAAATCATTCACTGGGAAATCTCCAAAATGCCCTCAGGGAAAGAGTTTCAAAATAATTCCAAAGTGCTTTGTATTGATTTACATAGGCAAAGTGCCTATTATAAAGTTAATATCACTTAACTCAACTTTGATGCCCTGGGATCCGATCTTTACTAAGAAGTAGCTATTTATCTGGATCAGATGCATTCAATAATAAACCCTGAGTATGCAAAAGTTCATCACTTCAAACTTTCCCATGAGGTAGGTTATGTTCCTGATTCTCCCTAACATTCTCTTCTACCCCTCTTCCATTTCAGAGGTCTTCTATGTGCACGCAGGACCATAATAATCTACTCATACTATTCGTATTCTTGTCTTCTCTTTATTCCCTAAATTGCTACTTCTACATTCTTTATCCCTAATTTCTGGTCTGCCCTCTAAAGGAACTGTTCAGTAATAACACCTATCTATGGCTGTTTTAGAAGAAACAAGTTCAAAATTCTCATCTCATACTTGTTTTTACTTTTTCTGCACCAACCACAGGAACAAAACAAATTGAACCCTACCTTATCAGGCTCTGCACAAAAATATCAAGTAAAAAAGAGCACTTTAAATTACATGTACAAACTTCATTTGTGGCACTTTACTGACAAAGTAATCCTCACTTCCAGCCCCTGAGCTCTAACTATTTTTACTGCCACTAAGGGCCAGACCCCCAGGCTGTGATGTGGCAGCAGAGGTCTGTGTGCCAGACAGCATTTCTCACCCTGTAACCATCCCAACTCTGAGGTCTGCCAGGGAGGACATAGGATGACTCGCAATGAATTAAGCTGCTACACCCACAGATTGCTAAAAATACTTTCTTCATTCTCCTGTATAATTTGTTTACATTCCTGTGGTTTGATCCTGATTAAATAACTTCAGGTTTCCATACCATAAATTGTCCTTAAATTTTGAGGTGAATATGTGGGATGTCCCTGAGGGGAAACTCACTTGTTAAATATATCCTGCGGAATGCTGAGAGCAAATACTTTCAAAGAATTTTGTGAAGGCTCTACAAAATCTTCTATATGCACCACACTGCATTATTAGAAATAATCAGTGTTTCAGTAAACTCTACTACCACAAGATTGACACCCCCCCCCCCCCCTCTTCCTATATGCCAAAACCCATTCTGCATGTTCTTCATTCAATTTTCATTGAGAAATAACTGCTTTAAAGTGAAGTTTCAGATATGTACAGTTATTTCATATAACATCATTCAGAATAGCAGAGGGATGTTAGAGTTTGATAGAGCCAAATTGCACCAGACTCAGATCTAATTATTGGTTAATATAAGATTTTTCTTAGGTCTCTGATCCAAACTCTTGTTCTTTCTCAGGAATTTTTTTCCTCCTATCAGAACACCTCTCATTGTTTACACATATTGCTCCTCATATACCTGCAATCTGTCTCCATAAAGGGTCTGGCTCCATTTTCTCTATAACTTGTGCTCACCTAGAATGGCAGTTCAGCCTTTTACTTTTGTGCATCTGCTCATCTATAGTGACAAATACATAGCAACAGTAGCTCCTTCTAAACCTTTCGACAGATCAGTCTGATGATCCCAGATATGGTCCCATTCAGGGACCATCCCTTACATTGCTATTTCATAGTCAACACCAGGCAGGCTTCAGCTTGATTATGACATTTCATGTAGTGAAATTTGGATGTACACCGTTACAATTTAATCTGGTCTGCTCTTTAATTCTAAGAAACCAAACAGCATCTTCAGCATCCATATTTATAGTCGTGTTGAAGGCAACAAGTCACTTAAGACTAGGGCTGTGCACCTTACCTGTGGCAGAAGGAAAGCAGCTTGCTGCTTTTCTGCCAGGTACCATCTGTGCTGCTGCCTGACACTGTGCAATGAGGGGCTGGGGGCCAGTGTTTGGGAAGCAGATGAGAAAAATAAAGAAAACTCAAAACAAAGGGAAACTGAGGCAGGTTATGTAATGACACACAGGGCAACTAGAGGGAGCTGTGGAGGCTAAATAAACCAGGGTTGACTCGGTGTCTTCTAAACCTGTCTGCAGGGTTCACGTTTCTATCTAAATGTTAAAAATAAAAATAACAAAACAAAACAAATAACAAAACACAGCATTAGCAGGAAAAATAAATAAGATCCATGGTAGGATCAGAGACAACACACAACCTGCATAAACTCCAAACGCATTTTACATCATTTAAATGATTTCTTTTGCTTTCCTGCTCCTAATAAATTAGCACTTAGACTTTCTTGTATTACAATACATTTCAACACTGTTCTGGTCAGCACGTAGTGAAGGAGGTGTCTCATCTGCCCTGCTCCCTCTGCTTCCTTCTGTGTTCCTTGAACACCTATTTCCTCTGAGTTTCTCACACAGACTTCAATTTGTTTACATTTCTTTGTTGTTTTTCAATGCTCAAAACCTAGGTTAATCCCACATAGCAGGGAAGAAAAAGTAGAAGTCTTTGCTTCTTGTACCCTGTTTCCTGGGCTGTTAAACACAAGTAATGAATTGGTGAAGACATGGAATATCCAGGGAGCCCTGGACCCCACGTCACTGGTCCTGACAAGCCTGGAAAGCAGAGAGCCAGCAAGCAACCACTTGTCACAAGGCCATTACACAAGAAAAATTTCCCTTTTTTAATCCACTAGTGCTATTGAAAGACCTTCAGAAAAGTGCCTGTTCTGCTGAACTGACAAACATGCTTGGAGAAGCCTGATACGCATCCTGGTGGACTTTTCCAGTATCTGTGCACCTTTATTCAATTGTTCTCCTTCTGCCATACATTGGGATTTATGAGGTGTTTCTGGAAACACCCTATGTAGTTAGCGCCATGAGAATGCTGAGGACTGCAAATGTTTCATAATCATTTATGAATATGTGGCTTATGCAAATAGGTCTATAATAATAATAGCCATCGGTGACGCCTAGTGTTGGGCAATAGTATCACCTTAAAGGAGAGATATCAAGGTCATTTCTGGCATTATCCTAATTAGACTCTGATGCCCTGCCTCAAATTTTGAATTATTCAACTTTCACTTGTAGTTTGTATAAAACCAGAAAGCCAGAGATTCGGCTAGCATAAGAAATGTTGGATCTATACATTAATACATAATTGATTAACATTTGCTAATGATCTGAACTTATATTTTAATTCTTACATGCCTAATGGGCAGAATTTTTGCTGATACAATGTGTTTACAGATGATGTAAGCATGTAGAGCTTCTTTGAAGTACCCGGAATGAATGTTGCAGATCTACATCAGCAGAGCATCCATCCACAAGCATTTTCCTTTGATTATTTCTTCATTAGCAAGTGCCCCTGACTCAGCTTTACAAAGAAGACTTCTGTGCTCTGAAGTTGAACAGAACAGGTTTGACCACATAGATCATATCTTAGCTAGGCAAGAGCTATTATTAATGATGGCCCTGCCTTACACAAGGGTGTAATTTTCTAAAATAATTTTAAAATTAATAGATGCTCACAATATTAACATTGTATATTGTGGTGTATGCAGTCTTCTTTCCTCTTTACCTTTTGTTGCCTTTATGAGTCACTCCAGAGTACAACATGAAAACCAGAAGGGAAAAAAAATAAAAATAAATCTGTAGAATATTGCTAAATTATGAGGGAATTCTGAAGAGTTCATTTTCCTGTGGGGCAAAGGGACTACATCTTAATATGACAGCCAGAATTCAGTTCCTACTTATTTCCTGTACTCATGGGTATCTCCCAAATGCTGTGGAGATGAAGCAAAAATCCAGTATGCTTAGCTAGAATACTTTTATTGGGATGAATTTCACTCTTGTTACATGTGCTTTAAAAGTCATGTTTTGAAATAGCAATACGGGGGGGGGGGGGGGGGGGGGGGGGGGGCAGCAGTCTTCTAGCTACAAATTATGCATAACTTAGAACCAGGAAACCTTGAGAACATCGGAGAAGGAAAAGGAAAAAAAAGAAAAAAAAGAAAAAAAAAAAAAAAGAAAGAAAAAAACACTATTTGCAGTTGAATTGTGAGTTCCTTTGATGCATACTCCGTATTGACACCACCTCGCAAGAACCAAACCATGAAAACCTGAGGCCACCTCTGCTGTGGCCTATATCCACAGCTCAAAGACTGCCCCAGTATTCCCAATACCTGAACTCTGCCCTCATGTGCACAGAGGAGCAGTGCACGAGGGGAGGCTCCTGAATACATGGAGGCTCCCAAACACATGGAGGCTCCCTCTGGTGGAGGCAGTCTCCAGGGCGGGGGAGGACCTCAGTGACAGGCGTGGGTGGGAAACCCATTTTCTGAGAAATCGGTCCACTCTCTTCCCTCTGGAGGGAAGCTTTGTGCATAAAGACACCAAGTACATTAAAAAAGAATTTCATGTCATAAACACCATGACAGTGGGTTTAATTCTTTTTAATGAAGACACCCTAAACATCCCCCAGGCTGTAAAGCTTATCAGGAATATTCTGGAGACATGGGGAAACAAGATTTCAAAGTACTTCACAAACATGTTAGTATGCCAAACTTGGAAGTTATTTTATGTTAATAGTAATAATATCCTAGTGGATTTGGACTGCTCTGACCTCATACAGAATGAAAAGTGTAAAACATTTATTTAATCAACTCCTCATTTTAGACTTCATAATTGGAGATGACTTCATTTTTATTTAATAGATAGTTTTGTGATAGTTCTGCTGTTTAAAGTTTTTGCACCAGATAACTCCTCTGGCTTGGGTAAGAACACATCCATCAGCCTCACTAACATTATATCAGATGAGGAAGAAGCCCTGTGCTTCTAGAGATTTATCTAGGCATGGAGAATGTTAGGAGATGTTACTTGTATTTCCAATATGGAAAATAAATCTTGCATGTGTTGACACAATTTGTCACTGACATTTCTAAAACTCCCGGTGCAATCCTGTTTTTAGCAAAGGTAAGTCACTAGAAGCCTATTCATTCATGTATTTTTAATTCCTAATGAAATCAGTAGAGTAAAACAAGGAAATTTCAGGATGAAAGGAACTTGCAGGCTACAGTCTGCATTTTGAATTATTACCTAACTTAGCTTTAGATAATCATAAACAGTGAGCAAAACAATTACAGCAAGTACAGGAGTAATACATGCAACAAAGTTTGCTTCATAAGTAATTAAGGCCCTTTACACAAAGGGCGTCTCAGATCCTCCAGGCAATCTGAGAAAGGATATAAATACACTTTCCGTGCAAGGTTCTTCTCACTACTTCTCTTGACTTGTTCTCTGCGGTACACTGAGTAAGTCTGATTTGACAACTATAAAAATCTTGAGTTTAATGTTATTTTAGCGTAAGTTTTGTTAAACTTGGGACTAAATCCTCTATCAGAGACATTAGTAAGCATCTTTCTACAGATGTTTTTTTGTCTGCTGGATAAAGGCTGTAAAATAAAAGGAAGAGTTTTTCAAGACTCCTTTGGGCTACTAATTTTATGAGAGAATTGGGAAATTTTACTCTCCATTTAGAAAATTTCTCAGAAAAGTACTAAGAATAGATTTTAGCTCTGTTTTTACATATATGCCATGCATAAGAAATTTGTCAGTTGTTAAGTGGGGGAATTTTCTAGACAACTGTTGAAGTAAAACCTCATTGTTTGAAGGTAGTTTGGTGTAACTACAGAGATGCAGCATTGCTTTTATTCTTAATCTGTTTTAGCTAATCTTAGCTAATTTATTTGGAGTCCCAACAAATTACACCTGGTGATGGTTCGATACTATTACATAATGTAACTGTGGAAAATAAGCTTTCATTTCTAACTAATAAAATGTGACTTTGCTAGCATTTTAATGTGCTCTTACAAAGATGGAGGTAAGCATTTTTTTGGGTCAAAGCTAAATTCTAACCTAAAGGTATTTGGGGAAAAATAGCAGACATGCTTCCCCTCTCCCTGAAGAATGATGTATTTAAGAATCCTTTTGAGTATATTTGAAATTACTTTTGAGAATACAGCTGAGACAAGTAAATAGATGGGAGCTCATTGCCCTGCCTATTCCCTGTGCTAGCATCTTGTACAAGGTAGCACTGAGCTCCTGAAGTCAGGGAAAGTAGCTTTTAAGATACTTTCATTTTATGCTTTGTGGTTTAATTGTTTATTATAAAGTGTTTTTGGCTACATAATTTAAGAACCTGTATATCACTTCTCCATACATAAGACTTACTGATTTTATAGATTAGCTCCAAATTATCCTCCCTCTACCTTTAGAAGCATTCTGCATTTACTTACTGTGAGGAGTGCTTTAAAGCTGCCATATCCCCTAGTCCTCATTTTCAAACGTTTAAGGACAGTAATTTAATACACTGCAACACACAGGGCTTAACTGAGAACAAATTAATACTTTTTCCTTATTCTTCACTGTACCATGTCTTTGATTTACAAGTTTAAAAATTAGTGTGATGCTATACCACGGAGAACTAGCTTGTGTGTAGAGATTTAATGTGAAGAAAGAAATAACCATTATTAAATTTGTCTGTACCCAAGCCCCAATCTAGAGCTGCAAGTTTTGCATTCGGGTTGGCAAAACCATTCATCCACAATTTAAATATTGTCAGTGTGGTGTTTTACTTATTAAAACGGTATTTTTAATCCCCCTTTTATTCTTAGCCTTTATTTCTTCTGTGCTTTAATGGAACAATGCTCGGTAATACCAGAAATTTGCATGGAAAATAGAAGACGTTAAGCAGGCTGCTAAACAGATCACTCGGTACTCAGGTTTTCTATTGAAAACCTGGCTCTCCCCGCCCTTTGCACCCCTCTCTGTAAAACAAAGAATGTAGGCACTGCCTTGAGAGGCTGCCTGTGGGAGGAGGAGGGAGGCTGCTGGAACAAGACCCAACCCGTCTCCAGGAAATACTGCAAGAGACGGGGAGCTTTTAGAGCACATGTGTGGTTTGGAATTGGCACACAGGAAAAGGGCCAGATTTTCGCTCCTAGAGGATGAGGAGGGAGCACGATTAAAGCAGCAAATTAGAAAAGATAAATAGATGCAGGCTAAGTAAAATGTTGTTGAGCTGGGGAGAGAAGCTATGCTGTTTTCTTTATTCAAATTATCTCTCTTAAGATCTCTTGGAGTCAAGCACAGAAGTATCAGCAGCCAAGCACACGGGGTATATTTGGGGTTTTTTTCCCCTATTTTCCTCCCTTCTAACTTCACAATGAAATTGCAGGACCCTCCTCCGCAGCCAGGCAATGGCTTCCGAGCAGCTGGCATGCAGCAACCCCTGCGAGGCGAAGTGTCCTCAGCCCCTGGCTGCCAGCAGCAACGAGCCCTGCGTGGTTGCCTGCGGCGACTCCCGGGTGATCATCTACCCACCACCCGTCGTCGTCACCTTCCCAGGGCCCATCCTCACCACCTACCCCCAGCAAACAGTGGTGGGAGCCTCAGAGCCCTCCGAGGTGGCCCTAGCGGAGCCCCCTGCTGCAGCCCCCCTGCCAGCAGAGGCCCAGGGGAGGCTGGAGGCTGCAGTGGAGAAACTCACCCCGCAGGTTATTGCTCGCCCAGAGCCTCGGTGCGCTCCTAAATACTCCTACACATATTCTTCCCAATGGACACATCCATGCAACTTGTACCGCTCTGGAAAACGGTGGACATACTGAGCTGGGATGTGGAGCGGCTTCAGGTAGCTCAAGCCCCTGGCAATGCAGGAGGGCTGAGCGGCCAGGCAGGAGCTCAGCATTGGGCATTGCCTGGCTCCAGCTGAAGGAGAGCTGTGAACACTCAGCACCTGTGAGAGGCAGCTCATATGTGCAGTTTCTCCTTTTGCCTTTAGCTTAGGTTTGTTAGCCTCTGGCTTTCTGGTTTAGTCATCTGCTTACGTTGTGCTTTGTTTACTTCAGTTACGTTATTGACACTGAGTCTAGAGAGGTGACTTAGGATGCTAGAAATTGCACACAGCAACTGCACCGAAGGAAAAAAAAATATATATGTATATATATAGGCTGCATCACTTTGGTCCTGGTGATAAACCAGACTACAGTGAACCCCCAGAAAGATAATCTTTACATTATGTACAATTTTGTTCCAGAATTGTAGAAAAGCTGTCTCCTTCCAAATAAATTTTCTATACCAAACTATGACTTTTGGTTTTCATTACAACATAATTGCTGCTTTTTTCTTTCACTTCTCAATTGAATTTATAGTATATTTATTCGTTGTCATAGGTATTTCATGTTTCCTCTTTGTGCACAAGTATCACAAAATCACACACACACTTTTCTACATGATCTCATTAGATATGAGCTTAATATTTGACAGCCCCCAGGACCAACCTGAGTCCCTGACAGTTGCCACTTCTCAGGTAATGATCTGTGCCAAATTTCCCGTGTCCATCTCAGGACAGAGCAACTTTCCAACACTTGGACCCAAGCCCCAAGCAAGGCATGCCTTGCTGGATGCAGCTCTCCAGGTGGAGAAATCCAGGGCCTAGGCATAGCCTTCCAACACATAGCAAGAAGCTTCCCTGAGGCCATAAGACTGAAAGGAAGCTCCAGAGATACCTGCAGAGGAAAGCAAAGGCAGTAGACATGCTGCAGGGTGAAAACTTGGTGCATCACAACTGGTGGGTGGCAACGATAAGCAGAAGTTTCCAATGAGCTGAAAAAACATTGCTTTGTGTCCCAATAAACATTTTCTTTTGTCTTTCCATCGAGAGGAAAGGAAAAGTGTATCAATTTCCTCTATACTAAATTGTTTTTAATGTGAAAATGTGCATAATTTTCCCACAGGATCAACAAGAAAGAAACGCTTAACTAGTTTAGTTTCCATTCCTCTATTAATCATTAAAAGCATAAATCTGAATTTTGCCCTTAAACTTTCCCACATTTTATTTCAAAATGTTTTCTAAGAGAAAAACAGTGCTTCCACAAAAATATAACCAAACCCACTTGCCATCTGGTATTTCACATCATCACCAATGTATAAAGATATCTCGCGTCAAAGTGAAGACAAAATTCAGACAAGAAATTTTATTGATGCAATACAGATTCTTTAATATGAATGGAAAATGCAGTAGAAATTGAAATAAAAAAAAAAAAAAAGAAAACAAGAAAACAAGAGAAAAGAGAAAACACAGAAACAATGAAATGGAATCACAGAAATACTAAAGCTGCAGCAAGTTACAACACAGGACTTCACCTCAAAGATTTCCCCTTCTTAACACCATTCAGGAACCCTTGATCAGGGCAGAGAGGGGAGACACTCACCCGAGGATGAGCACTGCTCTACTGCATTGCAGATAGAGGGGAGCTTTAAAAAGGCATTGTTAATATCCTGAAGCCCCCAGATACATATCTGCAAGGTTATTCTCTGCAAAAAAGCAAGGAGCAGTAGATTAAAGTAGCTGCTTTGACACAGCTGAAAGAGGGACTGAAAGATTTGTTCTGCATCTGGTGGTAGAAATCAAGGGCAGCTCTTTGTAAAGGCTCAAGGCAGATGCAGCACTGCATTCCATGGGCCTTTGGAGTTTAGCAGGGCCCGCAGTTGCCACTGAGGTACCTGAGGCCCCGACGCCAGCCACCGTATCCGCAGCTCCCAAAGGCTCCATAGCCCCCATAGCCACCAAGGCCTCCGTAACCCCCAAGGCCTCCGTAGCCCAAAAGGCCACCATAACCCCCAAGGCCTCCATAGCCCCCAAAGGCACCACGGCCTCCAAAAGTGCCGCCAAAGCCCCCTGCAACAGCCGGGACTCCCGCCGAGCCGACCACAGTGTGCTGAGGGAAAGAGCTGAGGATGGGCCCGGGCAAGGTGAGCACCGTGGCCGGGGGCTGGATCACCACGGTGGAGTCGGGGCACTGCCGCACGCAGGGCTCGTTGGCGCTGTCAACCAGCGGGGCCGGGGCAGCCACCCCGCACACAGGGGCAAACAGGCTGGAGCAGGACATCCTTCAATTTGAAGGCAAAGCTGTGAGAGAAGGCAGAGCTGGGGTCAGAACATCATCACATTGCAAATACCCTGTTGCCATCCTGTACTTGGAGCTTCTGCCCCAGGAAATGCTCTGCACCAAGTAAATCAGTCAGAGCATAAGCACAGTTTTCACTTGGACAGCTGGTGTGAACAACTTGATTTCCCTGACACAGAGGACACAGGAAAAACCACATCATCCAAAGCACAAAGAAAGAGAGCCAAAGGACTCAATTGCATTGGAATGCTCAAAGCACCATGCCTAAAAAAATCAATATCTATCCTTTCTGTAGCTATGAAACACTACATTAAAACCAAGCCTATACAACACTGCAAAAACAAAGGCAGAACCCACACCAATACATCCAATTGATGAAGTGACTGCTGAGGAATAGAAGAGGCACATAAAGCATGGACTTACCTGAGTGATGCAGTAAGAGACAAGTGGAGGACACAGGATAGAGGGCTGTGAAGCCCTCAGCTCTTTTATACCTGCTAGAAACAGCCTGCAGCATCGGGCAGGTGGCATTGGACAAAGCCCCAGATATTCATGCAATAAAGCCATCACGAATCATGACAAACGTAGAGATGCAGGGCAATTATATCCCTCCACATTGGGGAATTTGAGACTCAAACGCATCCTGGGGAATGGGGAGGTGATGGGAGGAACAGGCTGCGACACATAACTACATGAAAGGCCAGCCACTCCTGAACCTGACCTCATGGCAACAATAAACTCTGATTTCTTCCTAATCCCAAACTTTGTCTATGTGGAAGAGTCATGGGTATTTAGCAGAAGAAGTGCTTTGAAACCCTCTGCACAGCAAGCATGCCTGTCATTACTTCCCTTTTATGAGCTGGTAAACAGAGGTGGTATAAGTTTGGGTAAAGGGATGAAGCTGTCCCACCCACTTGAAGAAGCTACCAAACACCATCACAATGTACAGACAAGGGCTGCAAAGCATTTGGGTGGGAGTTGAGGAGCATCCCTAACCATTGCCCTTCTTCTTGCCCTATGGGGAATGCGGTACTCCTTGTTCTCCAGTTCACCTAAAGACCAAGCAAAGAACTCTGGCAGTGTTGGCATTATGGTTGAAGCCCAATCAACCTGGGGATTAGAAATTCATTGATGTTTCTTGTTACTGTGAGGTCAGCTTTAGAAGCCAATAACCCTTCATATTAGCGGCAATCATGGTTTCTTCTTATCATCACCTCCCTGATCCCAAGGGCAGGTTTGTACCTCAGTATCCCCAGTGGTGAAGGATATAATTGCCTCACATCTTCACATGTTTAAAAAAGAGTTTCAGATTTATTGTATGAATATCTGGGGCTTCCACCACGTCATCGTGCCCCATGCCATGGGCTCTATGGGAAAGGTGTAAAAGGGCTGAAGGCTTTGCTGCCCTCTATCCTGCTTCCTCCGCTTGTCTCTAAACAGATCACCTGGGTAAGTCGTGCTCTTGGAGGCTTCTCGGGGCTCTCTCCCTGCCTCCATCAATACAGCCTCTCCCCAGACCCTTGCCTAACTCTGCCTGCAATTTGCAGTACTCCTTGCCTACGTGGAGGATGTCCTGCTCCAGCCTGTGTGCCCCTGTGTGCGGGGTGGCTGCCCCGGCCCCGCTGGCTGACAGCGCCAACGAGCCCTGCATGCAGCAGTGCCCCGACTCCACTGTGGTGATCCAGCCCCCGGCCACGGTGCTCACCTTGCCCGGGCCCATCCTCAGCTCCTTCCCTCAGCACGCCGTGGTCGGCTCGGCAGGAGTCCCGGCTGTTGCAGGGGGTTTTAGCGGCACTTTTGGAGGCCGTAGTGCCTTTGGGGACTATGGAGGCTATGGAGCCTTTGGGAGCTGCGGATACGGTGGCTGGCGTCGGGGCCTCAGGTACCTCAGTGGCAACTGCGGGCCCTGCTAAGCCCACCTCTGGCTCCAGTCTGTGATGAAGGAGAGCTCTGGAATTGGCCTGCAATATTCCCACCTGATGTTGCCGTTAAAGGCTCTGCTGTAGCATCATCAAGTTGAAGAGCCTGGAGGTCTCGTGCCTGCATGGGGCTCCTCTGTGCTTCTCCTCCCTGCTAGAGCTTTGCTTTAGGAATCAGTGCCCCATGATGATACAGCTAAGAATTGGATGCCTCCTGTAGCAAGACTGCTGCTCACCAATGCTCTGCCTTCTGCAAGGAGTCAGGGACTACACTTCTGCTATCTCCCTACTCCCCTGGACCTGAAATAAAAAAAAAAAAAGCTCTGTTACAACACATTCTGGACCCTGTCTTTTCTGTGACACTTCCTCCATTCGTTTCATCCTGTGAGGTGTGGGAGCTGCCATCGGGGAGTCCTCAAGAGCACCACAGGCGCTCCCTCTGCTCCTCCAAAGGCCCTGCACACACGGCCGTTACAAGAGGGTCACCACAGCTTCCTCAAGGGCAAACAACTGGTTAGCGACAACAGGGAGGCCAAGGGGCAGAGGAAGGAGTTTGAGGGATCCCACCAGCCTTTACTCCAGCCTGTTCTGTTTCCCTCCACTTCCTCCCACATCTGCATGGAGCACTATCAAGCTTTTCCCCACCACTGGGCCAGAAGCTCTTCCCTGTATACACAGCTTGCCTACCTGTAGCCGGGGGACACAGCTCTGGCCAAGTAGGACAGCAGTGCTCCACACAGCTCCATGCTGCAGACATGCTGCCAGACCTTGGCTGCACTTCCTCACACACCAGCACACAAAGCAACCTGCATGGCCAGGCCCACAGAACACCTGGCCATAACAGCTGTGATGAGGCACACCAGCTGCCTCCCACCACTCTGCCCTCACCCAGCATGCACGGGATGCTATGTGAGGCAGCACCCTGTGGTTGGCTGGCGGTCCTTGCACTGGAGCCTAGGGAGTTGTGTGGATGGGCAGAATTGGAAAAGATGTCCCCAAGCACAAGAGGAGACACACAAACTTCTGCGCAGGTGGTGGAGGAAAGCTGTGGCTGCTGTGACAGTTCACAGCCGTTTTCCCCTTCCCCTGCTTGACAATTACGGGTGATGCGTGTTCTCCTGAGCCCCCACCACTGACCAACGTGCTGCCCCGCTGCTCTTCTTGATTTCCCTCGCAGGAACAGTCTCAAAGAAAGACCACTGTGCAGAGCCAGGATCACACGATCAGAAGACGTTTGGGAAACGAAGGGACATGAGGCGGGTACGGACACGAACCGCCTACTCAAGGCCTTTGTGCTCCCTGGCTATGGATGGCTGCAATGGGTACATGGATGTGAGGGGAACCTGGGGCAGATTTGGTTGCGTCTCCTTCACCCCTTCCCAGTGGGCACAGTCAGAAGGTGGCAGCAGCCCTGACCATGCAGTGGCCATCTCTCTGTCTCCCCAGACCTCCACGGCTGACCACAGAAAAGGCAATATGAAGAGGTCAAACGTGCTGTGGTGGCTGTGCAAGACGTCCGTTTCTCTGTCATATTCTCAAAGTAGTATTGGGGATGCGTTGCCTTTCTACCCGGTGAGAGAACGGAGGAGGTTCAGGGGCATGTCCTCTACAAGACCCACTGGGGCCTCTGATCTTCAGTCGCAATGCCCTGCCCCAGCGGCCCAAAGACCCCAGGAGCAAAGGCAGGAGTGCAGCCAGCAGCCCAACTGCCCTGGCTCTGAGTTTTGGGGGAAGTCTGGAAGAAGAATGATGAAGAAATACCATGGGTCAAGAATGTGGTGCAACAGAGCTTTTATTGAAGGTCCAGGGAAGCAAGGAGACGGCAGAAGGGCAGCCCCTGGGCAGAGGCAGCCTCCAACTCCTTGCAAGATGCAGAGAGGAGGAGAGCAGCAGCCAGCCACAGGAAAAGGCAGTTCCATGGGGTTGCATTGTCATGGGGCAGCAAGTCCTGAAGCAAAGCCCAACTAGGACATGATAAAGAGAGAGCTGGGCCCCATGAAGGCACAGGACCTCCAAGCTCTGGAGACGAGTGATGCCAAAGCGGAGCTTTTCCTGCTGGTGTCACGTCGGGACGTTCCAGGGCAGCTGAGGAGCCCTCCTTGTTCAGGGGCTGGAGCCAGAGGTGGGCTTAGCAGGGCCCGCAGTTGCCACTGAGGTACCTGAGGCCCCGACGCCAGCCACCGTATCCGCAGCTCCCAAAGGCTCCATAGCCCCCATAGCCGCCAAGGCCTCCATAACCCCCAAGGCCTCCGTAGCCCAAAAGGCCTCCATAACCCCCACGGCCTCCATAGCCCAAAAGGCCACCATAACCCCCAAGGCCTCCATAGCCCCCAAAGGCACCACGGCCTCCAAAAGTGCCGCCAAAGCCCCCTGCAACAGCCGGGACTCCTGCCGAGCCGACCACGGCGTGCTGAGGGAAGGAGCTGAGGATGGGCCCGGGCAAGGTGAGCACCGTGGCCGGGGGCTGGATCACCACGGTGGAGTCGGGGCACTGCCGCACGCAGGGCTCATTGGCGCTGTCAGCCAGCGGGGCCGGGGCAGCCACCCTGCACACAGGGGCACACAGGCTGGAGCAGGACATCCTCCACGGAGGCAAGGAGTACTGCAAAGGGCAGGCAGAGTTAGGCATGGGTCTGGGGAGAGGCTGTATTGATGGAGGCAGGGAGAGAGCCCCGAGAAGCCTCCAAGAGCACGACTTACCCAGGTGATCTGTTTAGAGACAAGCGGAGGAAGCTGGATAGAGGGCTGCAAAGCCCTCAGCCCTTTTATATCTGTCTCAGGGAGCCTGTGGAATCAGGCAGGAGGTGGAAGCCTCAGATGTTCATACAACAATGCTGACAACCCCTCATGACACACGTGGTGATGCAGGGCAATTATATCTCTCCCCATTGGGGACACTGAGGAACAAATGTGCCCTGGGGAACAGGACCGTGACAGGAGGAGCAGACCATGACATACACATACATGAATGGCCAGCCACTGCTGAAGCTGATCTCATGTCATGAATAAATCCCAAAGAATTCCTAATCCCCCAGGTTGATCGGGGTTCACCCTCAGTACCAACAAAACCACAGCTCTTTACTTGGCCTTCAGATGAATTGGAAAGCAAGGAGTAGCACATGTCCCACAGGGCAAGGAGAAGGGCAATGGTTAGGGATGCTCCTCAACTCCCACCCAACTGCCCTTCAGCCCTTGCCTGTACAGGGTGATGGTGAGTGTTTGGAAGCTTCTGCAAGTGGGTGGGATGGCTTCATCTGTTTACCCAAACTTCTACCACCTCCGTTTACCACCCTCTGAAACGGAAGTAATCACAGGCGTGCTGACTGTGCACAGTGTAGCAAAGTGGTTCTTTAGCAAAATACCTCTGACTCTTCCACATAGAAAAGTTTGGGATTAGGTAGAAATCAGGGTTTATTGGTGTTGTGAGGTCAGCTTCAGCAGTTGGTGACTTTCACGTAGTTGCATGTCACAGTCTGTCCCTCCCATCAACTCCTGTTCCTGTGGGCATGCTTTTGCCTCAGTGTCCTTGGTGGGGAGGGATACAATTGCCCTGAGTCCACGTTTCCCATGATTAGTGCTGGCTTTACTACATGAATGTCTGAGGCTTATAATTGCATGAATAACTGACGGATATAATTGCCCTGCATTTACATGCATGTCATCAATGGTGTCTGCTTTATTGCATGAATATCTGGGGCTTCCACCTCCTGCCTGATTCCACAGGATCCCTGAGACAGGTATAAAAGGGCTGACGGCTTTGCAGCCCTCTATCCCGCTTCCTCCGCTTGTCTCTAAACAGATCACCTGGGTAAGTCGTGCTCTTGGAGGCTTCTCGGGGCTCTCTCCCTGCCTCCATCAATACAGCCTCTCCCCAGACCCTTGCCTAACTCTGCCTGCCCTTTGCAGTACTCCTTGCCTTCGTGGAAGATGTCCTGCTCCAGCCTGTGTGCCCCTGTGTGCGGGGTGGCTGCCCCGGCCCCGCTGGCTGACAGCGCCAACGAGCCCTGCGTGCAGCAGTGCCCCGACTCCACCGTGGTGATCCAGCCCCCGGCCACGGTGCTCACCTTGCCCGGGCCCATCCTCAGCTCCTTCCCTCAGCACGCCGTGGTCGGCTCGGCAGGAGTCCCGGCTGTTGCAGGGGGCTTTGGTGGCACTTTTGGAGGCCGTGGTGCCTTTGGGGGCTATGGAGGCCTTGGGGGTTATGGTGGCCTTTTGGGCTATGGAGGCCTTGGGGGTTACGGAGGCCTTGGCGGCTATGGGGGCTACGGAGCTTTTGGGAGCTGTGGATATGGCGGCTCGCGTCGGGGCCTCAGGTACCTCAGTGGCAACTGCGGGCCCTGCTAAGCCCACCTCTGGCTCCAGCCCCTGAACAAGGAGAGCTCCTCAGCTGCCCTGGAACGTCCCGACATGACACCAGCATGATAGGCTCCCCTTTGGCGTCACCTGTCTCCAGAGCTTGGAGGCCTCGTGCCTGCATGCGGCCCAATTCTGACTTTTACCTGCCCCAATTGAGATTCTTTTCAGGACTTGCTGCCCCGTGACAGGCAGCACAGTATCTTCCTCCTGTTCATGTAGCATGGTTACTGGTCACCTCCTCTGTGCCTTTTCCAAGGAGCTGATGGATGCCTCTGCCCAGGGGCTGCCCTTCTGTCAACTTCCTGCTCCCATGGACTTTTAATAAAAGCACTGTTGCACCACATTCTTGACCCATGGTATTTCTTCATCGTTCTTCTTCCAGACTTCCCCCAAAACTCAGAGCCAGGGCAGTTGGGCTGCTGGCTGCACTCCTGCCTTTGCTACTGGGACCCTTGCTCCTGCACGTTAAGCTGAAGCAGGGGAGGTTTAGCTTGCACATCAGGAAGAGGTTCTTCACCACGAGGGTGGTCGCACACTGGAACAGGCTCCCCAGTGAATTAGTCACTGCACCGAGCCTGTCTGAATTTATGAAGGAATTGGACTGTGCAATTAGTCACATGGTCTAAAATTTTGGGAAGACCTGTGCGGTGTCAGGTTTTGGACTTGATGATCCTTATGGGTCCTTTCCAACTCGAGATACTCTATGATTCTATGATTCTTTGTGCAGCTGGGACAGGGCATTACGACTGAAGCAGAGGCCTCAGTGGGTCTTGTAGAGGACAGGCCCCTGAACCTCCTCCCTTCTCTCACCAGGTAGAATGGCAGTGAGTACCCAATCCTATTTTGAGAACATGAAAAAGCAACAGCCATCTTGCACAGCCACCACAGCATGTTTGACCTCTTTATATTGCCTTTTCTATGGTCAGCTGTGGAGGTCTGGGGAGACAGAGAGATGGCCACTGCATGGTCAGGGCTGCTGCCACCTGCTGACTGTGCCCATGTGCACAGCTGCAGGAGGTGGCACTGGGAAGGGGTGAAGGAGACACAACCAAGTCTGCCCAAGGTCCTCCACATGGCCATGAACACATCACAGCCATCCAGAGCCAGGAAACACAAAGGCCTTGAGTAGATGGTGCGTGTCTGTACCCACCTCATGTCCCTTCATTCCCTAAGTGTCTTCTGATCGTGTGATCCTGGCTCTGCACAGTGGTCTTTCTTTGAGACTGTTCCTGCAAGGGAAATCAAGAAGAGGAGTGGGGCAGCACGTTGGTCAGTGGTGGGTGCTCAGGAGAACATGCATCACCCATAATTCTCAAGGTAGGGGAAGGGAAAATTGGCATTTCTGCCCATCCACACAACTCCCCAGCCTCCAGTGCGAGGGCCGCCAGCCAACCACTGGGTGCTGCCTCACATAGCATCCCGTGCATGCTGGGTGAGGGCAGAGTGGTGGAAGGCAACAGGCGTACCTCATCACAGCTGTTATGGCCAGGTGTTCTGGGGTCCTGGCCATGCAGGTTGCTTTGTGTGCTGGTGTGTGAGGAAGGGCAGCCAAGGCCTGGCAGCATGTCTGCAGCATGGAGCTGTGTGGAGCACTGCTGTCCTACTTGGCCAGAGCTGTGTCCCCTGGCTACAGGTAGGCAAGCTGTGTATACAGGGAAGAGCTTCTAGCTCAGTGGTGGGGAAAAGCTTGTCAGTGCTCCATGGAGATTTGGGAGGAAGAGGAGGGAAACTGGAGGGGGTGGAGGAAAGGCTGGTGTGGGACCCTCAGCCTCTTTTGGATGCCCCATGGCCTCTCCAGCAGCTCCAACCAGGTCTTTTCACCTGGGGAGGCTGTGTCAACTCTCTTTTAAGAGCTGTGCTGCTCGGGGTAGGGCGTGGAGGTGAAGGAATGACTGCAGGACCTCTGAGAATGCCCCGGGTGGCAACTGGTAGGGTTGGACCCAGAAAGATGGTGCGTCCATATGGCAAGTGGGGAGAATAGGAAGTGTCAAGGAAAAACTGTGCTCAAGAATGTGGTATAACAGTTTTTATTACTGCTGTAGGGGACTGTAGGGAATCAGGGAGACGGCAGGAAGGAAGTTCCTGTCTACTTGCAGAAGGCAGAGCTGTACTGAGAAACAGCCATGCCACAGGAGGCGTCCATTCCTTGGCTGCATCGCCGTGCGGCAGTGAGTTCTGAAGCAAAGCTCAAACAGGGAGGAGAAGGACAGAGGGGCCCCATGCAGGCACAAGACCTCCAAGCTCTGGAGACAGGTGACGCTGAAGGGGAGCTCTTCGTAATGATGTCATGTCAGGATGTTCCAGGGCAGCTGAAGAGCTCTCATTCGTCAGGGGCAGGAGCCAGAGGTGGGCTTAGCAGGGCCCGCAGTTGCCACTGAGGTACCTGTGGCTCCGACGCCAGCCACCATATCCGCAGCTCCCAAAGGCTCCATAGCCCCCATAGCCACCAAGGCCTCCGTAACCCCCAAGGCCTCCATAGCCCAAAAGGCCACCATAACCCCCAAGGCCTCCATAGCCCCCAAAGGCACCACGGCCTCCAAAAGTGCCGCCAAAGCCCCCTGCAACAGCCGGGACTCCCGCCGAGCCGACCACGGCGTGCTGAGGGAAGGAGCTGAGGATAGGCCCGGGCAAGGTGAGCACCGTGGCCGGGGGCTGGATCACCACGGTGGAGTCGGGGCACTGCCGCACGCAGGGCTCGTTGGCGCTGTCAGCCAGCGGGGCCGGGGCAGCCACCCCGCACACAGGGGCACACAGGCTGGAGCAGGACATCTTCCACGAAGGCAAGGAGTACTGCAAAGGGCAGGCAGAGTTAGGCAAGGGTCTGGGGAGAGGCTGTATTGATGGAGGCAGGGAGAGAGCCCCGAGAAGCCTCCAAGAGCACGACTTACCCAGGTGATCTGTTTAGAGACAAGCGGAGGAAGCTGGATAGAGGGCTGCAAAGCCCTCAGCCCTTTTCCTGACATCAAACATAGGTGAAAGCCCCAGATATTCCTGCAATGTTGCCAGCATGAATCATGACAAATGTGGAGATGCAAGGCAATTATATCCCTCCCCATCGGGGACACCGAAACGCAAACATGCCCTCAGGAACAGGAGGTCATGGGAGGAACAGACCATGACACGCAACTACATCAAAGGCCAGCTGTTTTTTAAACTGACCTCACGGCACCAATAAACCCTGATTTCTTCCTAATCCCAAACTTTGTCTATGTAGAAGTGTCATGGGCAATTTGTTGAAGAAGTGCCTTTTTATCTCTGTGCACAACCAGCATACCTGTCATTACCTCCCTTTTATGGGCTGGTAAACAGAGGTGGTGGAAAATTGGGTGAAGGGATGAAGCCATCCTACCCACGTGAAGCAGCTCCCAAACACTCACCATCACCCTGTACAGGCAGTGGCTGTGAGGCACTCAAGTGGGAGTTGAGGAGCATCCCTAACCATTGCCCTTCTCCCTGCCCTGTGGAACATGTGCTACTCCTTGTTCTCCAATTCGCCTGAAGGCCAAGCAAAGAGCTGTGGCTGTGTTGGTATCATGGGTGAAGCCCAATCAACCTGGGGGATTAGAACTCATTGGGGTTTATTGGTGCCATGAGGTCAGTTCCAGCAGTGTCTAGCCTTTTATGTATGTGAGTGTCATGGTCTGTCCCTCCCATCACCTCCCTGTTCCTTAGGACACGTATGAGCCGCAGTGTCCCCAGTGTGGAGGGATATAATTGTCTCGCATCTCCACGTGTGTCATGATTTGTGCTGGCTTTATTGCATGAATATCTGACGCTTCCACCTCCGCCCCCTGCCTGATGCTGCAGGCTGTCTGGGACAGGTATAAAAGGGCTGAGGGCTTTGCAGCCCTCTATCCTGCTTCCTCCGCTTGTCTCTAAACAGATCACCTGGGTAAGTCATGCTCTTGGAGGCTTCTCGGGGCTCTCTCCCTGCCTCCATCAATACAGCCTCTCCCCAGACCCTTGCCTAACTCTGCCTGCCCTTTGCAGTACTCCTTGCCTTCGTGGAAGATGTCCTGCTCCAGCCTGTGTGCCCCTGTGTGCGGGGTGGCTGCCCCGGCCCCGCTGGCTGACAGCGCCAACGAGCCCTGCGTGCAGCAGTGCCCCGACTCCACCGTGGTGATCCAGCCCCCGGCCACGGTGCTCACCTTGCCCGGGCCCATCCTCAGCTCCTTCCCTCAGCACACCGTGGTCGGCTCGGCAGGAGTCCCGGCTGTTGCAGGGGGCTTTGGCGGCACTTTTGGAGGCCGTGGTGCCTTTGGGGGCTATGGAGGCCTTGGGGGTTATGGTGGCCTTTTGGGCTATGGAGGCCTTGGGGGTTACGGAGGCCTTGGCGGCTATGGGGGCTATGGAGCCTTTGGGAGCTGCGGATACGGTGGCTGGCGTCGGAGCCACAGGTACCTCAGTGGCAACTGCGGGCCCTGCTAAGCCCACCACTGGCTCCTGCCCCTGATGAAGGACAACTCTGGAGCTGCCCTGGAACCTTCCCAACGTTCATTGCCAGGAAAGGCTCCCCTTCATCATCACTCGTCTCCACTGATTGGGGGCCCCAGATTCTTCCTTCTCCTGCTCTAACTGAGCTTTGCTTCAGGACTTGCTGCCCCGTGACGATGTAGCCCACAGCTGTCTGCCTATTTCTGCATCGTGACTGCTTCTGCCGCCATCTGCAAGGAGTCAGGGGCTGCCACGTGCCAGGGGCTGCCTTTCTGCCATCTCCCTTCTCCCCTAGACCTGCAATAAAAGCTCTGTTTTGCCACATTCTTGATCCTGTCTTTTCTATGACCCTTAATGCATTTGCTCCTTGCTGTGAGCCCATGCAGGCCCCCAGGGTCCATTCCTGAGAGCTGCAATCCTGGGACATTCTCAGAGGCCCTCAGGAACTCCCTCACCTCTACGGCCATGACCATCAGAAGATGACCTTGATGGTCAGAGCAGCCGTCAGTGAAGGGTCACCACAGTGGGGCCACACACAGAACCATCACCAACCACTGCTCCCTCAGCGCTCACACCATCTCACCCTCATCCTGGGCAATTAACAGCTACAGCCCAAGATGAGAGGTTGGTAACGAAAAGCACTTCTTGTCTACTCTGGCAGCTCCCTAGGGGCTTCCTGAAGGCCTTGGACTTTTATGTCTCTGGGAACTGTCACAGCCTCCCCAACGGCAAAGACCTGGTTAGAGCCACCTGAGAGGCCACTTGGGCAGAGGAGGGAGGCTGAGGGACCCCACCAGCCTTTACTCCACCCCCTCCAGTTTCCCTTCCTCCCACATCTGCATGGAGCACTGGCAGGCTTTTCCCCACCACTGGGCCAGAAGCTCTTCCCTGTATACACAGCTTGCCTACCTGTAGCCGGGGGACACAGCTCTGGCCAAGTAGGACAGCAGTGCTCCACACAGCTCCATGCTGCAGACATGCTGCCAGGCCTTGGCTGCCCTTCCTCACACACCAGCACACAAAGCAACCTGCGTGGCCAGGCCCCCAGAACACCTGGCCATAACAGCTGTGATGAGGCACACCAGCTGCCTCCCACCACTCTGCCCTCACCCAGCATGCACGGGATGCTATGTGAGGCAGCACCCAGTGGTTGGCTGGCGGCCCTCGCACTGGAGGCTGGGGAGTTGTGTGGATGGGCAGAAATGCCAATTTTCCCTTCCCCTACCTTGAGAATTATGGGTGATGCATGTTCCCCTGAGCCCCCACCACTGACCAACATGCTGCCCCGCTCCTCTTCTTGATTTCCCTTGCAGGAACAGTCTCAAAGAAAGACCACTGTGCAGAGCCAGGATCACATGATCAGAAGACACTTAGGGAATGAAGGGACATGAGGTGGGTACAGACACGCACCATCTACTCAAGGCCTTTGTGTTTCCTGGCTCTGGATGGCTGTGATGTGTTCATGGCCATGTGGAGGACCTTGGGCAGACTTGGTTGTGTCTCCTTCACCCCTTCCCAGTGCCACCTCCTGCAGCTGTGCACATGGGCACAGTCAGCAGGTGGCAGCAGCCCTGACCATGCAGTGGCCATCTCTCTGTCTCCCCAGACCTCCACAGCTGACCATAGAAAAGGCAATATAAAGAGGTCAAACATGCTGTGGTGGCTGTGCAAGATGGCTGTTGCTTTTTCATGTTCTCAAAGTAGTATTGGGGATGCGTTGCCTTTCTACCCGGTGAGAGAAGGGAGGAGGTTCAGGGGCCTGTCCTCTACAAGACCCACTGGGGCCTCTGCTTCAGTCGTAATGCCCTGTCCCAGCTGCACAAAGAATCATAGAATCATAGAGTATCTCGAGTTGGAAAGGACCCATAAGGATCATCAAGTCCAAAACCTGACACTGCACAGGTCTTTCCAAAGTTTTAGACCATGTGACTAATTGCACAGTCCAGTTCCTTCATAAATTCAGACAGGCTCGGTGCAGTGACTAATTCACTGGGGAGCCTGTTCCAGTGTGTGACCACCCTCGTGGTGAAGAACCTCTTCCTGATGTGCAAGCTAAACCTCCCCTGCTTCAGCTTAACGTGCAGGAGCAAGGGTCCCAGTAGCAAAGGCAGGAGTGCAGCCAGCAGCCCAACTGCCCTGGCTCTGAGTTTTGGGGGAAGTCTGGAAGAAGAACGATGAAGAAATACCATGGGTCAAGAATGTGGTGCAACAGTGCTTTTATTAAAAGTCCATGGGAGCAGGAAGTTGACAGAAGGGCAGCCCCTGGGCAGAGGCATCCATCAGCTCCTTGGAAAAGGCACAGAGGAGGTGACCAGTAACCATGCTACATGAACAGGAGGAAGATACTGTGCTGCCTGTCACGGGGCAGCAAGTCCTGAAAAGAATCTCAATTGGGGCAGGTAAAAGTCAGAATTGGGCCGCATGCAGGCACGAGGCCTCCAAGCTCTGGAGACAGGTGACGCCAAAGGGGAGCCTATCATGCTGGTGTCATGTCGGGACGTTCCAGGGCAGCTGAGGAGCTCTCCTTGTTCAGGGGCTGGAGCCAGAGGTGGGCTTAGCAGGGCCCGCAGTTGCCACTGAGGTACCTGAGGCCCCGACGCGAGCCGCCGTATCCACAGCTCCCAAAAGCTCCGTAGCCCCCATAGCCGCCAAGGCCTCCATAACCCCCAAGGCCTCCATAGCCCAAAAGGCCACCATAACCCCCAAGGCCTCCATAGCCCCCAAAGGCACCACGGCCTCCAAAAGTGCCGCCAAAGCCCCCTGCAACAGCCGGGACTCCTGCCGAGCCGACCACGGCGTGCTGAGGGAAGGAGCTGAGGATGGGCCCGGGCAAGGTGAGCACCGTGGCCGGGGGCTGGATCACCACGGTGGAGTCGGGGCACTGCCGCACGCAGGGCTCATTGGCGCTGTCAGCCAGCGGGGCCGGGGCAGCCACCCCGCACACAGGGGCACACAGGCTGGAGCAGGACATCTTCTACGAAGGCAAGGAGTACTGCAAAGGGCAGGCAGAGTTAGGCAAGGGTCTGGGGAGAGGCTGTATTGATGGAGGCAGGGAGAGAGCCCCGAGAAGCCTCCAAGAGCACGACTTACCCAGGTGATCTGTTTAGAGACAAGCGGAGGAAGCAGGATAGAGGGCTGCAAAGCCCTCAGCCCTTTTATACCTGTCTCAGAGAGCCCCTGACATCAAACATAGGTGAAAGCCCCAGATATTCCTGCAATGTTGCCAGCATGAATCATGACAAATGTGGAGATGCAAGGCAATTATATCCCTCCCCATCGGGGACACCGAAACGCATACATGCCCTCAGGAACAGGAGGTCATGGGAGGAACAGACCATGACACGCAACTACATCAAAGGCCAGCTGTTTTTTAAACTGACCTCACGGCACCAATAAACCCTGATTTCTTCCTAATCCCAAACTTTGTCTATGTAGAAGTGTCATGGGCAATTTGTTGAAGAAGTGCCTTTTTATCTCTGTGCACAACCAGCATACCTGTCATTACCTCCCTTTTATGGGCTGGTAAACAGAGGTGGTGGAAAATTGGGTGAAGGGATGAAGCCATCCTACCCACGTGAAGCAGCTCCCAAACACTCACCATCACCCTGTACAGGCAGTGGCTGTGAGGCACTCAAGTGGGAGTTGAGGAGCATCCCTAACCATTGCCCTTCTCCCTGCCCTGTGGAACATGTGCTACTCCTTGTTCTCCAATTCGCCTGAAGGCCAAGCAAAGAGCTGTGGCTGTGTTGGTATCATGGGTGAAGCCCAATCAACCTGGGGGATTAGAACTCATTGGGGTTTATTGGTGCCATGAGGTCAGTTCCAGCAGTGTCTAGCCTTTTATGTATGTGAGTGTCATGGTCTGTCCCTCCCATCACCTCCCTGTTCCTTAGGACACGTATGAGCCGCAGTGTCCCCAGTGTGGAGGGATATAATTGTCTCGCATCTCCACGTGTGTCATGATTTGTGCTGGCTTTATTGCATGAATATCTGACGCTTCCACCTCCGCCCCCTGCCTGATGCTGCAGGCTGTCTGGGACAGGTATAAAAGGGCTGAGGGCTTTGCAGCCCTCTATCCTGCTTCCTCCGCTTGTCTCTAAACAGATCACCTGGGTAAGTCATGCTCTTGGAGGCTTCTCGGGGCTCTCTCCCTGCCTCCATCAATACAGCCTCTCCCCAGACCCTTGCCTAACTCTGCCTGCCCTTTGCAGTACTCCTTGCCTTCGTGGAAGATGTCCTGCTCCAGCCTGTGTGCCCCTGTGTGCGGGGTGGCTGCCCCGGCCCCGCTGGCTGACAGCGCCAACGAGCCCTGCGTGCAGCAGTGCCCCGACTCCACCGTGGTGATCCAGCCCCCGGCCACGGTGCTCACCTTGCCCGGGCCCATCCTCAGCTCCTTCCCTCAGCACACCGTGGTCGGCTCGGCAGGAGTCCCGGCTGTTGCAGGGGGCTTTGGCGGCACTTTTGGAGGCCGTGGTGCCTTTGGGGGCTATGGAGGCCTTGGGGGTTATGGTGGCCTTTTGGGCTATGGAGGCCTTGGGGGTTACGGAGGCCTTGGCGGCTATGGGGGCTATGGAGCCTTTGGGAGCTGCGGATACGGTGGCTGGCGTCGGAGCCACAGGTACCTCAGTGGCAACTGCGGGCCCTGCTAAGCCCACCACTGGCTCCTGCCCCTGATGAAGGACAACTCTGGAGCTGCCCTGGAACCTTCCCAACGTTCATTGCCAGGAAAGGCTCCCCTTCATCATCACTCGTCTCCACTGATTGGGGGCCCCAGATTCTTCCTTCTCCTGCTCTAACTGAGCTTTGCTTCAGGACTTGCTGCCCCGTGACGATGTAGCCCACAGCTGTCTGCCTATTTCTGCATCGTGACTGCTTCTGCCGCCATCTGCAAGGAGTCAGGGGCTGCCACGTGCCAGGGGCTGCCTTTCTGCCATCTCCCTTCTCCCCTAGACCTGCAATAAAAGCTCTGTTTTGCCACATTCTTGATCCTGTCTTTTCTATGACCCTTAATGCATTTGCTCCTTGCTGTGAGCCCATGCAGGCCCCCAGGGTCCATTCCTGAGAGCTGCAATCCTGGGACATTCTCAGAGGCCCTCAGGAACTCCCTCACCTCTACGGCCATGACCATCAGAAGATGACCTTGATGGTCAGAGCAGCCGTCAGTGAAGGGTCACCACAGTGGGGCCACACACAGAACCATCACCAACCACTGCTCCCTCAGCGCTCACACCATCTCACCCTCATCCTGGGCAATTAACAGCTACAGCCCAAGATGAGAGGTTGGTAACGAAAAGCACTTCTTGTCTACTCTGGCAGCTCCCTAGGGGCTTCCTGAAGGCCTTGGACTTTTATGTCTCTGGGAACTGTCACAGCCTCCCCAACGGCAAAGACCTGGTTAGAGCCACCTGAGAGGCCACTGGGCAGAGGAGGGAGGCTGAGGGACCCCACCAGCCTTTACTCCACCCCCTCCAGTTTCCCTTCCTCCCACATCTGCATGGAGCACTGGCAGGCTTTTCCCCACCACTGGGCCAGAAGCTCTTCCCTGTATACACAGCTTGCCTACCTGTAGCCGGGGGACACAGCTCTGGCCAAGTAGGACAGCAGTGCTCCACACAGCTCCATGCTGCAGACATGCTGCCAGGCCTTGGCTGCCCTTCCTCACACACCAGCACACAAAGCAACCTGCGTGGCCAGGCCCCCAGAACACCTGGCCATAACAGCTGTGATGAGGCACACCAGCTGCCTCCCACCACTCTGCCCTCACCCAGCATGCACGGGATGCTATGTGAGGCAGCACCCAGTGGTTGGCTGGCGGCCCTCGCACTGGAGGCTGGGGAGTTGTGTGGATGGGCAGAAATGCCAATTTTCCCTTCCCCTACCTTGAGAATTATGGGTGATGCATGTTCCCCTGAGCCCCCACCACTGACCAACGTGCTGCCCCGCTCCTCTTCTTGATTTCCCTTGCAGGAACAGTCTCAAAGAAAGACCACTGTGCAGAGCCAGGATCACACGATCAGAAGACACTTAGGGAATGAAGGGACATGAGGTGGGTACAGACACGCACCATCTACTCAAGGCCTTTGTGTTTCCTGGCTCTGGATGGCTGTGATGTGTTCATGGCCATGTGGAGGACCTTGGGCAGACTTGGTTGTGTCTCCTTCACCCCTTCCCAGTGCCACCTCCTGCAGCTGTGCACATGGGCACAGTCAGCAGGTGGCAGCAGCCCTGACCATGCAGTGGCCATCTCTCTGTCTCCCCAGACCTCCACAGCTGACCATAGAAAAGGCAATATAAAGAGGTCAAACATGCTGTGGTGGCTGTGCAAGATGGCTGTTGCTTTTTCATGTTCTCAAAGTAGTATTGGGGATGCGTTGCCTTTCTACCCGGTGAGAGAAGGGAGGAGGTTCAGGGGCCTGTCCTCTACAAGACCCACTGGGGCCTCTGCTTCAGTCGTAATGCCCTGTCCCAGCTGCACAAAGAATCATAGAATCATAGAGTATCTCGAGTTGGAAAGGACCCATAAGGATCATCAAGTCCAAAACCTGACACTGCACAGGTCTTTCCAAAGTTTTAGACCATGTGACTAATTGCACAGTCCAGTTCCTTCATAAATTCAGACAGGCTCGGTGCAGTGACTAATTCACTGGGGAGCCTGTTCCAGTGTGTGACCACCCTCGTGGTGAAGAACCTCTTCCTGATGTGCAAGCTAAACCTCCCCTGCTTCAGCTTAACGTGCAGGAGCAAGGGTCCCAGTAGCAAAGGCAGGAGTGCAGCCAGCAGCCCAACTGCCCTGGCTCTGAGTTTTGGGGGAAGTCTGGAAGAAGAACAATGAAGAAATACCATGGGTCAAGAATGTGGTGCAACAGTGCTTTTATTAAAAGTCCATGGGAGCAAGAAGTTGACAGAAGGGCAGCCCCTGGGCAGAGGCATCCATCAGCTCCTTGGAAAAGGCACAGAGGAGGTGACCAGTAACCATGCTACATGAACAGGAGGAAGATACTGTGCTGCCTGTCACGGGGCAGCAAGTCCTGAAAAGAATCTCAATTGGGGCAGGTAAAAGTCAGAATTGGGCCGCATGCAGGCACGAGGCCTCCAAGCTCTGGAGACAGGTGACGCCAAAGGGGAGCCTATCATGCTGGTGTCATGTCGGGACGTTCCAGGGCAGCTGAGGAGCTCTCCTTGTTCAGGGGCTGGAGCCAGAGGTGGGCTTAGCAGGGCCCGCAGTTGCCACTGAGGTACCTGAGGCCCCGACGCGAGCCGCCGTATCCACAGCTCCCAAAAGCTCCGTAGCCCCCATAGCCGCCAAGGCCTCCGTAACCCCCAAGGCCTCCATAGCCCAAAAGGCCACCATAACCCCCAAGGCCTCCATAGCCCCCAAAGGCACCACGGCCTCCAAAAGTGCCGCCAAAGCCCCCTGCAACAGCCGGGACTCCTGCCGAGCCGACCACGGCGTGCTGAGGGAAGGAGCTGAGGATGGGCCCGGGCAAGGTGAGCACCGTGGCCGGGGGCTGGATCACCACGGTGGAGTCGGGGCACTGCCGCACGCAGGGCTCGTTGGCGCTGTCAGCCAGCGGGGCCGGGGCAGCCACCCCGCACACAGGGGCACACAGGCTGGAGCAGGACATCTTCCACGAAGGCAAGGAGTACTGCAAAGGGCAGGCAGAGTTAGGCAAGGGTCTGGGGAGAGGCTGTAATGTTGGAGGCAGGGAGAGAGCCCCGAGAAGCCTCCAAGAGCACGACTTACCCAGGTGATCTGTTTAGAGACAAGCGGAGGAAGCAGGTGTCCTGGTTTCAGTTAGCACAGAATTAATTTTCTTCCTAGTAGCTGGTGGAATGCTGTGTTTTGGCTTAGAATGAGAAGAGTGCTGATAACACCCCGATGCTTTAATTGTTGCAGAGCAGTGCTTATACTAAGCCAAGGACATCTCAGCCTTTGCTCTGTCCTGCCAACGGGCAGGCTGGGGGGTGCAGTAAGAGCTGGGAGGGGACAGACCCAGGACAGGTGACCCAAACTAGCCAAAGGGGTATTCCATACCATCTGACGTCATGCTAAACAATATATAGGGGTGGCTAGCCGGGGGGAGGGGGGCCGGACTGCTCGGGGTTAGGCTGGGCATCGGTCAGCGGGTGGTGAGCAATTGCATTGTGCATCACTTGTTTGTACATACTATTATTACTTTCGTATTATCCCCATTGTATCATCATTATTATTATTGTTATTATTATTTTTGTTATTTTTTTTTCCTGTCTTATTAAACTGTCTTTATCTCAACTCACGGGCTTCACTTTCCATTTCTCTCCCCCGTCCCAGAGAGGGAGGGGGGAGGGTGAGCGAACGGCTGCGTGGTGTTTAGCTGCCGGTCGGGTTAAACCACGACAGCAGGATAGAGGGCTGCAAAGCCCTCAGCCCTTTTATACTTGTCCCAGACAGCCTGCAGCATCAGGCAGGGGGCGGAGGTGGAAGAGTCAGATATTCATGCAATAAAGCCAGCACAAATCATGACACACGTGGAGATGCGAGGCAATTATATCCCTCCCCATTGTGGACCCTGAGGTACAAATGTTCCATGGGAAACTGGGAGTTGCTGGAAGGAACAGACCATGACACTCTTCTACATGAAAGACAAGCTGCTGCAAAACTGACCTTGTGGCACCAAGAAACCCCAATGAATTCCTAATTCCCCAGGCAGATGTGGCTTCAGCCACAATTCCAACATAGCCACAGCTCTTTGCTTGGCCTTCAGGCAAATTGGAGAGCAAGGAGTAGCACATGTTCCACAGGGCAGTGAAAAGGGCAATCGCAGGGATGCTCCTCAACTCCCACTTGAGTGCCTCACAGCCCTTGCCTGTACAGGGTGATGGTGAGTGTTAGGGAGCTTCTGCAAGTGGGTGGGATGGCTTCATGCCTTTACCCAAACATCCAACACCTCTGTTTACCAGCCCGTAAAAGAGAGGTAATGACAGGTGTGCTGGCTTTGCGCAGAGTTGCAAAGAGCTTCTTCCGTAAAATACCCCCTGATACTTCCTCATAGACAAAGTTTCAGATTATGAACACATTGGGATTTACTGGTGCTATGAGGTCAGCTTTAGCGGCTCCTAGCCTTTCATGTAGGTGAGTATCATGGTCTGTCCCTCCCATCACCGCCCTATTCCTCAGGACATGTTTAGCGACTCATGTCTGTGATGGGGAAGGACATAATTGCACAACATCTCCACGTGTCATGTTGCTTGTTAGCTTTAAAGCATTAATATCTGAGGCTTCAAACTGTTCGATGCTGCAGGCTGTCTGGGACAGGTATAAAAGGGCTGAGGGCTTTGCAGCCCTCTATCCTGCTTCCTCCGCTTGTCTCTAAACAGATCACCTGGGTAAGTCGTGCTCTTGGAGGCTTCTCGGGGCTCTCTCCCTGCCTCCATCAATACAGCCTCTCCCCAGACCCTTGCCTAACTCTGCCTGCCCTTTGCAGTACTCCTTGCCTCCGTGGAGGATGTCCTGCTCCAGCCTGTGTGCCCCTGCGTGCGGGGTGGCTGCCCCGGCCCCGCTGGCTGACAGCGCCAACGAGCCCTGCGTGCGGCAGTGCCCCGACTCCACCGTGGTGATCCAGCCCCCGGCCACGGTGCTCACCTTGCCCGGGCCCATCCTCAGCTCCTTCCCTCAGCACGCCGTGGTCGGCTCGGCGGGAGTCCCGGCTGTTGCAGGGGGCTTTGGCGGCACTTTTGGAGGCCGTGGTGCCTTTGGGGGCTATGGAGGCCTTGGGGGTTATGGTGGCCTTTTGGGCTACGGAGGCCTTGGGGGTTATGGAGGCCTTGGCGGCTATGGGGGCTATGGAGCCTTTGGGAGCTGCGGATACGGTGGCTGGCGTCGGGGTCTCAGGTACCTCAGTGGCAACTGCGGGCCCTGCTAAGCCCACCTCTGGCTCCAGCCCCTGAACAAGGAGAGCTCCTCAGCTGCCCTGGAACGTCCCGACGTGACACCAGCAGGAAAAGCTCCTCTTTGGCATCACTCGTCTCCAGAGCTTGGAGGTCCTGTGCCTTCATGGGGCCCAGCTCTCTCTTTATCATGTCCTAGTTGGGCTTTGCTTCAGGACTTGCTGCCCCATGACAATGCAACCCCATGGAACTGCCTTTTCCTGTGGCTGGCTGCTGCTCTCCTCCTCTCTGCATCTTGCAAGGAGTTGGAGGCTGCCTCTGCCCAGGGGCTGCCCTTCTGCCGTCTCCTTGCTTCCCTGGACCTTCAATAAAAGCTCTGTTGCACCACATTCTTGACCCATGGTATTTCTTCATCATTCTTCTTCCAGACTTCCCCCAAACCTCAGAGCCAGGGCAGTTGGGCTGCTGGCTGCACTCCTGCCTTTGCTCCTGGGGTCTTTGGGCCGCTGGGGCAGGGCATTGCGACTGAAGATCAGAGGCCCCAGTGGGTCTTGTAGAGGACAGGCCCCTGAACCTCCTCCCTTCTCTCACCGGGTAGAAAGGCAACGCATCCCCAATACTACTTTGAGAACATGACAGAGAAACGGACGTCTTGCACAGCCACCACAGCACGTTTGACCTCTTCATATTGCCTTTTCTATGGTCAGCCGTGGAGGTCTGGGGAGACAGAGAGATGGCCACTGCATGGTCAGGGCTGCTGCTACCTGCTGACTGTGCCCATGTGCACAGCTGCAGGTGGTGGCACTGGGAAGGGGTGAAGGAGACACAACCAAGTCTGCCCCAGGTTCCCCTCACATCCATGTACCCATTGCAGCCATCCAGAGCCAGGGAGCACAAAGGCCTTGAGTAGGCGGTTCGTGTCCGTACCCGCCTCATGTCCCTTCGTTTCCCAAACGTCTTCTGATCGTGTGATCCTGGCTCTGCACAGTGGTCTTTCTTTGAGACTGTTCCTGCGAGGGAAATCAAGAAGAGCAGCGGGGCAGCACGTTGGTCAGTGGTGGGGGCTCAGGAGAACACGCATAACCCGTAATTGTCAAGGCAGGGGAAGGGGAAAACGGCTGTGAACTGTCAAAGCAGCCTCAGCTTTCCTCCACCACCTGCGCAGAAGTTTGTGTGTCTCCTCTTGTGCTTGGGGACATCTTTTCCAATTCTGCCCATCCGCACCACTCCCTAGGCTCCAGTGCAAGGACCGCCAGCCAACCACAGGGTGCTGCCTCACATAGCATCCCGTGCATGCTGGGTGAGGGCAGAGTGGTGGGAGGCAGCCGGTGTGCCTCATCACAGCTGTTATGGCCAGGTGTTCTGGGGGCCTGGCCATGCAGATTGCTTTGTGTGCTGGTGTGTGAGGAAGGGCAGCCAAGGTCTGGCAGCATGTCTGCAGCATGGAGCTGTGTGGAGCACTGCTGTCCTACTTGGCCAGAGCTGTGTCCCCCGGCTACAGGTAGGCAAGCTGTGTATACAGGGAAGAGCTTCTGGCCCAGTGGTGGGGAAAAGCTTGCCAGTGCTCCATGGAGATTTGGGAGGAAGAGGAGGGAAACTGGAGGGGGTGGAGGAAAGGCTAGTGGGGGACCCTCAGACTCCTTCCTCTGCCCCTTGGCCTCCCTGTTGACTCTAACCAGGCGTTTGCCCTTGGGGAGGCTGTGACGACCCTCATGTAATGGCCGTGTGTGCAGGGCCTTTGGAGGAGCTGAGGGAGCGCCTGTGGTGCTCTTGAGGACTCCCCGATGGCAGCTCCCAGGCCTCACAGGAAGTGTCACAGAACAGACAGGGTCCAGAATGTGTTGTAACAGAGCTTTTATTTCAGGTCCAGGGGAGCAGGGAGATGGCAGAAGGGCAGCCCCTGACTCCTTGCAGAAGGCAGAGCGTTGGTGAGCAGCAGTCTTGCAACAGGAGGAGTCCAATTCTTGGCTGCATCATTGTGGGGCACTGATTCCTAAAGCAAAGCTCAAACGGGAAGGAGAAGCACAGAGGAGCCCCATGCAGGCACAAGACCTCCAGGCTCTTCAACTTGATGATGCTACAGCGGAGCCTTTAACGGCAACATCAGGTGGGAATATTGCAGGCCAATTCCAGAGCTCTCCTTCACCACAGAGTGGAGCCAGAGGTGGGCTTAGCAGGGCCCGCAGTTGCCACTGAGGTACCTGAGGCCCCGACGCCAGCCACCGTATCCGCAGCTCCCAAAGGCTCCATAGCCCCCATAGCCGCCAAGGCCTCCATAATCCCCAAGGCCTCCGTAGCCCAAAAGGCCACCATAACCCCCAAGGCCTCCATAGCCCCCAAAGGCACCACGGCCTCCAAAAGTGCCGCCAAAGCCCCCTGCAACAGCCGGGACTCCCGCCGAGCCGACCACGGCGTGCTGAGGGAAGGAGCTGAGGATGGGCCCGGGCAAGGTGAGCACCGTGGCCGGGGGCTGGATCACCACGGTGGAGTCGGGGCACTGCCGCACGCAGGGCTCGTTGGCGCTGTCAGCCAGCGGGGCCGGGGCAGCCACCCCGCACACAGGGGCAGACAGGCTGGAGCAGGACATCTTCCACGGAGGCAAGGAGTACTGCAAAGGGCAGGCAGAGTTAGGCAAGGGTCTGGGGAGAGGCTGTATTGATGGAGGCAGGGAGAGAGCCCTGAGAAGCCTCCAAGAGCACGACTTACCCAGGTGATCTGTTTAGAGACAAGCGGAGGAAGCGGGATAGAGGGCTGCAAAGCCCTCAGCCCTTTTATACCTGTCTCAGAGAGCCCCTGGCATCAAACATAGGTGGAAGCCCCAGATATTCCTGCAATAAAGCTGACAGCCTGCATGAAAGTGTGGTGAGGTGGGGCAATTATATCCCTCCCCATTTGGGACATGGAGGTGCAAACTTGCACTGGGAAATAGGGAGGTGATGGGAGGGACAGACAATGACACCCACCTACATGAAAGGCCAGCCACTGCTGAAGCTGACCTCACGGCACCAATAAACCCCAATGAGTTCCTAATCCTCCGGGCCGATTGGGCTGCACCCACAATGCCAACATAGCCACAGCTCTTTACTTGGCCTTCAGGTGAATTGGAGAGCAAGGAGTAGCACATGTCCCACGGGGCAGGGAGAACGGCAATGGTAGGGATGCTCCTCAACTCCCACCCAAGTGACTCACAGCCCCTGCCTATACAGGGTGATAGTGAGTGTTTGGAAGCTTCCGCAAGTGGCTGTGATGGCTTCATGCCTTTACCCAAACTTCCAACACCTCTGTTTACCAGCCCATAAAAGGTGAATAATGACAGGTGTGCTGGCTGTGCACAGGGTACCAAAGTGCTTCTTCGGCAAAATGCACGTGACTGTTCCACATAGAAAATGTTTAGGATTAGGAATTCATTGGGGTTTATTGGTGCCATGAGGTCAGCTTCAGGAGTGACAGGCCTTTCATGTAGTTGCATGTCACGGTCTGTCCCTTCCATCACATTCCTCTTCCCCAGGGTATGTTTGCGCCTCGATGTCCCCAATGGGGAAGGATATAATTTCCCCACATCATCACGTGTGTCGTCAAGGGTGTCAGCTTTATTGCATGAATATCTGGGGCTTCCACCTATGTTTGATGCCAGGGGCTCTCTGAGACAGGTATAAAAGGGCTGAGGGCTTTGCAGCCCTCTATCCTGCTTCCTCCGCTTGTCTCTAAACAGATCACCTGGGTAAGTCGTGCTCTTGGAGGCTTCTCGGGGCTCTCTCCCTGCCTCCATCAATACAGCCTCTCCCCAGACCCTTGCCTAACTCTGCCTGCCCTTTGCAGTACTCCTTGCCTCCGTGGAGGATGTCCTGCTCCAGCCTGTGTGCCCCTGCGTGCGGGGTGGCTGCCCCGGCCCCGCTGGCTGACAGCGCCAACGAGCCCTGCGTGCGGCAGTGCCCCGACTCCACCGTGGTGATCCAGCCCCCGGCCACGGTGCTCACCTTGCCCGGGCCCATCCTCAGCTCCTTCCCTCAGCACGCCGTGGTCGGCTCGGCGGGAGTCCCGGCTGTTGCAGGGGGCTTTGGCGGCACTTTTGGAGGCCGTGGTGCCTTTGGGGGCTATGGAGGCCTTGGGGGTTATGGTGGCCTTTTGGGCTATGGAGGCCTTGGGGGTTATGGAGGCCTTGGCGGCTATGGGGGCTATGGAGCCTTTGGGAGCTGCGGATACGGTGGCTGGCGTCGGGGCCTCAGGTACCTCAGTGGCAACTGCGGGCCCTGCTAAGCCCACCTCTGGCTCCAGCCCCTGAACAAGGAGAGCTCCTCAGCTGCCCTGGAACGTCCCGACGTGACACCAGCAGGAAAAGCTCCGCTTTGGCATCACTCGTCTCCAGAGCTTGGAGGTCCTGTGCCTTCATGGGGCCCAGCTCTCTCTTTATCATGTCCTAGTTGGGCTTTGCTTCAGGACTTGCTGCCCCATGACAATGCAACCCCATGGAACTGCCTTTTCCTGTGGCTGGCTGCTGCTCTCCTCCTCTCTGCATCTTGCAAGGAGTTGGAGGCTGCCTCTGCCCAGGGGCTGCCCTTCTGCCGTCTCCTTGCTTCCCTGGACCTTCAATAAAAGCTCTGTTGCACCACATTCTTGACCCATGGTATTTCTTCATCATTCTTCTTCCAGACTTCCCCCAAAACTCAGAGCCAGGGCAGTTGGGCTGCTGGCTGCACTCCTGCCTTTGCTCCTGGGGTCTTTGGGCCGCTGGGGCAGGGCATTGCGACTGAAGATCAGAGGCCCCAGTGGGTCTTGTAGAGGACAGGCCCCTGAACCTCCTCCCTTCTCTCACCGGGTAGAGAGGCAACGCATCCCCAATACTACTTTGAGAACATGACAGAGAAACGGACGTCTTGCACAGCCACCACAGCACGTTTGACCTCTTCATATTGCCTTTTCTATGGTCAGCCGTGGAGGTCTGGGGAGACAGAGAGATGGCCACTGCATGGTCAGGGCTGCTGCTACCTGCTGACTGTGCCCATGTGCACAGCTGCAGGTGGTGGCACTGGGAAGGGGTGAAGGAGACACAACCAAGTCTGCCCCAGGTTCCCCTCACATCCATGTACCCATTGCAGCCATCCAGAGCCAGGGAGCACAAAGGCCTTGAGTAGGCGGTTCGTGTCCGTACCCGCCTCATGTCCCTTCGTTTCCCAAACGTCTTCTGATCGTGTGATCCTGGCTCTGCACAGTGGTCTTTCTTTGAGACTGTTCCTGCGAGGGAAATCAAGAAGAGCAGCGGGGCAGCACGTTGGTCAGTGGTGGGGGCTCAGGAGAACACGCATAACCCGTAATTGTCAAGGCAGGGGAAGGGGAAAACGGCTGTGAACTGTCAAAGCAGCCTCAGCTTTCCTCCACCACCTGCGCAGAAGTTTGTGTGTCTCCTCTTGTGCTTGGGGACATCTTTTCCAATTCTGCCCATCCGCACCACTCCCTAGGCTCCAGTGCAAGGACCGCCAGCCAACCACAGGGTGCTGCCTCACATAGCATCCCGTGCATGCTGGGTGAGGGCAGAGTGGTGGGAGGCAGCCGGTGTGCCTCATCACAGCTGTTATGGCCAGGTGTTCTGGGGGCCTGGCCATGCAGATTGCTTTGTGTGCTGGTGTGTGAGGAAGGGCAGCCAAGGTCTGGCAGCATGTCTGCAGCATGGAGCTGTGTGGAGCACTGCTGTCCTACTTGGCCAGAGCTGTGTCCCCCGGCTACAGGTAGGCAAGCTGTGTATACAGGGAAGAGCTTCTGGCCCAGTGGTGGGGAAAAGCTTGCCAGTGCTCCATGGAGATTTGGGAGGAAGAGGAGGGAAACTGGAGGGGGTGGAGGAAAGGCTAGTGGGGGACCCTCAGACTCCTTCCTCTGCCCCTTGGCCTCCCTGTTGACTCTAACCAGGCGTTTGCCCTTGGGGAGGCTGTGACGACCCTCATGTAATGGCCGTGTGTGCAGGGCCTTTGGAGGAGCTGAGGGAGCGCCTGTGGTGCTCTTGAGGACTCCCCGATGGCAGCTCCCAGGCCTCACAGGAAGTGTCACAGAACAGACAGGGTCCAGAATGTGTTGTAACAGAGCTTTTATTTCAGGTCCAGGGGAGCAGGGAGATGGCAGAAGGGCAGCCCCTGACTCCTTGCAGAAGGCAGAGCGTTGGTGAGCAGCAGTCTTGCAACAGGAGGAGTCCAATTCTTGGCTGCATCATTGTGGGGCACTGATTCCTAAAGCAAAGCTCAAACGGGAAGGAGAAGCACAGAGGAGCCCCATGCAGGCACAAGACCTCCAGGCTCTTCAACTTGATGATGCTACAGCGGAGCCTTTAACGGCAACATCAGGTGGGAATATTGCAGGCCAATTCCAGAGCTCTCCTTCACCACAGAGTGGAGCCAGAGGTGGGCTTAGCAGGGCCCGCAGTTGCCACTGAGGTACCTGAGGCCCCGACGCCAGCCACCGTATCCGCAGCTCCCAAAGGCTCCATAGCCCCCATAGCCGCCAAGGCCTCCATAACCCCCAAGGCCTCCGTAGCCCAAAAGGCCACCATAACCCCCAAGGCCTCCATAGCCCCCAAAGGCACCACGGCCTCCAAAAGTGCCGCCAAAGCCCCCTGCAACAGCCGGGACTCCCGCCGAGCCGACCACGGCGTGCTGAGGGAAGGAGCTGAGGATGGGCCCGGGCAAGGTGAGCACCGTGGCCGGGGGCTGGATCACCACGGTGGAGTCGGGGCACTGCCGCACGCAGGGCTCGTTGGCGCTGTCAGCCAGCGGGGCCGGGGCAGCCACCCCGCACACAGGGGCAGACAGGCTGGAGCAGGACATCTTCCACGGAGGCAAGGAGTACTGCAAAGGGCAGGCAGAGTTAGGCAAGGGTCTGGGGAGAGGCTGTATTGATGGAGGCAGGGAGAGAGCCCTGAGAAGCCTCCAAGAGCACGACTTACCCAGGTGATCTGTTTAGAGACAAGCGGAGGAAGCGGGATAGAGGGCTGCAAAGCCCTCAGCCCTTTTATACCTGTCTCAGAGAGCCCCTGGCATCAAACATAGGTGGAAGCCCCAGATATTCCTGCAATAAAGCTGACAGCCTGCATGAAAGTGTGGTGAGGTGGGGCAATTATATCCCTCCCCATTTGGGACATGGAGGTGCAAACTTGCACTGGGAAATAGGGAGGTGATGGGAGGGACAGACGATGACACTCACCTACATGAAAGGCCAGCCACTGCTGAAGCTGACCTCACGGCACCAATAAACCCCAATGAGTTCCTAATCCTCCGGGCCGATTGGGCTGCACCCACAATGCCAACATAGCCACAGCTCTTTACTTGGCCTTCAGGTGAATTGGAGAGCAAGGAGTAGCACATGTCCCACGGGGCAGGGAGAACGGCAATGGTAGGGATGCTCCTCAACTCCCACCCAAGTGACTCACAGCCCCTGCCTATACAGGGTGATAGTGAGTGTTTGGAAGCTTCCGCAAGTGGCTGTGATGGCTTCATGCCTTTACCCAAACTTCCAACACCTCTGTTTACCAGCCCATAAAAGGTGAATAATGACAGGTGTGCTGGCTGTGCACAGGGTACCAAAGTGCTTCTTCGGCAAAATGCACGTGACTGTTCCACATAGAAAATGTTTAGGATTAGGAATTCATTGGGGTTTATTGGTGCCATGAGGTCAGCTTCAGGAGTGACAGGCCTTTCATGTAGTTGCATGTCACGGTCTGTCCCTTCCATCACATTCCTCTTCCCCAGGGTATGTTTGCGCCTCGATGTCCCCAATGGGGAAGGATATAATTTCCCCACATCATCACGTGTGTCGTCAAGGGTGTCAGCTTTATTGCATGAATATCTGGGGCTTCCACCTATGTTTGATGCCAGGGGCTCTCTGAGACAGGTATAAAAGGGCTGAGGGCTTTGCAGCCCTCTATCCTGCTTCCTCCGCTTGTCTCTAAACAGATCACCTGGGTAAGTCGTGCTCTTGGAGGCTTCTCGGGGCTCTCTCCCTGCCTCCATCAATACAGCCTCTCCCCAGACCCTTGCCTAACTCTGCCTGCCCTTTGCAGTACTCCTTGCCTCCGTGGAGGATGTCCTGCTCCAGCCTGTGTGCCCCTGCGTGCGGGGTGGCTGCCCCGGCCCCGCTGGCTGACAGCGCCAACGAGCCCTGCGTGCGGCAGTGCCCCGACTCCACCGTGGTGATCCAGCCCCCGGCCACGGTGCTCACCTTGCCCGGGCCCATCCTCAGCTCCTTCCCTCAGCACGCCGTGGTCGGCTCGGCGGGAGTCCCGGCTGTTGCAGGGGGCTTTGGCGGCACTTTTGGAGGCCGTGGTGCCTTTGGGGGCTATGGAGGCCTTGGGGGTTATGGTGGCCTTTTGGGCTATGGAGGCCTTGGGGGTTATGGAGGCCTTGGCGGCTATGGGGGCTATGGAGCCTTTGGGAGCTGCGGATACGGTGGCTGGCGTCGGGGCCTCAGGTACCTCAGTGGCAACTGCGGGCCCTGCTAAGCCCACCTCTGGCTCCAGCCCCTGAACAAGGAGAGCTCCTCAGCTGCCCTGGAACGTCCCGACGTGACACCAGCAGGAAAAGCTCCGCTTTGGCATCACTCGTCTCCAGAGCTTGGAGGTCCTGTGCCTTCATGGGGCCCAGCTCTCTCTTTATCATGTCCTAGTTGGGCTTTGCTTCAGGACTTGCTGCCCCATGACAATGCAACCCCATGGAACTGCCTTTTCCTGTGGCTGGCTGCTGCTCTCCTCCTCTCTGCATCTTGCAAGGAGTTGGAGGCTGCCTCTGCCCAGGGGCTGCCCTTCTGCCGTCTCCTTGCTTCCCTGGACCTTCAATAAAAGCTCTGTTGCACCACATTCTTGACCCATGGTATTTCTTCATCATTCTTCTTCCAGACTTCCCCCAAACCTCAGAGCCAGGGCAGTTGGGCTGCTGGCTGCACTCCTGCCTTTGCTCCTGGGGTCTTTGGGCCGCTGGGGCAGGGCATTGCGACTGAAGATCAGAGGCCCCAGTGGGTCTTGTAGAGGACAGGCCCCTGAACCTCCTCCCTTCTCTCACCGGGTAGAAAGGCAACGCATCCCCAATACTACTTTGAGAACATGACAGAGAAACGGACGTCTTGCACAGCCACCACAGCACGTTTGACCTCTTCATATTGCCTTTTCTGTGGTCAGCCGTGGAGGTCTGGGGAGACAGAGAGATGGCCACTGCATGGTCAGGGCTGCTGCTACCTGCTGACTGTGCCCATGTGCACAGCTGCAGGTGGTGGCACTGGGAAGGGGTGAAGGAGACACAACCAAGTCTGCCCCAGGTTCCCCTCACATCCATGTACCCACTGCAGCCATCCAGAGCCAGGGAGCACAAAGGCCTTGAGTAGGCGGTTCGTGTCCGTACCCACCTCATGTCCCTTCGTTTCCCAAACGTCTTCTGATCGTGTGATCCTGGCTCTGCACAGTGGTCTTTCTTTGAGACTGTTCCTGCGAGGGAAATCAAGAAGAGCAGCGGGGCAGCACGTTGGTCAGTGGTGGGGGCTCAGGAGAACATGCATAACCCGTAATTGTCAAGGCAGGGGAAGGGGAAAACGGCTGTGAACTGTCAAAGCAGCCTCAGCTTTCCTCCACCACCTGCGCAGAAGTTTGTGTGTCTCCTCTTGTGCTTGGGGACATCTTTTCCAATTCTGCCCATCCGCACCACTCCCTAGGCTCCAGTGCAAGGACCGCCAGCCAACCACAGGGTGCTGCCTCACATAGCATCCCGTGCATGCTGGGTGAGGGCAGAGTGGTGGGAGGCAGCCGGTGTGCCTCATCACAGCTGTTATGGCCAGGTGTTCTGGGGGCCTGGCCATGCAGATTGCTTTGTGTGCTGGTGTGTGAGGAAGGGCAGCCAAGGTCTGGCAGCATGTCTGCAGCATGGAGCTGTGTGGAGCACTGCTGTCCTACTTGGCCAGAGCTGTGTCCCCCGGCTACAGGTAGGCAAGCTGTGTATACAGGGAAGAGCTTCTGGCCCAGTGGTGGGGAAAAGCTTGCCAGTGCTCCATGGAGATTTGGGAGGAAGAGGAGGGAAACTGGAGGGGGTGGAGGAAAGGCTAGTGGGGGACCCTCAGACTCCTTCCTCTGCCCCTTGGCCTCCCTGTTGACTCTAACCAGGCGTTTGCCCTTGGGGAGGCTGTGACGACCCTCATGTAATGGCCGTGTGTGCAGGGCCTTTGGAGGAGCTGAGGGAGCGCCTGTGGTGCTCTTGAGGACTCCCCGATGGCAGCTCCCAGGCCTCACAGGAAGTGTCACAGAACAGACAGGGTCCAGAATGTGTTGTAACAGAGCTTTTATTTCAGGTCCAGGGGAGCAGGGAGATGGCAGAAGGGCAGCCCCTGACTCCTTGCAGAAGGCAGAGCGTTGGTGAGCAGCAGTCTTGCAACAGGAGGAGTCCAATTCTTGGCTGCATCATTGTGGGGCACTGATTCCTAAAGCAAAGCTCAGACGGGAAGGAGAAGCACAGAGGAGCCCCATGCAGGCACAAGACCTCCAGGCTCTTCAACTTGATGATGCTACAGCGGAGCCTTTAACGGCAACATCAGGTGGGAATATTGCAGGCCAATTCCAGAGCTCTCCTTCACCACAGAGTGGAGCCAGAGGTGGGCTTAGCAGGGCCCGCAGTTGCCACTGAGGTACCTGAGGCCCCGACGCCAGCCACCGTATCCGCAGCTCCCAAAGGCTCCATAGCCCCCATAGCCGCCAAGGCCTCCATAACCCCCAAGGCCTCCGTAGCCCAAAAGGCCACCATAACCCCCAAGGCCTCCATAGCCCCCAAAGGCACCACGGCCTCCAAAAGTGCCGCCAAAGCCCCCTGCAACAGCCGGGACTCCCGCCGAGCCGACCACGGCGTGCTGAGGGAAGGAGCTGAGGATGGGCCCGGGCAAGGTGAGCACCGTGGCCGGGGGCTGGATCACCACGGTGGAGTCGGGGCACTGCCGCACGCAGGGCTCGTTGGCGCTGTCAGCCAGCGGGGCCGGGGCAGCCACCCCGCACGCAGGGGCACACAGGCTGGAGCAGGACATCCTCCACGGAGGCAAGGAGTACTGCAAAGGGCAGGCAGAGTTAGGCAAGGGTCTGGGGAGAGGCTGTATTGATGGAGGCAGGGAGAGAGCCCCGAGAAGCCTCCAAGAGCACGACTTACCCAGGTGATCTGTTTAGAGACAAGCGGAGGAAGCAGGATAGAGGGCTGCAAAGCCCTCAGCCCTTTTATACCTGTCTCAGAGAGCCCCTGGCATCAAACATAGGTGGAAGCCCCAGATATTCCTGCAATAAAGCTGACAGCCTGCATGAAAGTGTGGTGAGGTGGGGCAATTATATCCCTCCCCATTTGGGACATGGAGGTGCAAACTTGCACTGGGAAATAGGGAGGTGATGGGAGGGACAGACGATGACACTCACCTACATGAAAGGCCAGCCACTGCTGAAGCTGACCTCACGGCACCAATAAACCCCAATGAGTTCCTAATCCTCCGGGCCGATTGGGCTGCACCCACAATGCCAACATAGCCACAGCTCTTTACTTGGCCTTCAGGTGAATTGGAGAGCAAGGAGTAGCACATGTCCCACGGGGCAGGGAGAACGGCAATGGTAGGGATGCTCCTCAACTCCCACCCAAGTGACTCACAGCCCCTGCCTATACAGGGTGATAGTGAGTGTTTGGAAGCTTCCGCAAGTGGCTGTGATGGCTTCATGCCTTTACCCAAACTTCCAACACCTCTGTTTACCAGCCCATAAAAGGTGAATAATGACAGGTGTGCTGGCTGTGCACAGGGTACCAAAGTGCTTCTTCGGCAAAATGCACGTGACTGTTCCACATAGAAAATGTTTAGGATTAGGAATTCATTGGGGTTTATTGGTGCCATGAGGTCAGCTTCAGGAGTGACAGGCCTTTCATGTAGTTGCATGTCACGGTCTGTCCCTTCCATCACATTCCTCTTCCCCAGGGTATGTTTGCGCCTCGATGTCCCCAATGGGGAAGGATATAATTTCCCCACATCATCACGTGTGTCGTCAAGGGTGTCAGCTTTATTGCATGAATATCTGGGGCTTCCACCTATGTTTGATGCCAGGGGCTCTCTGAGACAGGTATAAAAGGGCTGAGGGCTTTGCAGCCCTCTATCCTGCTTCCTCCGCTTGTCTCTAAACAGATCACCTGGGTAAGTCGTGCTCTTGGAGGCTTCTCGGGGCTCTCTCCCTGCCTCCATCAATACAGCCTCTCCCCAGACCCTTGCCTAACTCTGCCTGCCCTTTGCAGTACTCCTTGCCTCCGTGGAGGATGTCCTGCTCCAGCCTGTGTGCCCCTGCGTGCGGGGTGGCTGCCCCGGCCCCGCTGGCTGACAGCGCCAACGAGCCCTGCGTGCGGCAGTGCCCCGACTCCACCGTGGTGATCCAGCCCCCGGCCACGGTGCTCACCTTGCCCGGGCCCATCCTCAGCTCCTTCCCTCAGCACGCCGTGGTCGGCTCGGCGGGAGTCCCGGCTGTTGCAGGGGGCTTTGGCGGCACTTTTGGAGGCCGTGGTGCCTTTGGGGGCTATGGAGGCCTTGGGGGTTATGGTGGCCTTTTGGGCTACGGAGGCCTTGGGGGTTATGGAGGCCTTGGCGGCTATGGGGGCTATGGAGCCTTTGGGAGCTGCGGATACGGTGGCTGGCGTCGGGGCCTCAGGTACCTCAGTGGCAACTGCGGGCCCTGCTAAGCCCACCTCTGGCTCCAGCCCCTGAACAAGGAGAGCTCCTCAGCTGCCCTGGAACGTCCCGACGTGACACCAGCAGGAAAAGCTCCGCTTTGGCATCACTCGTCTCCAGAGCTTGGAGGTCCTGTGCCTTCATGGGGCCCAGCTCTCTCTTTATCATGTCCTAGTTGGGCTTTGCTTCAGGACTTGCTGCCCCATGACAATGCAACCCCATGGAACTGCCTTTTCCTGTGGCTGGCTGCTGCTCTCCTCCTCTCTGCATCTTGCAAGGAGTTGGAGGCTGCCTCTGCCCAGGGGCTGCCCTTCTGCCGTCTCCTTGCTTCCCTGGACCTTCAATAAAAGCTCTGTTGCACCACATTCTTGACCCATGGTATTTCTTCATCATTCTTCTTCCAGACTTCCCCCAAAACTCAGAGCCAGGGCAGTTGGGCTGCTGGCTGCACTCCTGTCTTTGCTCCTGGGGTCTTTGGGCCGCTGGGGCAGGGCATTGCGACTGAAGATCAGAGGCCCCAGTGGGTCTTGTAGAGGACAGGCCCCTGAACCTCCTCCCTTCTCTCACCGGGTAGAGAGGCAACGCATCCCCAATACTACTTTGAGAACATGACAGAGAAACGGACGTCTTGCACAGCCACCACAGCACGTTTGACCTCTTCATATTGCCTTTTCTATGGTCAGCCGTGGAGGTCTGGGGAGACAGAGAGATGGCCACTGCATGGTCAGGGCTGCTGCCACCTGCTGACTGTGCCCATGTGCACAGCTGCAGGTGGTGGCACTGGGAAGGGGTGAAGGAGACACAACCAAGTCTGCCCCAGGTTCCCCTCACATCCATGTACCCATTGCAGCCATCCAGAGCCAGGGAGCACAAAGGCCTTGAGTAGGCGGTTCGTGTCCGTACCCGCCTCATGTCCCTTCGTTTCCCAAACGTCTTCTGATCGTGTGATCCTGGCTCTGCACAGTGGTCTTTCTTTGAGACTGTTCCTGCGAGGGAAATCAAGAAGAGCAGCGGGGCAGCACGTTGGGCAGTGGTGGGGGCTCAGGAGAACACACATAACCCGTAATTGTCAAGGCAGGGGAAGGGGAAAACGGCTGTGAACTGTCAAAGCAGCCTCAGCTTTCCTCCACCACCTGCGCAGAAGTTTGTGTGTCTCCTCTTGTGCTTGGGGACATCTTTTCCAATTCTGCCCATCCGCACCACTCCCTAGGCTCCAGTGCAAGGACCGCCAGCCAACCACAGGGTGCTGCCTCACATAGCATCCCGTGCATGCTGGGTGAGGGCAGAGTGGTGGGAGGCAGCCGGTGTGCCTCATCACAGCTGTTATGGCCAGGTGTTCTGGGGGCCTGGCCATGCAGATTGCTTTGTGTGCTGGTGTGTGAGGAAGGGCAGCCAAGGTCTGGCAGCATGTCTGCAGCATGGAGCTGTGTGGAGCACTGCTGTCCTACTTGGCCAGAGCTGTGTCCCCCGGCTACAGGTAGGCAAGCTGTGTATACAGGGAAGAGCTTCTGGCCCAGTGGTGGGGAAAAGCTTGCCAGTGCTCCATGGAGATTTGGGAGGAAGAGGAGGGAAACTGGAGGGGGTGGAGGAAAGGCTAGTGGGGGACCCTCAGACTCCTTCCTCTGCCCCTTGGCCTCCCTGTTGACTCTAACCAGGCATTTGCCCTTGGGGAGGCTGTGGCGATCCTCTTGTAATGGCCGTGTGTGCAGGGCCTTTGGAGGAGCTGAGGGAGCGCCTGTGGTGCTCTTGAGGACTCCCCGATGGCAGCTCCCAGGCCTCACAGGAAGTGTCACAGAACAGACAGGGTCCAGAATGTGTTGTAACAGAGCTTTTATTTCAGGTCCAGGGGAGCAGGGAGATGGCAGAAGGGCAGCCCCTGACTCCTTGCAGAAGGCAGAGCGTTGGTGAGCAGCAGTCTTGCAACAGGAGGAGTCCAATTCTTGGCTGCATCATTGTGGGGCACTGATTCCTAAAGCAAAGCTCAAACGGGAAGGAGAAGCACAGAGGAGCCCCATGCAGGCACAAGACCTCCAGGCTCTTCAACTTGATGATGCTACAGCGGAGCCTTTAACGGCAACATCAGGTGGGAATATTGCAGGCCAATTCCAGAGCTCTCCTTCATCACAGAGTGGAGCCAGAGGTGGGCTTAGCAGGGCCCGTAGTTGCCACTGAGGTACCTGAGGCCCCGACGCCAGCCACCGTATCCGCAGCTCCCAAAGGCTCCATAGCCCCCATAGCCGCCAAGGCCTCCATAACCCCCAAGGCCTCCGTAGCCCAAAAGGCCACCATAACCCCCAAGGCCTCCATAGCCCCCAAAGGCACCACGGCCTCCAAAAGTGCCGCCAAAGCCCCCTGCAACAGCCGGGACTCCCGCCGAGCCGACCACGGCGTGCTGAGGGAAGGAGCTGAGGATGGGCCCGGGCAAGGTGAGCACCGTGGCCGGGGGCTGGATCACCACGGTGGAGTCGGGGCACTGCCGCACGCAGGGCTCGTTGGCGCTGTCAGCCAGCGGGGCCGGGGCAGCCACCCCGCACGCAGGGGCACACAGGCTGGAGCAGGACATCCTCCACGGAGGCAAGGAGTACTGCAAAGGGCAGGCAGAGTTAGGCAAGGGTCTGGGGAGAGGCTGTGTTGATGGAGGCAAGGAGAGAGCCCCGAGAAGCCTCCAAGAGCACGACTTACCCAGGTGATCTGTTTAGAGACAAGCGGAGGAAGCAGGATAGAGGGCTGCAAAGCCCTCAGCCCTTTTATACCTGTCTCAGAGAGCCCCTGGCATCAAACATAGGTGGAAGCCCCAGATATTCCTGCAATAAAGCTGACAGCCTGCATGAAAGTGTGGTGAGGTGGGGCAATTATATCCCTCCCCATTTGGGACATGGAGGTGCAAACTTGCACTGGGAAATAGGGAGGTGATGGGAGGGACAGACGATGACACTCACCTACATGAAAGGCCAGCCACTGCTGAAGCTGACCTCACGGCACCAATAAACCCCAATGAGTTCCTAATCCTCCGGGCCGATTGGGCTGCACCCACAATGCCAACATAGCCACAGCTCTTTACTTGGCCTTCAGGTGAATTGGAGAGCAAGGAGTAGCACATGTCCCACGGGGCAGGGAGAACGGCAATGGTAGGGATGCTCCTCAACTCCCACCCAAGTGACTCACAGCCCCTGCCTATACAGGGTGATAGTGAGTGTTTGGAAGCTTCCGCAAGTGGCTGTGATGGCTTCATGCCTTTACCCAAACTTCCAACACCTCTGTTTACCAGCCCATAAAAGGTGAATAATGACAGGTGTGCTGGCTGTGCACAGGGTACCAAAGTGCTTCTTCGGCAAAATGCACGTGACTGTTCCACATAGAAAATGTTTAGGATTAGGAATTCATTGGGGTTTATTGGTGCCATGAGGTCAGCTTCAGGAGTGACAGGCCTTTCATGTAGTTGCATGTCACGGTCTGTCCCTTCCATCACATTCCTCTTCCCCAGGGTATGTTTGCGCCTCGATGTCCCCAATGGGGAAGGATATAATTTCCCCACATCATCACGTGTGTCGTCAAGGGTGTCAGCTTTATTGCATGAATATCTGGGGCTTCCACCTATGTTTGATGCCAGGGGCTCTCTGAGACAGGTATAAAAGGGCTGAGGGCTTTGCAGCCCTCTATCTTGCTTCCTCCGCTTGTCTCTAAACAGATCACCTGGGTAAGTCGTGCTCTTGGAGGCTTCTCGGGGCTCTCTCCCTGCCTCCATCAATACAGCCTCTCCCCAGACCCTTGCCTAACTCCGCCTGCCCTTTGCAGTACTCCTTGCCTCCGTGGAGGATGTCCTGCTCCAGCCTGTGTGCCCCTGCGTGCGGGGTGGCTGCCCCGGCCCCGCTGGCTGACAGCGCCAACGAGCCCTGCGTGCGGCAGTGCCCCGACTCCACCGTGGTGATCCAGCCCCCGGCCACGGTGCTCACCTTGCCCGGGCCCATCCTCAGCTCCTTCCCTCAGCACGCCGTGGTCGGCTCGGCGGGAGTCCCGGCTGTTGCAGGGGGCTTTGGCGGCACTTTTGGAGGCCGTGGTGCCTTTGGGGGCTATGGAGGCCTTGGGGGTTATGGTGGCCTTTTGGGCTATGGAGGCCTTGGGGGTTATGGAGGCCTTGGCGGCTATGGGGGCTATGGAGCCTTTGGGAGCTGCGGATACGGTGGCTGGCGTCGGGGCCTCAGGTACCTCAGTGGCAACTGCGGGCCCTGCTAAGCCCACCTCTGGCTCCAGCCCCTGAACAAGGAGAGCTCCTCAGCTGCCCTGGAACGTCCCGACGTGACACCAGCAGGAAAAGCTCCGCTTTGGCATCACTCGTCTCCAGAGCTTGGAGGTCCTGTGCCTTCATGGGGCCCAGCTCTCTCTTTATCATGTCCTAGTTGGGCTTTGCTTCAGGACTTGCTGCCCCATGACAATGCAACCCCATGGAACTGCCTTTTCCTGTGGCTGGCTGCTGCTCTCCTCCTCTCTGCATCTTGCAAGGAGTTGGAGGCTGCCTCTGCCCAGGGGCTGCCCTTCTGCCGTCTCCTTGCTTCCCTGGACCTTCAATAAAAGCTCTGTTGCACCACATTCTTGACCCATGGTATTTCTTCATCATTCTTCTTCCAGACTTCCCCCAAACCTCAGAGCCAGGGCAGTTGGGCTGCTGGCTGCACTCCTGTCTTTGCTCCTGGGGTCTTTGGGCCGCTGGGGCAGGGCATTGCGACTGAAGATCAGAGGCCCCAGTGGGTCTTGTAGAGGACAGGCCCCTGAACCTCCTCCCTTCTCTCACCGGGTAGAGAGGCAACGCATCCCCAATACTACTTTGAGAACATGACAGAGAAACGGACGTCTTGCACAGCCACCACAGCACGTTTGACCTCTTCATATTGCCTTTTCTATGGTCAGCCGTGGAGGTCTGGGGAGACAGAGAGATGGCCACTGCATGGTCAGGGCTGCTGCTACCTGCTGACTGTGCCCATGTGCACAGCTGCAGGTGGTGGCACTGGGAAGGGGTGAAGGAGACACAACCAAGTCTGCCCCAGGTTCCCCTCACATCCATGTACCCATTGCAGCCATCCAGAGCCAGGGAGCACAAAGGCCTTGAGTAGGCGGTTCGTGTCCGTACCCGCCTCATGTCCCTTCGTTTCCCAAACGTCTTCTGATCGTGTGATCCTGGCTCTGCACAGTGGTCTTTCTTTGAGACTGTTCCTGCGAGGGAAATCAAGAAGAGCAGCGGGGCAGCACGTTGGTCAGTGGTGGGGGCTCAGGAGAACACGCATAACCCGTAATTGTCAAGGCAGGGGAAGGGGAAAACGGCTGTGAACTGTCAAAGCAGCCTCAGCTTTCCTCCACCACCTGCGCAGAAGTTTGTGTGTCTCCTCTTGTGCTTGGGGACATCTTTTCCAATTCTGCCCATCCGCACCACTCCCTAGGCTCCAGTGCAAGGACCGCCAGCCAACCACAGGGTGCTGCCTCACATAGCATCCCGTGCATGCTGGGTGAGGGCAGAGTGGTGGGAGGCAGCCGGTGTGCCTCATCACAGCTGTTATGGCCAGGTGTTCTGGGGGCCTGGCCATGCAGATTGCTTTGTGTGCTGGTGTGTGAGGAAGGGCAGCCAAGGTCTGGCAGCATGTCTGCAGCATGGAGCTGTGTGGAGCACTGCTGTCCTACTTGGCCAGAGCTGTGTCCCCCGGCTACAGGTAGGCAAGCTGTGTATACAGGGAAGAGCTTCTGGCCCAGTGGTGGGGAAAAGCTTGCCAGTGCTCCATGGAGATTTGGGAGGAAGAGGAGGGAAACTGGAGGGGGTGGAGGAAAGGCTAGTGGGGGACCCTCAGACTCCTTCCTCTGCCCCTTGGCCTCCCTGTTGACTCTAACCAGGCATTTGCCCTTGGGGAGGCTGTGGCGATCCTCTTGTAATGGCCGTGTGTGCAGGGCCTTTGGAGGAGCTGAGGGAGCGCCTGTGGTGCTCTTGAGGACTCCCCGATGGCAGCTCCCAGGCCTCACAGGAAGTGTCACAGAACAGACAGGGTCCAGAATGTGTTGTAACAGAGCTTTTATTTCAGGTCCAGGGGAGCAGGGAGATGGCAGAAGGGCAGCCCCTGACTCCTTGCAGAAGGCAGAGCGTTGGTGAGCAGCAGTCTTGCAACAGGAGGAGTCCAATTCTTGGCTGCATCATTGTGGGGCACTGATTCCTAAAGCAAAGCTCAAACGGGAAGGAGAAGCACAGAGGAGCCCCATGCAGGCACAAGACCTCCAGGCTCTTCAACTTGATGATGCTACAGCGGAGCCTTTAACGGCAACATCAGGTGGGAATATTGCAGGCCAATTCCAGAGCTCTCCTTCACCACAGAGTGGAGCCAGAGGTGGGCTTAGCAGGGCCCGCAGTTGCCACTGAGGTACCTGAGGCCCCGACGCCAGCCACCGTATCCGCAGCTCCCAAAGGCTCCATAGCCCCCATAGCCGCCAAGGCCTCCATAACCCCCAAGGCCTCCGTAGCCCAAAAGGCCACCATAACCCCCAAGGCCTCCATAGCCCCTAAAGGCACCACGGCCTCCAAAAGTGCCGCCAAAGCCCCCTGCAACAGCCGGGACTCCCGCCGAGCCGACCACGGCGTGCTGAGGGAAGGAGCTGAGGATGGGCCCGGGCAAGGTGAGCACCGTGGCCGGGGGCTGGATCACCACGGTGGAGTCGGGGCACTGCCGCACGCAGGGCTCGTTGGCGCTGTCAGCCAGCGGGGCCGGGGCAGCCACCCCGCACGCAGGGGCACACAGGCTGGAGCAGGACATCCTCCACGGAGGCAAGGAGTACTGCAAAGGGCAGGCAGAGTTAGGCAAGAGTCTGGGGAGAGGCTGTGTTGATGGAGGCAAGGAGAGAGCCCCGAGAAGCCTCCAAGAGCACGACTTACCCAGGTGATCTGTTTAGAGACAAGCGGAGGAAGCAGGATAGAGGGCTGCAAAGCCCTCAGCCCTTTTATACCTGTCTCAGAGAGCCCCTGGCATCAAACATAGGTGGAAGCCCCAGATATTCCTGCAATAAAGCTGACAGCCTGCATGAAAGTGTGGTGAGGTGGGGCAATTATATCCCTCCCCATTTGGGACATGGAGGTGCAAACTTGCACTGGGAAATAGGGAGGTGATGGGAGGGACAGACGATGACACTCACCTACATGAAAGGCCAGCCACTGCTGAAGCTGACCTCACGGCACCAATAAACCCCAATGAGTTCCTAATCCTCCGGGCCGATTGGGCTGCACCCACAATGCCAACATAGCCACAGCTCTTTACTTGGCCTTCAGGTGAATTGGAGAGCAAGGAGTAGCACATGTCCCACGGGGCAGGGAGAACGGCAATGGTAGGGATGCTCCTCAACTCCCACCCAAGTGACTCACAGCCCCTGCCTATACAGGGTGATAGTGAGTGTTTGGAAGCTTCCGCAAGTGGCTGTGATGGCTTCATGCCTTTACCCAAACTTCCAACACCTCTGTTTACCAGCCCATAAAAGGTGAATAATGACAGGTGTGCTGGCTGTGCACAGGGTACCAAAGTGCTTCTTCGGCAAAATGCACGTGACTGTTCCACATAGAAAATGTTTAGGATTAGGAATTCATTGGGGTTTATTGGTGCCATGAGGTCAGCTTCAGGAGTGACAGGCCTTTCATGTAGTTGCATGTCACGGTCTGTCCCTTCCATCACATTCCTCTTCCCCAGGGTATGTTTGCGCCTCGATGTCCCCAATGGGGAAGGATATAATTTCCCCACATCATCACGTGTGTCGTCAAGGGTGTCAGCTTTATTGCATGAATATCTGGGGCTTCCACCTATGTTTGATGCCAGGGGCTCTCTGAGACAAGTATAAAAGGGCTGAGGGCTTTGCAGCCCTCTATCCTGCTTCCTCCGCTTGTCTCTAAACAGATCACCTGGGTAAGTCGTGCTCTTGGAGGCTTCTCGGGGCTCTCTCCCTGCCTCCATCAATACAGCCTCTCCCCAGACCCTTGCCTAACTCCGCCTGCCCTTTGCAGTACTCCTTGCCTCCGTGGAGGATGTCCTGCTCCAGCCTGTGTGCCCCTGCGTGCGGGGTGGCTGCCCCGGCCCCGCTGGCTGACAGCGCCAACGAGCCCTGCGTGCGGCAGTGCCCCGACTCCACCGTGGTGATCCAGCCCCCGGCCACGGTGCTCACCTTGCCCGGGCCCATCCTCAGCTCCTTCCCTCAGCACGCCGTGGTCGGCTCGGCAGGAGTCCCGGCTGTTGCAGGGGGCTTTGGCGGCACTTTTGGAGGCCGTGGTGCCTTTGGGGGCTATGGAGGCCTTGGGGGTTATGGTGGCCTTTTGGGCTACGGAGGCCTTGGGGGTTATGGAGGCCTTGGCGGCTATGGGGGCTATGGAGCCTTTGGGAGCTGCGGATACGGTGGCTGGCGTCGGGGCCTCAGGTACCTCAGTGGCAACTGCGGGCCCTGCTAAGCCCACCTCTGGCTCCAGCCCCTGAACAAGGAGAGCTCCTCAGCTGCCCTGGAACGTCCCGACGTGACACCAGCAGGAAAAGCTCCGCTTTGGCATCACTCGTCTCCAGAGCTTGGAGGTCCTGTGCCTTCATGGGGCCCAGCTCTCTCTTTATCATGTCCTAGTTGGGCTTTGCTTCAGGACTTGCTGCCCCATGACAATGCAACCCCATGGAACTGCCTTTTCCTGTGGCTGGCTGCTGCTCTCCTCCTCTCTGCATCTTGCAAGGAGTTGGAGGCTGCCTCTGCCCAGGGGCTGCCCTTCTGCCGTCTCCTTGCTTCCCTGGACCTTCAATAAAAGCTCTGTTGCACCACATTCTTGACCCATGGTATTTCTTCATCATTCTTCTTCCAGACTTCCCCCAAAACTCAGAGCCAGGGCAGTTGGGCTGCTGGCTGCACTCCTGTCTTTGCTCCTGGGGTCTTTGGGCCGCTGGGGCAGGGCATTGCGACTGAAGATCAGAGGCCCCAGTGGGTCTTGTAGAGGACAGGCCCCTGAACCTCCTCCCTTCTCTCACCGGGTAGAGAGGCAACGCATCCCCAATACTACTTTGAGAACATGACAGAGAAACGGACGTCTTGCACAGCCACCACAGCACGTTTGACCTCTTCATATTGCCTTTTCTATGGTCAGCCGTGGAGGTCTGGGGAGACAGAGAGATGGCCACTGCATGGTCAGGGCTGCTGCTACCTGCTGACTGTGCCCATGTGCACAGCTGCAGGTGGTGGCACTGGGAAGGGGTGAAGGAGACACAACCAAGTCTGCCCCAGGTTCCCCTCACATCCATGTACCCATTGCAGCCATCCAGAGCCAGGGAGCACAAAGGCCTTGAGTAGGCGGTTCGTGTCCGTACCCGCCTCATGTCCCTTCGTTTCCCAAACGTCTTCTGATCGTGTGATCCTGGCTCTGCACAGTGGTCTTTCTTTGAGACTGTTCCTGCGAGGGAAATCAAGAAGAGCAGCGGGGCAGCACGTTGGTCAGTGGTGGGGGGCTCAGGAGAACACGCATAACCCGTAATTGTCAAGGCAGGGGAAGGGGAAAACGGCTGTGAACTGTCAAAGCAGCCTCAGCTTTCCTCCACCACCTGCGCAGAAGTTTGTGTGTCTCCTCTTGTGCTTGGGGACATCTTTTCCAATTCTGCCCATCCGCACCACTCCCTAGGCTCCAGTGCAAGGACCACCAGCCAACCACAGGGTGCTGCCTCACATAGCATCCCGTGCATGCTGGGTGAGGGCAGAGTGGTGGGAGGCAGCCGGTGTGCCTCATCACAGCTGTTATGGCCAGGTGTTCTGGGGGCCTGGCCATGCAGATTGCTTTGTGTGCTGGTGTGTGAGGAAGGGCAGCCAAGGTCTGGCAGCATGTCTGCAGCATGGAGCTGTGTGGAGCACTGCTGTCCTACTTGGCCAGAGCTGTGTCCCCCGGCTACAGGTAGGCAAGCTGTGTATACAGGGAAGAGCTTCTGGCCCAGTGGTGGGGAAAAGCTTGCCAGTGCTCCATGGAGATTTGGGAGGAAGAGGAGGGAAACTGGAGGGGGTGGAGGAAAGGCTAGTGGGGGACCCTCAGACTCCTTCCTCTGCCCCTTGGCCTCCCTGTTGACTCTAACCAGGCATTTGCCCTTGGGGAGGCTGTGGCGATCCTCTTGTAATGGCCGTGTGTGCAGGGCCTTTGGAGGAGCTGAGGGAGCGCCTGTGGTGCTCTTGAGGACTCCCCGATGGCAGCTCCCAGGCCTCACAGGAAGTGTCACAGAACAGACAGGGTCCAGAATGTGTTGTAACAGAGCTTTTATTTCAGGTCCAGGGGAGCAGGGAGATGGCAGAAGGGCAGCCCCTGACTCCTTGCAGAAGGCAGAGCGTTGGTGAGCAGCAGTCTTGCAACAGGAGGAGTCCAATTCTTGGCTGCATCATTGTGGGGCACTGATTCCTAAAGCAAAGCTCAAACGGGAAGGAGAAGCACAGAGGAGCCCCATGCAGGCACAAGACCTCCAGGCTCTTCAACTTGATGATGCTACAGCGGAGCCTTTAACGGCAACATCAGGTGGGAATATTGCAGGCCAATTCCAGAGCTCTCCTTCATCACAGAGTGGAGCCAGAGGTGGGCTTAGCAGGGCCCGCAGTTGCCACTGAGGTACCTGAGGCCCCGACGCCAGCCACCGTATCCGCAGCTCCCAAAGGCTCCATAGCCCCCATAGCCGCCAAGGCCTCCATAACCCCCAAGGCCTCCGTAGCCCAAAAGGCCACCATAACCCCCAAGGCCTCCATAGCCCCCAAAGGCACCACGGCCTCCAAAAGTGCCGCCAAAGCCCCCTGCAACAGCCGGGACTCCCGCCGAGCCGACCACGGCGTGCTGAGGGAAGGAGCTGAGGATGGGCCCGGGCAAGGTGAGCACCGTGGCCGGGGGCTGGATCACCACGGTGGAGTCGGGGCACTGCCGCACGCAGGGCTCGTTGGCGCTGTCAGCCAGCGGGGCCGGGGCAGCCACCCCGCACGCAGGGGCACACAGGCTGGAGCAGGACATCCTCCACGGAGGCAAGGAGTACTGCAAAGGGCAGGCAGAGTTAGGCAAGGGTCTGGGGAGAGGCTGTATTGATGGAGGCAGGGAGAGAGCCCCGAGAAGCCTCCAAGAGCACGACTTACCCAGGTGATCTGTTTAGAGACAAGCGGAGGAAGCAGGATAGAGGGCTGCAAAGCCCTCAGCCCTTTTATACCTGTCTCAGAGAGCCCCTGGCATCAAACATAGGTGGAAGCCCCAGATATTCCTGCAATAAAGCTGACAGCCTGCATGAAAGTGTGGTGAGGTGGGGCAATTATATCCCTCCCCATTTGGGACATGGAGGTGCAAACTTGCACTGGGAAATAGGGAGGTGATGGGAGGGACAGACGATGACACTCACCTACATGAAAGGCCAGCCACTGCTGAAGCTGACCTCACGGCACCAATAAACCCCAATGAGTTCCTAATCCTCCGGGCCGATTGGGCTGCACCCACAATGCCAACATAGCCACAGCTCTTTACTTGGCCTTCAGGTGAATTGGAGAGCAAGGAGTAGCACATGTCCCACGGGGCAGGGAGAACGGCAATGGTAGGGATGCTCCTCAACTCCCACCCAAGTGACTCACAGCCCCTGCCTATACAGGGTGATAGTGAGTGTTTGGAAGCTTCCGCAAGTGGCTGTGATGGCTTCATGCCTTTACCCAAACTTCCAACACCTCTGTTTACCAGCCCATAAAAGGTGAATAATGACAGGTGTGCTGGCTGTGCACAGGGTACCAAAGTGCTTCTTCGGCAAAATGCACGTGACTGTTCCACATAGAAAATGTTTAGGATTAGGAATTCATTGGGGTTTATTGGTGCCATGAGGTCAGCTTCAGGAGTGACAGGCCTTTCATGTAGTTGCATGTCACGGTCTGTCCCTTCCATCACATTCCTCTTCCCCAGGGTATGTTTGCGCCTCGATGTCCCCAATGGGGAAGGATATAATTTCCCCACATCATCACGTGTGTCGTCAAGGGTGTCAGCTTTATTGCATGAATAGCTAGGGCTTCCACCTATGTTTGATGCCAGGGGCTCTCTGAGACAGGTATAAAAGGGCTGAGGGCTTTGCAGCCCTCTATCCTGCTTCCTCCGCTTGTCTCTAAACAGATCACCTGGGTAAGTCGTGCTCTTGGAGGCTTCTCGGGGCTCTCTCCCTGCCTCCATCAATACAGCCTCTCCCCAGACCCTTGCCTAACTCTGCCTGCCCTTTGCAGTACTCCTTGCCTCCGTGGAGGATGTCCTGCTCCAGCCTGTGTGCCCCTGCGTGCGGGGTGGCTGCCCCGGCCCCGCTGGCTGACAGCGCCAACGAGCCCTGCGTGCGGCAGTGCCCCGACTCCACCGTGGTGATCCAGCCCCCGGCCACGGTGCTCACCTTGCCCGGGCCCATCCTCAGCTCCTTCCCTCAGCACGCCGTGGTCGGCTCGGCGGGAGTCCCGGCTGTTGCAGGGGGCTTTGGCGGCACTTTTGGAGGCCGTGGTGCCTTTGGGGGCTATGGAGGCCTTGGGGGTTATGGTGGCCTTTTGGGCTACGGAGGCCTTGGGGGTTATGGAGGCCTTGGCGGCTATGGGGGCTATGGAGCCTTTGGGAGCTGCGGATACGGTGGCTGGCGTCGGGGCCTCAGGTACCTCAGTGGCAACTGCGGGCCCTGCTAAGCCCACCTCTGGCTCCAGCCCCTGAACAAGGAGAGCTCCTCAGCTGCCCTGGAACGTCCCGACGTGACACCAGCAGGAAAAGCTCCGCTTTGGCATCACTCGTCTCCAGAGCTTGGAGGTCCTGTGCCTTCATGGGGCCCAGCTCTCTCTTTATCATGTCCTAGTTGGGCTTTGCTTCAGGACTTGCTGCCCCATGACAATGCAACCCCATGGAACTGCCTTTTCCTGTGGCTGGCTGCTGCTCTCCTCCTCTCTGCATCTTGCAAGGAGTTGGAGGCTGCCTCTGCCCAGGGGCTGCCCTTCTGCCGTCTCCTTGCTTCCCTGGACCTTCAATAAAAGCTCTGTTGCACCACATTCTTGACCCATGGTATTTCTTCATCATTCTTCTTCCAGACTTCCCCCAAAACTCAGAGCCAGGGCAGTTGGGCTGCTGGCTGCACTCCTGTCTTTGCTCCTGGGGTCTTTGGGCCGCTGGGGCAGGGCATTGCGACTGAAGATCAGAGGCCCCAGTGGGTCTTGTAGAGGACAGGCCCCTGAACCTCCTCCCTTCTCTCACCGGGTAGAGAGGCAACGCATCCCCAATACTACTTTGAGAACATGACAGAGAAACGGACGTCTTGCACAGCCACCACAGCACGTTTGACCTCTTCATATTGCCTTTTCTATGGTCAGCCGTGGAGGTCTGGGGAGACAGAGAGATGGCCACTGCATGGTCAGGGCTGCTGCTACCTGCTGACTGTGCCCATGTGCACAGCTGCAGGTGGTGGCACTGGGAAGGGGTGAAGGAGACACAACCAAGTCTGCCCCAGGTTCCCCTCACATCCATGTACCCATTGCAGCCATCCAGAGCCAGGGAGCACAAAGGCCTTGAGTAGGCGGTTCGTGTCCGTACCCGCCTCATGTCCCTTCGTTTCCCAAACGTCTTCTGATCGTGTGATCCTGGCTCTGCACAGTGGTCTTTCTTTGAGACTGTTCCTGCGAGGGAAATCAAGAAGAGCAGCGGGGCAGCACGTTGGTCAGTGGTGGGGGGCTCAGGAGAACACGCATAACCCGTAATTGTCAAGGCAGGGGAAGGGGAAAACGGCTGTGAACTGTCAAAGCAGCCTCAGCTTTCCTCCACCACCTGCGCAGAAGTTTGTGTGTCTCCTCTTGTGCTTGGGGACATCTTTTCCAATTCTGCCCATCCGCACCACTCCCTAGGCTCCAGTGCAAGGACCGCCAGCCAACCACAGGGTGCTGCCTCACATAGCATCCCATGCATGCTGGGTGAGGGCAGAGTGGTGGGAGGCTGCCGGTGTGCCTCATCACAGCTGTTATGGCCAGGTGTTCTGGGGGCCTGGCCATGCAGATTGCTTTGTGTGCTGGTGTGTGAGGAAGGGCAGCCAAGGTCTGGCAGCATGTCTGCAGCATGGAGCTGTGTGGAGCACTGCTGTCCTACTTGGCCAGAGCTGTGTCCCCCGGCTACAGGTAGGCAAGCTGTGTATACAGGGAAGAGCTTCTGGCCCAGTGGTGGGGAAAAGCTTGCCAGTGCTCCATGGAGATTTGGGAGGAAGAGGAGGGAAACTGGAGGGGGTGGAGGAAAGGCTAGTGGGGGACCCTCAGACTCCTTCCTCTGCCCCTTGGCCTCCCTGTTGACTCTAACCAGGCGTTTGCCCTTGGGGAGGCTGTGACGACCCTCATGTAATGGCCGTGTGTGCAGGGCCTTTGGAGGAGCTGAGGGAGCGCCTGTGGTGCTCTTGAGGACTCCCCGATGGCAGCTCCCAGGCCTCACAGGAAGTGTCACAGAACAGACAGGGTCCAGAATGTGTTGTAACAGAGCTTTTATTTCAGGTCCAGGGGAGCAGGGAGATGGCAGAAGGGCAGCCCCTGACTCCTTGCAGAAGGCAGAGCGTTGGTGAGCAGCAGTCTTGCAACAGGAGGAGTCCAATTCTTGGCTGCATCATTGTGGGGCACTGATTCCTAAAGCAAAGCTCAAACGGGAAGGAGAAGCACAGAGGAGCCCCATGCAGGCACAAGACCTCCAGGCTCTTCAACTTGATGATGCTACAGCGGAGCCTTTAACGGCAACATCAGGTGGGAATATTGCAGGCCAATTCCAGAGCTCTCCTTCATCACAGAGTGGAGCCAGAGGTGGGCTTAGCAGGGCCCGCAGTTGCCACTGAGGTACCTGAGGCCCCGACGCCAGCCACCGTATCCGCAGCTCCCAAAGGCTCCATAGCCCCCATAGCCGCCAAGGCCTCCATAACCCCCAAGGCCTCCGTAGCCCAAAAGGCCACCATAACCCCCAAGGCCTCCATAGCCCCCAAAGGCACCACGGCCTCCAAAAGTGCCGCCAAAGCCCCCTGCAACAGCCGGGACTCCCGCCGAGCCGACCACGGCGTGCTGAGGGAAGGAGCTGAGGATGGGCCCGGGCAAGGTGAGCACCGTGGCCGGGGGCTGGATCACCACGGTGGAGTCGGGGCACTGCCGCACGCAGGGCTCGTTGGCGCTGTCAGCCAGCGGGGCCGGGGCAGCCACCCCGCACGCAGGGGCACACAGGCTGGAGCAGGACATCCTCCACGGAGGCAAGGAGTACTGCAAAGGGCAGGCAGAGTTAGGCAAGGGTCTGGGGAGAGGCTGTATTGATGGAGGCAGGGAGAGAGCCCCGAGAAGCCTCCAAGAGCACGACTTACCCAGGTGATCTGTTTAGAGACAAGCGGAGGAAGCAGGATAGAGGGCTGCAAAGCCCTCAGCCCTTTTATACCTGTCTCAGAGAGCCCCTGGCATCAAACATAGGTGGAAGCCCCAGATATTCCTGCAATAAAGCTGACAGCCTGCATGAAAGTGTGGTGAGGTGGGGCAATTATATCCCTCCCCATTTGGGACATGGAGGTGCAAACTTGCACTGGGAAATAGGGAGGTGATGGGAGGGACAGACGATGACACTCACCTACATGAAAGGCCAGCCACTGCTGAAGCTGACCTCACGGCACCAATAAACCCCAATGAGTTCCTAATCCTCCGGGCCGATTGGGCTGCACCCACAATGCCAACATAGCCACAGCTCTTTACTTGGCCTTCAGGTGAATTGGAGAGCAAGGAGTAGCACATGTCCCACGGGGCAGGGAGAACGGCAATGGTAGGGATGCTCCTCAACTCCCACCCAAGTGACTCACAGCCCCTGCCTATACAGGGTGATAGTGAGTGTTTGGAAGCTTCCGCAAGTGGCTGTGATGGCTTCATGCCTTTACCCAAACTTCCAACACCTCTGTTTACCAGCCCATAAAAGGTGAATAATGACAGGTGTGCTGGCTGTGCACAGGGTACCAAAGTGCTTCTTCGGCAAAATGCACGTGACTGTTCCACATAGAAAATGTTTAGGATTAGGAATTCATTGGGGTTTATTGGTGCCATGAGGTCAGCTTCAGGAGTGACAGGCCTTTCATGTAGTTGCATGTCACGGTCTGTCCCTTCCATCACATTCCTCTTCCCCAGGGTATGTTTGCGCCTCGATGTCCCCAATGGGGAAGGATATAATTTCCCCACATCATCACGTGTGTCGTCAAGGGTGTCAGCTTTATTGCATGAATAGCTAGGGCTTCCACCTATGTTTGATGCCAGGGGCTCTCTGAGACAGGTATAAAAGGGCTGAGGGCTTTGCAGCCCTCTATCCTGCTTCCTCCGCTTGTCTCTAAACAGATCACCTGGGTAAGTCGTGCTCTTGGAGGCTTCTCGGGGCTCTCTCCCTGCCTCCATCAATACAGCCTCTCCCCAGACCCTTGCCTAACTCTGCCTGCCCTTTGCAGTACTCCTTGCCTCCGTGGAGGATGTCCTGCTCCAGCCTGTGTGCCCCTGCGTGCGGGGTGGCTGCCCCGGCCCCGCTGGCTGACAGCGCCAACGAGCCCTGCGTGCGGCAGTGCCCCGACTCCACCGTGGTGATCCAGCCCCCGGCCACGGTGCTCACCTTGCCCGGGCCCATCCTCAGCTCCTTCCCTCAGCACGCCGTGGTCGGCTCGGCGGGAGTCCCGGCTGTTGCAGGGGGCTTTGGCGGCACTTTTGGAGGCCGTGGTGCCTTTGGGGGCTATGGAGGCCTTGGGGGTTATGGTGGCCTTTTGGGCTACGGAGGCCTTGGGGGTTATGGAGGCCTTGGCGGCTATGGGGGCTATGGAGCCTTTGGGAGCTGCGGATACGGTGGCTGGCGTCGGGGCCTCAGGTACCTCAGTGGCAACTGCGGGCCCTGCTAAGCCCACCTCTGGCTCCAGCCCCTGAACAAGGAGAGCTCCTCAGCTGCCCTGGAACGTCCCGACGTGACACCAGCAGGAAAAGCTCCGCTTTGGCATCACTCGTCTCCAGAGCTTGGAGGTCCTGTGCCTTCATGGGGCCCAGCTCTCTCTTTATCATGTCCTAGTTGGGCTTTGCTTCAGGACTTGCTGCCCCATGACAATGCAACCCCATGGAACTGCCTTTTCCTGTGGCTGGCTGCTGCTCTCCTCCTCTCTGCATCTTGCAAGGAGTTGGAGGCTGCCTCTGCCCAGGGGCTGCCCTTCTGCCGTCTCCTTGCTTCCCTGGACCTTCAATAAAAGCTCTGTTGCACCACATTCTTGACCCATGGTATTTCTTCATCATTCTTCTTCCAGACTTCCCCCAAAACTCAGAGCCAGGGCAGTTGGGCTGCTGGCTGCACTCCTGCCTTTGCTCCTGGGGTCTTTGGGCTGCTGGGGCAGGGCATTGCGACTGAAGATCAGAGGCCCCAGTGGGTCTTGTAGAGGACAGGCCCCTGAACCTCCTCCCTTCTCTCACCGGGTAGAGAGGCAACGCATCCCCAATACTACTTTGAGAACATGACAGAGAAACGGACGTCTTGCACAGCCACCACAGCACGTTTGACCTCTTCATATTGCCTTTTCTATGGTCAGCTGTGGAGGTCTGGGGAGACAGAGAGATGGCCACTGCATGGTCAGGGCTGCTGCTACCTGCTGACTGTGCCCATGTGCACAGCTGCAGGTGGTGGCACTGGGAAGGGGTGAAGGAGACACAACCAAGTCTGCCCCAGGTTCCCCTCACATCCATGTACCCATTGCAGCCATCCAGAGCCAGGGAGCACAAAGGCCTTGAGTAGGCGGTTCGTGTCCGTACCCGCCTCATGTCCCTTCGTTTCCCAAACGTCTTCTGATCGTGTGATCCTGGCTCTGCACAGTGGTCTTTCTTTGAGACTGTTCCTGCGAGGGAAATCAAGAAGAGCAGCGGGGCAGCACGTTGGTCAGTGGTGGGGGCTCAGGAGAACACGCATAACCCGTAATTGTCAAGGCAGGGGAAGGGGAAAACGGCTGTGAACTGTCAAAGCAGCCTCAGCTTTCCTCCACCACCTGCGCAGAAGTTTGCGTGTCTCCTCTTGTGCTTGGGGACATCTTTTCCAATTCTGCCCATCCGCACCACTCCCTAGGCTCCAGTGCAAGGACCGCCAGCCAACCACAGGGTGCTGCCTCACATAGCATCCCATGCATGCTGGGTGAGGGCAGAGTGGTGGGAGGCTGCCGGTGTGCCTCATCACAGCTGTTATGGCCAGGTGTTCTGGGGGCCTGGCCATGCAGATTGCTTTGTGTGCTGGTGTGTGAGGAAGGGCAGCCAAGGTCTGGCAGCATGTCTGCAGCATGGAGCTGTGTGGAGCACTGCTGTCCTACTTGGCCAGAGCTGTGTCCCCCGGCTACAGGTAGGCAAGCTGTGTATACAGGGAAGAGCTTCTGGCCCAGTGGTGGGGAAAAGCTTGCCAGTGCTCCATGGAGATTTGGGAGGAAGAGGAGGGAAACTGGAGGGGGTGGAGGAAAGGCTAGTGGGGGACCCTCAGACTCCTTCCTCTGCCCCTTGGCCTCCCTGTTGACTCTAACCAGGCGTTTGCCCTTGGGGAGGCTGTGACGACCCTCATGTAATGGCCGTGTGTGCAGGGCCTTTGGAGGAGCTGAGGGAGCGCCTGTGGTGCTCTTGAGGACTCCCCGATGGCAGCTCCCAGGCCTCACAGGAAGTGTCACAGAACAGACAGGGTCCAGAATGTGTTGTAACAGAGCTTTTATTTCAGGTCCAGGGGAGCAGGGAGATGGCAGAAGGGCAGCCCCTGACTCCTTGCAGAAGGCAGAGCGTTGGTGAGCAGCAGTCTTGCAACAGGAGGAGTCCAATTCTTGGCTGCATCATTGTGGGGCACTGATTCCTAAAGCAAAGCTCAAACGGGAAGGAGAAGCACAGAGGAGCCCCATGCAGGCACAAGACCTCCAGGCTCTTCAACTTGATGATGCTACAGCGGAGCCTTTAACGGCAACATCAGGTGGGAATATTGCAGGCCAATTCCAGAGCTCTCCTTCATCACAGAGTGGAGCCAGAGGTGGGCTTAGCAGGGCCCGCAGTTGCCACTGAGGTACCTGAGGCCCCGACGCCAGCCACCGTATCCGCAGCTCCCAAAGGCTCCATAGCCCCCATAGCCGCCAAGGCCTCCATAACCCCCAAGGCCTCCGTAGCCCAAAAGGCCACCATAACCCCCAAGGCCTCCATAGCCCCCAAAGGCACCACGGCCTCCAAAAGTGCCGCCAAAGCCCCCTGCAACAGCCGGGACTCCCGCCGAGCCGACCACGGCGTGCTGAGGGAAGGAGCTGAGGATGGGCCCGGGCAAGGTGAGCACCGTGGCCGGGGGCTGGATCACCACGGTGGAGTCGGGGCACTGCCGCACGCAGGGCTCGTTGGCGCTGTCAGCCAGCGGGGCCGGGGCAGCCACCCCGCACGCAGGGGCACACAGGCTGGAGCAGGACATCCTCCACGGAGGCAAGGAGTACTGCAAAGGGCAGGCAGAGTTAGGCAAGGGTCTGGGGAGAGGCTGTATTGATGGGGGCAGGGAGAGAGCCCCGAGAAGCCTCCAAGAGCACGACTTACCCAGGTGATCTGTTTAGAGACAAGCGGAGGAAGCAGGATAGAGGGCTGCAAAGCCTTCAGGCCTTTTATACCTGTCCCAGAGAGCCTGCAGCTTCAGGCTGCGTGCGGAGGTGAAAGCCCCAGATGTTCAGGCAAAAAAGCCTGCATGAATCATGACAAATCTGAAGATTTGGGGCAAATATATCCTTCCCCATCGGGGACACTGAAATGCAAACCTGCTCTGGGGAACAGGATGCTGATGGGATGAATAGGCCATTACACATAACTTCATGAAAGGCCATCCACTGCTGAAAGTGACCTTGGAACACCAAAAGCCTGATTTCTTCCTGATCCCAAACTTTGTGTGGAAGAGTCATGGGCTATTGGTCGAAGAATTGCTTTGCAATCCTGTACACAGCCAGCCTGCCTGTCATTACCTCCATTTTACAGGCTGGTAAACAGAGGTGGTGGAAGTTTGGGTAAAGGCATGAAGCCATCACAGCCACTTGCAGAGGCTTCCAGACACTCACCATCACCCTGTACAGGCAAGGGCTGCAAGGCACTCAGGGGGGAGTTGAGGAGCATCCCTAACCATTAACCTTCTCTCTGCCCTGTGGGACATGTGCTACTCCTCACTCTCCAATTCGCCTGAAGGCCAAGCAAAGAGCTGTAGCTGCGTTGGTGTTTTGGGTGAAGCCAGATCTGCCTGGGGGTTCTGGAACTCATTGGGGTTTATTGGTGCCATGAGGTCAGCTTCAGCAGTGGCTGGTCTTTTAAGTGACTGTCACAGCTTATCCCTTTCATCATGCTCATCTTCCCCAGGGTACGTTTAAGCCTCAGTGTCCCCAGTTGGGAGGTATAAAATTGCTCCACATTTCCACGTGTGTCATGATTCATGCCTTGTCTTTATTGCATGAATATCTGGGACTTCCACACCTGTTTGATGCCACAGGCTGTCTGAAACAGGTATAAAAGCACAGAGGGCTTCACAGGCCTCTATCCTGCATCTTCCATTTGCCTCTTAGCAGATCACTTGGGTAAGTCCATGTCTTATGTGCCTCTTCTATTCCTCAGCAGTCATTTCATGAATTGCATCTGTTGGTGTTTGTTCTACCATTCTTTTTGCAGTGTTGAATAGGCTTGGTTGTAATGGTAGTGTTTCACAGCTATGGGAAGGATGGATATTGAAACTTTTAGGCATGGTGCTTTGAGCTTCCCAACACAACTAAGTCCTTTGGGTGCTCAGTCTCTTTCCATGTACTTTGGATGATGTGTTTTTTCCTGTGTCCTTAGGGCCAGGGAGAGTAAGTGGTCTACACCAGCTTTGTAAATGAATACTGTCCTTATACTCTGACTGCCTGATATGATGCAGAGTATTTCCTGGGGCAGAAGCTCCAAGTACAGGAGAGCCACAGGGTATTTGCAATGCGTTTATGTTCTGACCCCAGCTCTGCCTTCTCTCACAGCTTTGCCTGCAAATCAAAGGATGTCCTGCTCCAGCCTGTGTGCCCCTGTGTGCGGGGTGGCTGCCCCAGCCCCGCTGGCTGACAGCGCCAACGAGCCCTGCGTGCGGCAGTGCCCCGACTCCACCGTGGTGATCCAGCCCCCGGCCACGGTGCTCACCTTGCCCGGGCCCATCCTCAGCTCCTTCCCTCAGCACGCCGTGGTCGGCTCGGCAGGAGTCCCGACTGTTGCAGGGGGCTTTGGCGGCACTTTTGGAGGCCGTGGTGCCTTTGGGGGCTATGGAGGCCTTGGGGGTTATGGTGGCCTTTTGGGCTACGGAGGCCTTGGGGGTTATGGAGGCCTTGGCGGCTATGGGGGCTATGGAGCCTTTGGGAGCTGCGGATACGGAGGTTGGGCTCTAAGCCACAGGTACCTCAGTGGCAACTGCGGGCCCTGCTAAACTCCAAAGGCCCATGGAATGCAGTGCTGCATCTGCCTTGAGCCTTTACAAACAGCTGTCCTTGATTTCTACCACCAGATGCAGAACAAATATTTCAGTCCCTCTTTCAGCTGTGACAAAGCAGCTACTTTAATCTACTGCTCCTTGCTTTTTTGCAGAAAATAACGTTGCAGATGTATATCTGGGGGTTTCAGGGTGTCCAGCAATGCCTTCAAAAGCTCCCCTCTATCTGCAGTACAGCAGAGCAGCGCTCATCCTCGAGTGAGTGTCTTCCCTCTGCCCAGATCAAGGGTTCCTGAATGATGCTAAGAAGGGGAAATCTTTGAGGTGAAGTCCTGGACTGTGTCTTGCCTTGTGATTTTTATGATTCTAATTCATTGTTTCTGTGATGTTTTGTTTTCTGCTGTCAGTGTCTATTGCCTTTTCCATCCATATTAAAGAATCTCCATTGCAGCAACAACTTGCTTTTGGTGTGTTTGTGTTTCTAAATTTGTCTTTTAATTTTCCATATTGGTTAGAGACTTTTTGATAATTAATCTCAAGCCATATTATCAGAAATCAGATGGCAAATTTGTTATTAAATAGTTTGTGGGAGGTTGAACAGCTTGTGATACTGACCCTTGAGCTGTAGCATGCAATAGATGCAAACAAGATAATATCCTTATTGTAAGGGATAGACTTCAAATGAAAAAATATAACTTGTTTATCATGTAGAGATTCTTTTCCCAAGAAGTGTACAATATCACCAGATTTCTTCATGCTAAGTAGTCTGAGAAGTTCAAAGCACTTCTCAGATGCTTGTAACTATTTAATACATTCATAGTGTATTATTACTGTATTGAATGCTTACTGTTCTCATTACATGCTTCATTACTGAATAATAGTCACTTCAAACATGCATACGGAGACATTTCTATATATGCTTTAGTCAGAATGGGATTTTATAGCCTTCAAATTTTTCATTAAAATGTGGGTCTGTACAAACAACCATAATAGACCCTTCAATTAGTATCTTTGTCTTTTCATCTTAGAAAGCTGGATTTCTTTCTAGCCTTATCTTAACATTTCCTGGAGCTGAAGAAAGAGACATACTTATGTGGCATTTGGGGCATTTTTAACCATTTCTTTTACCTGTGTCCCCTGTTAAGTCCATAAACAATCTGTAGAACCACTGTGATACTGTAATGGTGATTATTTTAAGCTCTCAGTCTCTTACTTCTGCACTGTAAGACACTTAGTAATTTCCAGATTTTATTTTGTAGCTTTAGATATTGAAAAATTGAAATTATGGCCAGTTATAATGTCAGAATAATGACCAGCTAAATTTATATGCCTTAATGTCAAGATACAGGTTGAGCAGCAATCTGCACTGTGCTCCAGGAACAAACATGTCAGGCACCAAAGTCAGTGAGCACCTTCTCAGAAACAAGCTCCTCAGAAGCCATGAGAAAGCTCTGTCCTGGAACTTGCTGGAAGCACAACCCACAGCTTTCTTGCAAAGGTGTTCAATGTAATTTATACTCATGCACCCAGGTGTATCATAGCACAATTGAGCTCTATTCCTCTTTTGAGACTGCCATCAAAGTGCCTCTGTGTGTGTTCAAAGAATGGCAATTACATTCACAATACAGGTTCTAGGGTTTAATGGGGATTTCAAAGCACTTCACTGGCTATTTTATGGCTAGACGTTGTTACAGCATCATACTATTAAGAGGTTACTACTTCTGCCAGTTAGGTACTTCAGTCATGAATAATAGAGTCACTTCAGGATGCATCAAGGGATCTCGCCCTAATAACCAGTGTGATTGTGCAGACAGGGAAATGCACGCCAATTCATTGTCATTCGAAAGAAGCCTTACAGTAACAGTTGCAAACACTTGTCTTTATTAGTTAGCAAGGTGAACAGAAAGTGTGCGATTTTCTATTCTATAACAAGTAAGATCTTTAAATCCAGAAAGTGTTCCAGATACTGCCACCACAAGAGCAGCTGAGAAAAGAATGATTTTCTTCCAAATTTTTGGCTTACTCACCAGTTAAAATGGGTTTGCCCACAGGCAGACTTATGCATTTATAAGCCACTAAGATGTGGTGCTGGTAGCTGTTATGTTCAACGTCCGGGCATGTAGTGTGATGCTAAGGCAAATTTAAAGAAATCTTTCCAAATCCTTTCTAGGAAATTCCATAATGGGTCACTTCATTTTATAAGGTACTACGGGGTTATTAGTTTGACAAAAGTGAGCTCAGGTTCAGCTGAAAAACTACATAAAAGTTAGAGGACTCACTATATCTCAGGAAAACCAACCAAAATGTATTGAGCTGGAGACAAAAATCTGCATACATGTGAGTCAGAAAAGGAAAAAACAAGGAGAAGTAACGATGCTATAACATTTTTAATAAGAATAAAGCTCACAATCAAAATCCAATGTGATACAGAAAGCAGAAGCAGGAAGAATACATACAGAGAAGAATTTATGCAGAAAATCACCTATTTTTATTGGTGCCACTTGAGCTGCTACAGCAGCATTTTACTATCAATTTCCATTTTCAAACAATTCCTTTTTTTTTTTTTTTTTAGTTCAATTAATCAAATGATTCAGTTTCTTTTTGGTATAGTTTCAAAAGCAGGGAACTGAGAAACATATCCGAAGGAGGACCAGGGCACTACACTCCAGCTTTCATTAATGTTAGCTTGGAAAGAATTATAAATAAGTTAAGATGTTGTTTACACTCCCATTATGCCCTGTTTCATTATACTACCAGAACCCAAGGAGTAAAGAAGTCAGTAGGAAAGGAAGAAGACAAAACAACATTTTGTAAGAACACTGAAGAATTTTTACAGGAACACTGAGCTCTCCAAAACACTACTGCTTTCAGTTGCTGTTCTGGACTCAGAGCTCCCACAAGCCATCCCTGTAACAGAGTCCGTGAATTCAGATATTAAGTCTCAGTCCTCATTTCCCATCAGATCCTTCTGGGTTTAGCAGGGGTAGCAGGGGTAGCAGCTACCATAGCTGTACCTCCGGGTGTAGCGAGTGGAGCAGGGGTAGTAGCGGAAGCTGTAGCTGGGGTAGCAGTCGCGATACCCGTACAGGCCCCCGTAGCCACGGTAGCCACAGGGGCTCCCACAGTCATAGGTGCGGTAGCTGTACACGGTGCCGTAGCTGCACGGGGAGTAGCAGGAATCCTCACACTGGTTCTGGTAGTAGTAAGTCATCTTGGTGCGATGGAGGGAGGCGAGCCTGGAACACAGCAGGAAAGAAAAAGTCTATAAGGGGATGCTTCTAACAGCAAATTTCAAATGAATGCTGTGAATGCGCAGAAGAAGAAAAAGCCAGCAATCCCAGGCATGCTTCCTGACACTCTCTGTGCTTGTCTATTGTTCTATCCTGAATTTTAATTGAGTCTTCCCCATAATGCTCCATCCCCGTCAGCCTTTCTGAGTTCTCCTGCCCAGCCCCACTGACTGCAGCATCCTGATGCAAGGTGGAATTACAAACAATGTTGCCTGCATTGGATGGGAGCTGTCAGGGAATAAATAGGAAAGTCCTTCATAGACATACCGAAATAAAGACTTTAAGGGAAAAGAAAGATATGTACAGGACTGAAACACTAAAATATTTATCAAGACACAGGGAGAAAAGAATATTATGTGTAAACAATGCTCATCAAATCACAACCCTATTTTCCAATGCATTAATTTATAGCATCTGCAGCTTAAAGAGGGATGGGGGAAAGGAGAGGGCAAAAAAGTAATGAACTCATCTATCCATTTGACACTAGGTTTTTTAAATTTATTCTGACTTACCCACTTCTGCAAAGAGGCTAAGGCAGGAGAAGTGAATGCAGTGCTGTCAGCAGCACGGGCTTTTATAGAGCACCCAGTCCCGCCCAGCGCATGAAGGGCATGCTTGCGCCTGGGTCGGCTCCAATTACCGAACACATTTTGCTTCCTTCATGACTCCTCTCATTGATATACCGGTTCTCACCAAGGTTTTTGATTATTGGTCCGGTGCTGTGACATGCAGGCTACACCCTGCGGGTTTCCTTCTTTCATCTCAAAAATAGAGCAATTAAGCTTTGGTATCATCGCGCTGAATTCACCTGTACCGTACAGCAATAAGTCAAAAGAATACGCAAAGGCATACGAATTGTCAAATATGCCATTTTTCTGGAGGCCCAGCCTCACTGTGCATTTTGCCCAATGCACCTTCCTGTGCATTTTTTTCCTGAAATTCCTGTAGAAGACATGACCTCTCCATTTCAAGTATTTCGTAACTTTAATCACCTGTGAAACAGCGCGTTCCTACCAAACCCTTCCACCATTTCCTGTGACTAGCAAAGGGGAAAAGACCATCTCTTTGATTTGATGCCATCATGCAATAGGATATTGCTGTGCTGATTGATTCAGCTAGAAAATTGGCCTATAAATTTTAAAATGGTATGTGTATGACGTCTTTTTAGGAAGAAAAAATCTTTCAGAGACCCAATTCCAAAGCTATAAATTACAACCTTAATAACGCACAGAAATAGGATAACCCGATATACGTTTTTAGTTAACTGTGTTACATAATACTGGGGCGTTTTCCAGTAACATAACATTAATATTTAAATAATAAATCTCTTTGTACATGGAAATCTTTAATAAGTATTAATGAAGGCTTTGATATTCAAAATTTAGAGAAAGGCCCAGAACATCTGTCATGCCTGTTATTATCCAACCTTTAGATGCGAGTAAACAGCAGTTTTGAGGTGAAGGTCACTGGGAAAGACTGGGATGTGCTGCTTACCAGGTCATATTGTGCTCACAGGGCTCAGCATTATTCACCGTCATTAACAACATTAAGTTAAACACCTCAACATTACAAAGTTGTCCCATTAAACAATATTTGGCATCTGGGGGACTTCTCAGGAAAAATACAGTTATTACACAGATATGTTCCGGTGTGTTTTATCTTGTTCCTTTTAACGCATGAATCATTTTTCTGATCTAGGTGTAAACAATAAAAAAAAAAAAAAAAAAGACATTATTTTTGAATCCAATTACATTTGCATTTACCTTGCTAGGAAATGATCTCCGGTAGACTGAGCCTGTGAGATTTTGTTGTTGTTGTTTTGTTTTGTTTTGTACAAGGTGCAAAGCCTGGAAATTTCAAATATCAGTATTTCTGGTTGAAAGCCTTTATATTTATTAAAGATTTCTACAGCCTTCATTTTACTGTTCTCATAAAGCCTTGTCTCCTACTTATAATTATTATTATTCAAAAACATTTCAGATCTCTCCTCTATTCCAAACATCTTTCTTGTACTTCTATTTTTGAGCTAGAAATAATACAAACAAGTAATAAATAAAAATTGTAATATTCTGACCTAAAAAATGCAATTGTGAAACAAAAGCAAACAAACAAGAAAAATGTTTTCTATGGACTATTACTTTTGAAAGAAAGAAAGAAAGAAAGAAAGAAAGAAAGAAAGAAAGAAAGAAAGAAAGAAAGAAAGAAAGAAAGAAAGAAAGAGAAAGAGAGAGAGAGAGAGAGAGAGAAAGAAAGAAAGAAAGAAAGAAAGAAAGAAAGAAAGAAAGAAAGAAAGAAAGAAAGAAAGAAAGAAAGAAATTTCTTCTTAAAAAAATCCAGAATCATTGCAGATTTCATATACTGAAATCCATCCATTCCTCCAAAACTGGGATTGCTAGTGTCAATCACTTCTGCTCTCAATATCCTTCCTTCCCTTTCCTGTTATAGCTCAGATTTCACCACACCAATTCTAGAAATATAATTGACTCAGGAAGTCTGAACATGAAAGAAACTACAATGCGATGTCATGCTTTTGGAAGCCAAGAACTGACTAATAATCACAAACCAAGAAAAACAATTACATCAACTGAAGGAATGACGTGCACAAGAAAATTTGTTTTGTGATGAATACGAGTTTAAAGCATAGTAGGCTTGGTCAGATAAACATATAAAAGGGAGAGAAATTCAGGGCTCTCTACTCGCATCTCCGGACTTACGTTCTCACTGAGCTTGGTAAGTGAGACTTACTAGAACAACTTTATTGCTGTATTGATGCTGTCTTTTTGTTATATTGTAGTAAAGGGGTAGTTAAAAAAAGGCTGTGATTTCAGAGCTGTGCCAGTGCAATTCTTTTTGTTAAAAATGGCATATCAGTACAGCTGTATAAGCTTACAAGATTGTTGCATCTAGCTATGCTCTCAGAAATGTCCTTACTTTATGCTATACAGAAGCATCTGTCTTCTTTATTTTCAAGTGGACAAGGTATAACTTTATTCCAATTATTTCAGTCAAAAAGCCAGGTATATATTCAACTCATAATTGATGCATTGATGCAGGTCTGAACAAAGAACCTGCCGCCAACTTGCACAAAGGGAAGATTCCTTCCCTGGCATCTTTTCTTGCCCCCAGGAGCTGGTGGGATCCACTACTGAACTGGGGGCTGTTCTCTTCCAGTCCTCAGGGAAAGGTCAGACACTGGTAGAGGCAGAAACAGCTAAATCCTCACAGAGAACCTAATCCTACCAAACAGTTGTACAGCGCTGTTTTAAATCAGACTGCTGATTCCAAGGCAAAGGCAACAAGAAAAAGCAATATGAAATGTTATTAAGGAGGAAAAGAAGGGAAGCAGACAGGAGTGAGCTGGGTGAGCAGGAACCAGAGTGTAGCACTGAGTGGTGATGTCTGGTTGGTTCCCGTGTTCTCCTTGCTCTCGTCTCCTCTTGTAGCTTCTGTGGGGTTTGCTACAAGACAAAAGCTGCTGCTTGGTCTCTGGGGCAGACCTTACCCTCTTCCCTTCTGCTGTGTTCCAGGCTTGCCTCCCTCCATCGCACCAAGATGACTTACTACTACCAGAACCAGTGTGAGGATTCCTGCTACTCCCCGTGCAGCTACGGCACCGTGTACAGCTACCGCACCTATGACTGTGGGAGCCCCTGTGGCTACCGTGGCTACGGGGGCCTGTACGGGTATCGCGACTGCTACCCCAGCTACAGCTCCCGCTACTACCCCTGCTCCACTCGCTACACCCGGAGGTACAGCTATGGGAGCTGCTACCCCTGCTACCCCTGCTAAAGGCAAAATAGTCATTTATGGCTCCTGTATGAATTCTACCTGCAAAATATTCCCATGACAACGACTGCAGTCAGGAATGTCCTGGAGCACTTAGCAACTCTCTATAATGTCTTCTTCTGCTTCGAATAACCTGCTTCTAGGGTCAGCTCTTCCTTCATAGTCTATCTCTGTGGACATACTGTGTGTTTGATGTGCAGCTTTGTGTCAGGAGATGCAGACCAGAGCAGCCGATCCTTGCCACACACTGTGCTGACAGCTCTGGTCCACTGAACCACTGCAGCCCCAGAGCAAAGCATCTGTTGCGAGATGTAGAAACTCTTTACTTCTAGAATGTATGAATCTCTGGATACTCCTCCTTGTCTGCTTCACTACAAGCTGTAACTGCTGTATACAGTGCTTCTTATTCTCATTAAAAGATCTTGCATCACACTACTGCTTTCTGTCATATTTTAACTATTTTTTCTTTTATACTTGGCATTTTTAATTATTTACCTGAGATTTGGCAAAAAGGAGCCACTAGCTTTCAAGGTCAGCAGTTTTAAGCAGCTGTGGAGTCTGAGGTGACAGAGGACATATTGGACAACTCAACTTCTGTCTCCTTCAAGACGGTCCTGAAAAGTCACATCCATCTCATCTTAACTCTGCCCCTCTTCCACAAAACACACCAAAATGCCGTTTCCTTCCAAAACACTACCTTAGAAATGTGGAAACTTACAAAAATTAAATAAGTGTTTGCTGATTACATCCAGCCCAAGCTATGCTACATTTAAGGATTCAAAAAGCAATCAAATAGACGCAGAGACTCCCTTAGCTTTCTGCAGCTCCCAAAACAGATGTCTGATACAAGACCATGTAGGAGCTCACATTCACCTGTTCCCAGTGCACAACGAGGTTTAAAAATTACCATTTTTCCATCAGAGACTATTTTGCATGGCCAATGTCACTTGTGCAACCTAGGCTGGCACACTTCCCTGCCTGGGCTGGGTTTAGGCACACATCTGCCTGCCAGCCCGCACCTTTGGGAAGAACTGTTTTACGCGCGAGGACAAGAAGGCAGATTCCCACGATAACACAAGGCTACAATGGGAAGTCATCCTTCCCCATAATTAACAGGAGGGCACGTGACAGGGAGGGAGAAGAGCTCCCTCAAGTAAAAGTGACTGTCAGCTTGATGACAAAGGGATGAACGTACCGGGATGGTTCCCAGGCTGGAGCCACCTGCAGCCATGAAAAGACAGCAAGAAATATTTCCAACAGAAGGCATTTTTCCTCCCAATCTGCAGGAACTTCATCTCTCCAGCCAACGCCAGTCTGTGTGTGGGAGGCAGATTTAGGGACTTTGGTGCTGATGTTCCCTGGAGGGTAGACGCTCAGGGAAGGGACTCCTGTCAGGTTCCTTGCCTCATCCCTTAAGCGCCAGGTGCGACTGATTCCAGCAGAAGTGAGACTCATGTGAATTTGCATCCACGTAAAAGCAGAGCATAGAAATGCATCAGAACCTACACTTATTCAACAGGTCAGCAGAGGACACTGCAGAAGAGAAATATGAAGAAAACAAGCCCACAAGTCCAAGAGTGAGCTGCCAAAACATCCAGCGAACACTGGTTTGAAAATTCACCAGCCTGGGCTACAGGAGTACGCTGTGTACTTCAAGCAAATGGTTTCAGACAAATAACCTACTAGCAAAGGCTTTTCATGGTCACTGTGCTGAATTGTTTCATTAAGACTGAAAATGTTCTCATCTGATACAACAGTAAAAATTCAAATCAAGGACATGTTTTCATCAGCTGGTCAGGGACTGCAAACTCAGAGTATGAAGGTATTTGGTTTTCATTTAAAAGTAGCCCCATTTTATGCATAAATTTATTTTAAACGTTTAACAGAAATTATCCGTTGATTTAATATATTGCGACTCATATGTTCCAGAGTAACATAAAGAAAATGTAAATGATTTCTCTTTCAATACTGTGTATTACTGTGTAATAATACTGCATGTTATTTTACTTGTTCCCAATGTTCAAGTTGCAATTTTGTATACAGTGCTGGAAATAATAAAAATATTTAAAATTTTATGAAATACATTTGATGATTTAAAAAAAAAAAAAAAAAGAATGAAAAGAAAGAAAATGAAATGAGTAGATTTTTTCAATAAATATTGTACAGCCATAACAGGACATCAGAATAAACTGGGAAAAATGGATCACATCTGAAAAAGTGATGGCTTTTGTATACCCCTCCAACACACACACCCTATCTGTATGTATTTACTATAACATTTATTATTTGTATATAATCTTATTACTAGTATGTTAGGAGAAACAACTATGCATTTAGCATAGCTGAAAAGTTAAAGAAAAAATAGGAAACAATATCTTTAAATAAAATGTCAGCATCTTTCACAAACCTTTTCAGAAGTTTTTGTGTGTGTTTTTTTGTTTTGTTTTGTTTTGTTTTTAATACATATTTACACATATGTTAGTTCTGAAATAAACTCTGCTACAGTATAGCTTGGAAAAGTGTACCAAATGAAGAAATAATGCAGGAAAAAATCAATTGTTTGATAAATGAAGACGACAAAAAGCAATTTAAGTTTTATGGGGATTACAACCCTCAAACCTGTAATGTTCTCATAAATCAGGGCTCTTAACTAAATGTCTTAATATATTTTCCTTGGTGCATTTGACCTCATCTTCCTGACGAGATTTTTCATAAGTTATGTTTCCAGTTACTGACTGAATGCCACTCTGTGTCTTAAGTATATTTAGGGCATTTCCCTGTTTTATTCTTGTTTGTGGGTACAGAATTAGAGACATTACTGATTTACACTTCCTGAGCTCAATTTCTGATTCTCAAGATTTGGGACATCAAAATAGTTTATTAATTTTGAGTTAGGTAACTGAAAAATCTCAACTTTAACTTTCAAGGAGCAGTAATAGCCATTGCAGTGCTCCCCAGCTGCTGGTGAGGGACCTGGCCTCGGCCGCCATGCAGCAGGTATATCGTCCTACCTTCACAAAGAGCAACAAAATAAAAGTATTTGCACACATCAGAACATCAATTAATATAATTGATTTCCTCAGCATCAGGGGTCATTCCTCCATTCTCATCTCCACATGAAAACGTGATGGTTACAGTCCTCCTTTGCTTCAAACTTTTTGGGTCACTGCAGTTTTTTTATCATTTGGAGGTCGTTGGAGATAGAACAAAAGATGGAGATGGACAAAAGATTAACAGATCCTCAGCCTGGAGATAAATAAGAATCAAAATTCATACATCTGGGATATTTTTAACATTTTAAATTTGTATGCAGTCTGAATTAGAAGGAATTTTATTTGTCATTTATTTTGATTTACATGTTCCCAGGGTGTTAAATTATTAATAACTATTCTATGTTATTAGTATTAATAATAACTAAAATGTTTTCTGAGAAGATAATGGGATCCTATTTGATTTCATTACTATCCCACTACACTTGCTTTCAGATATACCTGGTCACATGGTAGTCCACAGTAGTGTTTAAGCACAGTAGTTTAGATGGTCCACAGTCAAGGGAAAAAAAAAAAAAAAAAAAAAAAAAAAAAAAAAAAAAACAGAGAAACCAGTATGCACTTAAAAGTTTTATACACCAAAAAATAAAACCTAGTGTACCACCTGTACCTCACCGAATAAAAATTTCTACTGCTAAACTGCTAGAGTATCTGAAGAGGCAAGTATTTTTTTTTTCAGTTTCCTTTGCTTCCTAGTGTGCCTGTAGAAGAGTTTTCTATTTGAGAAAAATAGATTTTCTCCTCTTCTTCTAAAATACATTTAGTTTTTGCCTTGAATACTTTCTTTTAGTTTAGTTCACTAAAGAAAACCAGGAAATTTATAAAAGTTCAACATTCATTTGAGGAACTATTATATACATATATAAAATGGAGAGGGGAAAAAATGAATCACATAGTTTATATCTCATCATTGTCTCTGATCATACCATAAAACATTCATTCAGGATATCACCAAGTTATTATTATCACCACTGCAAATATAAATGAAGTTTGCTCATGTTAGCAGCATATTTAGAAGTTAAAACTTTAAATATTATTTTACAGCAAATCTTGTTGATGCTGGTTTTCAACCTCATCTAACACCGCCCTCCCAGAGGAGACAGAGTACAATACATAAAGCCAAGAGCATTTTATTTTTTTTCTCCAACTTCAAATACCTCCTTGTATGACCTTCACTGCAGTGAGCCATTACTAATTTGCATATTAAATGAGGATAATAACAGACATTCTGGAAGTGCTGAGCCTCATCAGAATTTATGGTATCAATGCTCTTCCAAAACAGTCATTAAGGACTTACTTTAGCAATGTTTGTATTATTTAAATAGTAATGGTTTGTTAGGTGCCGCGATGTTGTATAATAAACAACAGAATGGGGAGGGAATCCCCAAGCTGAGCTCTTTCTGTCTTCAGTCAAACTAAAGCACCACACTCGTCATCATCCTGGCATGGTGCAGGCTGGCATGGAGATACAGCTGTATCTCACTGGATAACACACCACAAAAAAAAAAAAAAAAAAAAAAAAAAAAGCTGATTTCTCCCTTCTCAGCTTAGTATAAGCCTTTTTGCCTTGGGTAGCTTTTAGCACTTCACCAGCCTTTTCATTCAGCTGAAACTTGGTGGAAGCCAGGCATGTGGCAGGACCTTGCTGCTGGCAGAGCCTCCACCAAGCAAGTGCCTCCTACCAGTCAGGAAAGCACAGTCCCCATCCTCCAGGCTTCCACGGCCTTCCTAAGACTGCTCTTCCCCTTTTCACTATTGCATTCCCTATGAAAGGCCAGCAGAAAACCCAGATTTGTTCTGCACTACAAGGTCCTGCAGTAAAACTTGCCCTGACACAACTGTAAAATCACAAGACATTGATTTGAGCAAGGTTTTCTAAGAATTTTATCCAGAAATGAGAGAAAACAGACCCCCAGAAAAAGGCATTAAACCTTAGACACATTGCTCAGATGCTAATTTAATCGATCCTGTGCCCTGGCCTGTCCGTCTCATAGTGTGTATGCCAAATTATAGACAGTAGAAGAACCTAAAGGAATCAATGGAACGCCTGTCATTAATTGAGACGGAAATGAATCAAAATGCTTGGTAAAAGCCCTAAGCACATTCTATAATGCCTCTTTCCACCTCAGGTGTTTTAAGTCACCTTACAATATGCACTATCTGCCTCCCTTGCAGGGCTATAATGCAAAAAGAAAGTCTGTGTGCTCCCCAGTTCCACATGCAGTGTAACTGGTACTGTTCAGCAGAACCTATAGTTTCATTCACAGATCCTCCAGTTTCATTCCCAGCCCTCCTTTTTGAGAATTCCCAGAAACCCACTTATCCTGGAAAGCTTTAAGATGAAAGAATCTCACAGGTAGTAATCACAATGTGTTATCCGAGGAATTTGAAAAGTGTCCTAAATGCAGAGGAAAACAATTATAGCAATTGTACTGTTGATGTACTTCCGAAATGTGTTTCATGACTACCAGGGAATGGAAGCATGCGGAGAATCGCACCTATTTCCACGGGTCCAAGAAACTGTATAAAAGCACTCACAACCCCCTTGCTCCTCACACCACTCCTCTTGGTTTAGCCTCCTCGGTGAACTTGGTAAGTGCAGATCCCATTCTCTTAGAGACTCCTTTAACTTAGAAATAACTCCTTTACTATCATTCTCTGATATTGGTACAAGTATTTTATCCTGTACTTTTTAAGCTGTTAGAGTAAAAAAGGGGGGCATTGATGAGCCAACATTCAGGCAAGGAACTCAGATAACACTAGTGAGATGTGAAGCCTAGTAATAGTTTTATGTTTACATACTAGAAAACAACAGCTTTACTCTATTCCATTTAAACAGCTGAAGAAATTTTCTTTTTTTTTTGACTTGGTGACACTCCATATGAAATGTTGGATAATGGACAGAATTGTGTATTGCGCAACATAGAAACAGCTATTTTATGGAAAGATGTTGCAATAAGAAATGCAGGCTGGACATGGGAATTGCTTTGTTCTCTCTGAAGTCACCAGAGCAGCTCTGACATGCAGCAGTAGAGGAATTAAACCTTAGCACCTCACTGTGCAGCAGAGTATTTTCAGTATCCTTGCTACAGCTGACATTGAAAGGTGTTTGAAGTGATGTAGGACAGAAAAAGGAGTAGTTTACATGCTAAGATTAAAGCCAGACAAGGAGATTATGTAGTCCTAGGAAATGTGCCCAGGAACAGCACTGGTACCAGGTCCATCTGTGGCCCTGGACCCCCTATTATGGGTAGCCCTGCTTGAGCAGGGCTTGCACCAGAGGGACCCAGAGGTCCCTTCCTACCTCAACCAGTCTGTGGTTCTCTGGCTTCTGTACACTGAACTTGGTGTGCAGTGAATGAATGCATCTAAAAACTTTTTAAAATGCTGTGTGGGATTTTCATTAGACATTAGAACACCTACAGGTGTGTGTCCTGAGCTGCAGTTAGTCTAGCTGTCAGGGTTAACCTCAGCTTGCCCATCCTAGGAGCTTGGACAGCAAGCGCTCCCACACATATGGTTGGCAAACTGAATCTCCTGTAGCCAAAGTCCAAAAATACGAGGTATCAGGTTCATTTTTAAGAAGAGAATATAAAGAAGTTGTGTCTCAGCATTGAACATAGTAAGGGGGGAGTACAGCAATTGGCTGGATAAAAACAGATGTCAGAAGAATATCCCAAGACTGAGCCATTTGCTCAGTACCCCTCCAAATCCCCCACCTCACCCAGCCACTACTCGTGCTGCTCCTTGCACACTGAGCCTACCCTTTACCTGGTGCTGTCTTTCAGGTTTACCTCCCTCCACCACCCCCAAGATGTCCTGCTACTACGTGTGCTGCTCCCCCTGCTACAGGTCTGTCAGTACCTCCTACCGGGCCTACAGGTGCTGCAGCCCCTGCTACAGCTACTGCTGCAGCCCTTGCTACAGCTACTGCTGCAGTCCCTGCTACAGCTCCTGCTACAGCCCCTGCAGCTACCGGAGCTGCTGCACCCGCTACTACTACCCATCCTGCTGTAACTACAGCTACGGGTGCTGCTAGACCTGATAAACCCAGTGGGAACCCACAGTGAGGATCTACCCCGACCCGGCAAGCACAGACTGATGGATCATCTCAGAGGCGACGTTTTCAGGAGTGCTGAGCCCCTGCAACTGCAGCTGAAGCTACCAAGAATGGAGAGCTTGGCTGCTCTCTAGAATTTCTCAGCATTTCTATTTTTTGCTATACTTTCTGTCTCCTTCTTCCAGTGTTTCTCAGCTACAAGCTTACTCTAGATAGTCTCCCGCATTTAGACCCCTTTGGCAGCAATAAGAATGATCTGCAGTTCATTTGAAGCTTCTTCCATTCGCCGCAGCAGTGTTAAAGAACTCCTGCATCAGTGAAAATTAGCTCTTGTGTCATCTGCATTTTCAATAACTACTTCCAGTAAGGTGCTGCAGTACTGCGTAATGGAGAAACATGACGGCTGTGCCTCCTTTGATCTGGATTTACAAGTACCTTAAGAACGAGCAACACAGCTTTCACAAAAAGGAATGTTCTGTATAGCATAGTGTAGTGACTCATCTACTCTAGCTCTTTTCAGCATGCCAAAACTATAATCTTTCTGTATCTGTGTCAACTTCTTTTCTTATTGCATTAAAATTTTTCTGTATAAAAAAAAAAAAATCAAAGTTCCAGTCTTCTTTTGCCTGTCCCTTGATTACATGAATAGACATTCATGAGATTCAATAGAGCAGTGGCATTCTGAGGGGGGGAGGGGTCCTGCCTCTTGTGCAGAGCACTTTATATCCCTTCACGTTCATTGAAGTTGGCCCAAGTAAATGAACCATTTTCCTCTCTCTACCCCTCAGAAATCTGAGAAATCCCACAAATTTCTCCCTTTCTCTTATTAATTGAAACTATTACAGATGTAAGGTTAAAATATTTCAGCATAATAAGGCTGTGATGGTCTTTATTATAATGTTTTAAAATAGAAGAGTTAGTCCCAGACCTCTGTAGAGTATACATAAAAGAAAGTTCAAGTGAGTATAATACTCCTATTCCCACAAACCATATTCAAATATTCTTTCAGAATCACAATTTCCAATCAGATTACCATCTAACAGACAAATTGCTGCAGCAGCCAGTGGAACTTTATATATCTATAAATAAATCTTATATTAAATTCAATAGGAAAAGTGTCAAGGAAGAAGTGGTGGCTTTCACTGTCTTGATGGTGGCCTTGAAAACCTAAAACATTGCCTCAATCTTCCACATTGGGTAGAAAAAATCCATTTCCCTGGGTGCAATTACAATAACAATTCAATAAATCCAGGGGCTGAAAACTAGAAGACTGAGAATGAAAGGTGGGAAAAAAAAAAAAAAAAAAAAGGCAGCTTTTCATAAAAAAACAATACACATGAAACAACACTCAATGTCCCCAGGGCGTTTTGGCAGCTCTCAGCTGCCAGCTGCCCCTGGCCAGGGAAGCGGTGAGAAAACGCCATCATTGTCCTCCCACACAGCCACAGTCTCTCACTTAAGTCAGCCCTCTGCCCATAAAATTCACTTGGAAAAAAATATTAGGAAAAATCAGCAGTGACCCAGCTTCCTTCCAAAACACAGGCTCTGAACCTACTCCCCTGACCTGACGGACACATATGCCCTGCTGCCTCACCTTGGAGGTGCTGGCCGCTGGAGATCCACTTCTAACAATGTATTTACTTTGCAAGGGCAAATTCTCCCTCCCTGTCCACTGGGGAAGACCAAACAGAACATGAGCTTATTCCAAAATTAAAAACAGGATTGCCAGCAAGTACATGCATTTGCAATTGCCTATGATGTCTTCAGTATCAGAACAGGCCAGGTTGGAAGGGACCTTGAGAGATCACCAGCCCCAACCTCCCCTCTCCCTTGGGGAAGGGGAGCCCAGATGGGGCCCTTCAGCACCCTCGTCAATCCCATACTGAACTCCCTAGTGGTGGACACTCTGCCACATCCTTGGGTAGGTTGCTCCAGTGACTGATCGACCTTATTGTAAAAAGTTTCTTGTATCGAGGAGACAAAACCTCTCCTGATGCAGCTTGTAACACATTTTCCCTCGTCTCTTCCACATTTGGCCTTGTGAAGACAGCACCTACATCTTCTTTAGCCACACTTTAGATACCAGAACACTGTGATGAGGTCCCCCCGAGCCTGCTTTTCTCCAGACCAAACTACACCAGTCTTTCCTCACCAGGCAGGTTCTCCAGACCTTTGATCATCTCCTTTGGACCCTTTCCAGTCTGTCCTTGTCTTTTTTGAATCATGGGACCAGAAATGGACACAAGGCTCCAGGTGTTCCTGACAAGCACTGATTAAAGTGGGATGATCACATCTGCCTGTTAGAAATGCCCCTGCAGATGCAGTCTAGGACCTGATTTGCCTTCTCTGCAGCACCTAAGCATTTTAAATGAATCATTTCTTTGGAGTGCATAAAGCAAGAGCCTGGAGTTGAGAAATACATCAGAGATACAGCTGAAGTTTCTTGCAGTAGCAAATAGCCATGTTTCCCAGTTTGAGGAGGGCAAGGTTCTGAGAAAAAATCCAGGAGTGCATGAAGTTAACAACAACTTTCAGACACCCCACCTGTGATGCTCTTGATTTCAAGATATTTAAGAAATGGAAGTGAAAAATAAAACCATAAGTACAGTACTGATGAAGCATAACTTTTAATATGAAAGGCAGATACACTTTTAAAGGTATACAGAACAGAAAGGCTACATTCCCAAAGACACATAACACCCTTCCTATACCATTCATTCAGAATACATCACTGCAACAAACGTAAAAGCCAGATATTGCACCAGCATTTCTAGAGTTTACATAGAACCATAGCATTGATGAGAAGCAAGTTTTTTAATCCAACAGTGAATCAAGAGGAGACTATGGGACATACAAGAGCAAGCAGACACAAAGCAGGAAAAAAGAAACATTTTAAGCACTTGGGCAGTGGTGCAGAGCACTCAAAGCCCCTGCAGAGAGGTGGCTGCTGGCGCTGGGGCTCTCTGCATCAGGAAACACCGCCACTGAGATTCACCGTCAGTCCATGCTTGCCAGGCCGGGGTTGATCCTCACTTCAGGGATGTTCCCGCTGGGTTTAGCAGGGGTAGCAGCTCCCGTAGCCGTATCTTTGGCCGTATCGCGAACTGAAGGGGTAGCTGTAGCGGCTGCTGTATAAGCCTGGGTAGCCATAGCAGTCCCCATAGCCATAGATGCCCCTATAGCCGCCATACAGACCCCCATAGCCATAGCCATCCCCATAGCCATAGAAGCCCCGGGAACCGTACAGCCCACCAAAGCCATAGCGGTCCCCAAAGCCATAGAGGCCCCGGTAGCCATAGAGGCTCCCATAGCCCCGGTAGCCGCAAGGGCTTCCACAGTCGTAGCCCCGGTAGCCATACAGGCCCCCGTAACCGCAGGGAGAATAGCAGTCATCCTCGCACTGGCCTTGGAAGAAAGTCATCTTTCTGCGATGGAGGCAAACCTGAAATGCAGCAGCAGGAAGGAAAGCCAAAGTGAGAAACACTTCCAGGCAGTAACAGCCTCAGAGTCCAAAGCCTTCTTCACTGAAGACAGAAGCTAAATGTTGGTTCCTTATTACATCCCTTCTCCCATTTCCATTTTCTCATCTTCACCCACCTACAGTCATTAGCTTTCTCATTTTTCCGTTCTTTTTAAAACATTTAATTTTCTTTCTTGCTTACCAGCTGGGAAATAGACCTGTTACAGCTCAAAACTTCCCTGTTGCTTGTTTCAGGATTTTTCTTAGTCAATAAGGTAAGGAGTAATCAATCCCCAATTTCTTTTAGGAGATCAGCTTTGCATAAAGCTCTACATTCCCAAATCCTTCAAGACTGTCTTCAAGAGAGCTTTAAGTAAACCACAACAGCTCCAAGTCTTGTTGCAGTAATGCACAGATTTGGGATTGGGATCTGCAAAAGCTAACAGCAAAACCAAGAAACTACAAATACATTGACACATCGGAACATCAGTTTGATTTCTAGTCCTGCTAAACAGACCAGAAGACCTCTCTCTGAATAAAATAGGAGAATTATGGAGGAACCCAGTGAGGGCCGCAGCAGGGAAATCCTTCTGTAAGTCTCTTAAGTTCTCCACAGAGCTGCCTGATAACCAGGAGCTGAAGTATTCCAATTACCAACGGGACCAGGAGAGTTCCAGCCCCAGCTCTAAAGTTCTGAGCCTGCCATCTCCTGCACAGCAGTAGGCACAGGTACGAGGCACGGAGAAATCTTACACTTCAGAGGAGCTGCAATCCCAACAAACTAGCAGACCAAAATCTCTAAGCCTTACGAAGAGATCGAATTGAGAAGAGGCTTACCGAGTTCACCAGGAGAAGGAAGGCAAGAGAGCTGATGGAGAGCCTGGAGCTCTGAGCTCTTTTTATACTGTTTCTTTGCCCTCCTGGCTTATCTAAGACGCCCTGCATATTCAAAGAGTTTGTAGCCTTATTGGTTGGAAAACAAATTTGCCTGTACACGTCATATCTTCAATTAATATAATTTTCCTCATTGTTTGGGATTATTAGTGTGTTCTCAACCTCCCATATGTCACATATATTACAGGTTTCTTTCATCTTAAAATGTTCTGGGCCAACTACATTCCTGATACCATTTTATTGTCTCCACTGTCAAAACTGAAGTTTATTTATATATTATATAAAGGCATTTGTAAGTTCCCAAAGCCACTGGAGAGAGAGAAAATTTCAGTAAAAAAGTAAAATATTCCTACATTTGGAAATATTGTTCATCAGAAATTCTGTTGTGCTACGGCAGGGGCTTCCTGCTTAAAGGAAGTGCAAACATTTATTTAGGACTTTTCTATTAAGCTACTTAACAACTGCAGCAAACAGGACCAGCACAAACTACAAATAAATCTTAATTGCATTCCTCCAAAATGTCCATGGTGAATAAAAGTCATGCTGCTGCGTGAGCAGAAAAAATGTTTTCAGCAAAAATACGACTGCGGCATCGTTTGCACTTTAATTCATTAGAGGACATGACCCTGAGGTCATCAGAATAAAGTGGAGAAAACAAGTATGAACTTGGCCTTGAAAATAATAAATGATAAGGATTTGGAGAGGTGTGCTAAATATTGTTTTCCAAGGTTGGATGTTAATATTTTCTTAGCAAAGAATCAACCTCACATGTCAAATATAGTACAATAGTGAAGAATACTGGAGATTGCTACAGAACTCCTTGTATGACCTTCACCTAATTTCTGACATTAATTTGAATATAAAATAAGGATAATAATGAGCAAGCAGGATGCTGAGGCTTCCTCAGAATTCTGAATACCAAAGCACTTCATAAACACTCATTAATGTTTTCAATTTGCAAAGTGTTGCAGTATTTAAATATTAATAGTTTGTCACCAAAAGACACCCCCAGTTTTAATAATATGGTCACTTACAATGTACATCAAGGTCTCTTGTTCCCAAGTCCTAACAAGGTGATGCACTATGTTTTATGAAAGTAGAAAGCTAAAAAAAATAAAAGATAATAATAAATATATATGTATATATTTTTCAAAGCAGGAGGAAATACTTGGGAACACTCTTAAAGCAGAAGCAGAGAAATTTCTTCAAAATCAGTGTTGTGGAGCTTGAGACAAAACCAAAGCCGCTGGCAAGAGAAGAACCCCACGAATATCATCAGGCACTAAGTACAGGTCACAATGCTGCTGAACAGAATCACAGAACCATTTAGGTTGGAAAAGACCTCTAGGATCAAATAGTCCAACCTATAACCTAGCACTGAAACACTACTTCTCAACACACCAAAACAAATATATTCCTTTTCTCCCCTCTGTGTTGCACCATAGATGCAAAAGCCAAGTAAACAGTGTACCTACAAGCAGATTGCGCAACCAGTAATGGTCTAAACATCCCATCCATCCAACTACAAAGAATTCCATGCAATTTTACTAGAAATGTGCTGAGACCATTTCTTCTTGTTTTAAGATGAAAGAAATTCTGAAGGTATGACATGTGTGTCATCGCATCAAACTTTGAAAATATGAAAATCACTGACTCCGATTACATCAGTTGAAGGAATAATGCACGCAACTAGATCCATTGTATAACTAACACCTGAGTTTAGAAAGGTATATATACAGACCCAGAACTCCGAAGTTTTATTCGCTTCTCCTGAGTTCCTCTCCTCAGTGAACTGGGTAAGTCCATACTGACTCTACTCTATACTTTTTGATACATATATATATATTTGCGTGTATATACATCCGTATGCATGTCTCGATAAAAATATTTATACATGTGTGTGTGGACATATTTAAAAGGCTGTGCTGTGTACATGTACATAACACCGCATATATGCACATGTATACATGGATAGTCTGTAAGCAGTTTCTTTTTCTTGTTTTGAATGCAATTCCTTCACTGGAACTTGTTTTGCTCTTCCTGTGTTTATTTAATAGCAGGCGTTAAAGCACTGCAGAACGTAAGGAGAAAACTTAATTTTGAAGCGATAAGTAATTTCCAACTCTAGATTATTTTCCTTAGGAGTGGGGAATTCAAATCCTTAGATAAACAATTATGAAACATTTATTACTTTGACATCCATCAAAGAAATTCCTCCATTTCATTGTGTTCTTTGAGTTTATGCTGGGTTGAGCACCCCATGGCTCTCCAGATTGGGGGATGCATGAAATGTGTTGTCAGTCTGATGTGAATCAGCATCACTACCCGAAGTGACATATTTTTCTTTGTTTTATTCACATTTCATTAACTTTGGAGGAAAGGTCAGCTCTCAATTGGTAAAAAGAATATTTTCTGAGTATTGTCAGCCAATATCAAAAGATGAGGACAAGGAGAAAAAAGTATGGGAGGATTCAGAGGATTAGATAGATAAACAAGGCAGCTAAGAGGATGTAAAACCCACAGGAAGGAGCATGGTCAGTGCCAGCACATTTCCTTTGCTCCACCTGGGCTCTGAGCCTTCCCTCCTGCTGCTGGCAGCTAACGTGCTCACCCTACTACCTGGTCTGTGTTTCAGGTTTACCCACATCAGCCAACAATGACCTTCAACAGGGACTTCTACTATGATGGGTACTACTCGCCATTCAGCTACGAAGACCAGTACAGCTTTGGGGGCCTGAATGGCTACCGATTCGGAAGCCCATATGGCTTCTACCGGGACCAGTACCGATATGGGAGCCCATATGGCTACAGAAGCTTTGGGAACCTGTACGGCAGCAGAGGCTTGAATGTTTACGGGGGCTACTATGGGAATGGGGACTTCCTCAATTTTGGGTATGGCTACCCCTTCTTTTCTCAATTTGGCAACAGATACAGCTATTGAAGCTGCTATCTATGCTGAACCAGCAGAAAGATAAACCGAGAAATTAAATGCAGGAGACAGATTCATGACTAAGGTCACAGTGCTGAGAAATGCTGGGCCCCCACACCTCTGGCTGGGTTCAGTGAGGCGTGTGGGTGCCAGGCTTCGTTAGGACTACCCCATATGTAACCCTCTCATATCTTTAAGAATTTCTTCAGCTATTACTCTAAAGGGCAACTTGAATTACAGCAAGTATTGAGGCACTTTTACATCATGCTGATGGAAAAATTGACTTTTAAATTAATTCTCAGTTATTTTGTAGTGCCATAGTAATAGGAACAGTCCTGTGTCAATGGGAAGCAGATTTCTTCAATTGCCAGAAACTCCTCTTTGCTTCACAATAAACTTCTCCAAAAGACAATATGTAGAGAAGCTCCTGTTATATATCCATGCTGTGCTCTATACAGCAGTGAACAGGACTTATGAGCAACTGTGAGCAAGAACCTTGTCCAGACTGCCAAACTCCACCATTTCCACGAGGAGAGAGCACCATCTGGCATCAGACACATAATGCTTGCTGAAGACCCTTTTGTAAAACTGCAAACTTTTTCTTTCTGTAACTACTTGCTCTGTTTCTCCATTAAAATGACTGCATAATATTATCAGCTGTCTCCTCTTCTCCTTTTGTCTTTGTTGACATGCCACTGTAAATGCACCAGCAGCAGTGCCACTCCATCCAAACATACTGTAAGAGGGAGGTCTAAACTCCAGATGTTAGAGGACAACACATGTCCTTCAAAAATGCTCCAGCCCCAACTTGTCTCCCAAAGTAAGACGAAGTTCTACCTTATTTTAATTAACCTATGACCTGGGTTTACGCAACACTCCTCCAGAAAAGGGCATCTGCTGACTGTCTGCACTACCACGCACATACACCTGGAGCAAGCTAAGTTCTATGTTTGAAAAATAATTTCCAAAAAGAAAGATTGAGTGGAAGCTAAAATCAGGTGGTCTGCCAAGGAAAGACAGCAATGCTTCTTAAGCTTGGAAAAAGACACCTAACAGAAAAGACTGAGGGCAACTGAGCCATTACCATCAGCTGGAGAGATCATCTCCTTTGCAAACTGCACAGCCAGGTTATTCAAGCAGTTCCTGTCAGCCTGTACTGTGTCACCTTGGAACACTGAGTAGTCTTGATTTAGGTTTATAATATTAAAGATTATAATCTGGCATGAAACAAGGTGGTTTAACAAGCGTAGCCTAGACATAACTGCATGGATCCCATGCAAGCCCAGTTATACATCAAAGACATCACCAGGAGTCAAAAGTCTTGTTGTAGAAGCGACTTTGAAGGGGCACCTCTGGGCTGATTTTTGAGAGATACCCTACATGGCTACCCCTTTTCTTATGACAGCCACAGGAACATCTTCTCAGCTGACATAGCTAAGTGAAAAGTAAGAAACTAACTGGTGGAACAGACTGGGGAAACATTTTCATAGGCTTAGAAACAATTACAGTTAGCAGAGTAGTCCCTGTGTTGCAAATGTTATTCCTCCAGTCCAAAGCCCATTTCTTTATATCCTTGTTGATGCTTTCACATAAAGCATTTGACCTTGAACTGAGCCAGAGCAGAGGACAAACCTCACAGATCCAGTTTCTTGCCTGGGAAGGAGCAGCCTCAGCCAAAAGCCTGGCCTGACCTGCTGCCTCGTTCCGAGCTCACCTCTTTTTGCCCCAGTTTGAGCAAGACAGAGTCAGATCAGGACACCCTGGCAAAACAGTAAGGATAGCAGCCTCCACCCTAAGCTCCTAGCAGGACACATGGGCAGCAAATCAGTACAACCCTTTGCAACTGGCAAAACCATTAAGACGCCTTTTATAATCCTTCTGCTAGCTGCTGTCAGCAGCAGAAAGGGCTGGGTTCCCCAGGGAAAACATTAAGAAAGGTTCGAGTCTCCCACCACAATAAATACAGCTTACCTCCCTTGAATGCCCTCAGGCACACAAGGCTTTTCCCACCTGCATGCACACTGTGGAAGTGCTTAAGCACACAGATGCACAGGAAGAGGCAATGCAGGATAAAAGATGGAAAGCCAAAGAATTGAGTGAAATCCTCAGCTCATGCCATAACATCAGGTGCCTCTCTATGCTTGCCAATACAGCAATATACACCTGTTTCTTCCCTTCCCCACACCCCATTCAGGTTGCTACCGGCAGTGCTACTGCTTCTGACAGAGGGTGTGATCCTCACCCAGTGCCCAGGGAATTGGAACCTCCTGAGGGCTGTGATTGCTCTATGGACCCCAGCTTCCCCAGGCCCTTCACAGGGTCACCTATATCCACTTCCCTCCATCGCTCTGCTTGGAGCCTCCTGGGCACCACCTCAGCTTCAGTTTTTGCCTTGAAGTTCCCTGAGCTCCAGTACAACTCCACCTCTGTGGACTGCATCCCCAGTGCAGGGGCTCCCTGCCTTTACAATGACCAGACAGCTTTATCACCCACCCATCCAGAACATCAGTGTGACCCCAGAAGCCCCAGATCACAGAACTAGAGTGCAGACTGTCGCTTGGCCCCATCAGACAACAGCACTGATGCTCACTTCCCATGGATCAGCCCTAAGGTCCCCAACAGCCCTGAGCTTACACCTGTTCAGAGTGGTGGGTAAAGAGCATTTTTTCCCTAGTTTATAGGGTGTTATGCCCTAAGGCATAAGAAAAGTTGGATGATTAGAGGAACTTTGTGCCTGCCTGAGATCACAGATGATAGATGGCTAATTTAGTTAACAGAAAACTAACTCCTATAATTTTATTTAAAGTCCTGAATGCCAGTCTGAAGCAGGATGTATTTACTGCATGCAAGTGGGAAATTACCAATTTAAATGCACCTTGTGAACAACCCACATGAGGCATGCTGCAGGACATATGCCTCTAGCACAAAGATTCACTGCCAAAGTCAGAATCACTTGTAAAGAGTAAACTTAACCTCAGATGAGAAATTGGACCTATATATGAGCTGGTTTAGAACTTTTTCAAAATATTTCTTGTAGTATAATAAGAAATGGAAAGTGGCCCATGGGATAGGAACACTGGCTTCATCAAAAATAGCAAGAGAAACAAAAAGTACTTCAAAACTCACTATATTTTGATGAATATTCTAAGGTTCATTATTTCATTATGAGATAAGAGATGTTAAAAATGTTTCCATTGTCTTAAAAAAACACCAGTATCTTGAGATACTTAATATCTTCATTCCTCTGAAAGCCTCAGAGCATTTCACAAGTATCTTTTATATCTAAATGAATAGATGGTGCACTATAAATATTTCCACAGAAATTCGCTGGCAAAGCTTCCCACTTTTACTGACAACTTGGTGTGTTGTGGTAACTGCAAGTCTCAACTTATTAAACAGAAAGGGCAAATTTAGAGGCCTCAATAATAAACTGGAGTTCATTTCCAAATACACCATTAGCATAATAATAAAGATTCCTTCATCTGGCTTTTGAGGTTTGGGGGATTTCTTTTGTAGGGAAGGATTTATGTGGTTGGTGAGAACTTGGTTTAATCATCTCATCCAAGGCTCACCAACAGTCAATTACATGCTATTACAATGCCTGTCCACTTTGTTTTCCTTACACAGGGAGAGCTCTCCGTAGAGCAGCTACTCTGAAGTAATCTAGCATTCTCACATTTTGCAGTGCTGGTTTATACCATTCCTTTAACTATTAATAGCTACATAACATTTCAAAAACATACAGCAACATGAAAACATTGAAATGTTTATTATCTACAAATTCTTGAGGAAATTCAAAATTCCATGAATTAATTCCACCATCCATTTCTACATGCCTACAAGAAGGCTACACTGTCAGAAGGCACTGAGCAAAGCAGTAAAACCAGAAGCTGAACTTTCAGCTCCAGTTCCCTCTCCCAAATACCAATTCTCCTTGCACCTCTGCACCAAGGCATTCTGTTATGTCAAGACAGGGAGGTGAAGCTGATGACACCAGGAAGAGAAGACCCAACAAGAAACTAATACTGAGGAAGGAGCTTTGCAGAACTGGGAACAGAAGGGAGGATGTGCACAGTGGTTTCATTAATGGACAGCTGTAGCAGAGGAGTTGCTATAGAAGGGAGGTGTACACAACCCACTGCCAGATCTCTCCTGACAATCACTGTCCTGAAGTAGGTCGATAGGATCAGCTTGGGGCAGCAGGACAAAGGCACCTGAATTAGGAGCAGAGGAACAGACATGCACACACACGCAGAGGCCAATAACATATTGCAAGGTCATGTTTAATAAGAAAGAAGCAGATCATACAGAGGCAGAATTATATGGTACAGATTACAAATTGCCTGTAACCTGTGATTTGATGTAAGGTGATTCATGTAATAGATGATGTTGTTTCCCTATTGCAGAGACACACGTAAAGCACAGAGCATGGGCTGGCTCACTCCAAGACCCTTTTTTATACCTCATTAGCCACAGAAAGAACCTAAAGAGCAATCTAAAATGGATGGCAGCCCAATCCCTTCACCTCCTACTGCATTACAAATGTAGTCCACAGCTTTGAGAAGAGAGTACTTAGAGAAAATGGAAGGCATTAGGAAAAAACAAAAACAAAAACAAAAAACAAACAAACAAACAAACAAACAAAAAAAAACACAAAACTACAACAACAACAGAAAGGGTAATACGAGAAGGATGTAAATGGATTCTTTTTCTTCAGAAGATCTAAACATTTGTGGATGCACTTAATGGCAGCTCCAAATGCTCAGCCTTGGAGCTCAGACAGGTATCTACATCCTGCTCATCCTTGCCTGGACATTCCACTTCCAGCAGCTCCTCTGACTAGGTTTAGCATGGTCTGCAGCTTCCAACCGGGTACCCCCGTGCCCACCGGGCACCACCATACACTTGCGAGCCCCCAGGAGCAGGGGCACCACTGAAGCCACTTCCAACTTCAGGGGCTCCCGCAGATCCCACGACGCTTTGCTGCGGGAAGGTGCTGAGGATGGGTCCAGGGAAGGTCACAACCACAGGTGGAGGGTAGATGACCACCCTTGAGTCAGGACACTGCACAACACAGGGCTCGTTGCAGCTGTCAGCAATGGGCTGTGGCACAGCCACCCCACAAAGCGAGGGACTGCCATCGGTGCACGGGCTTAGGGAGTGCGTCATGTGGGGGATCGTTAATCTGAAGTGCAAGGGAATATGATAAGAATAAGGCAACAAATCTTACAAGTTCCACAATCAAACATTAAAATGGAAAGTTACCAACAGGCTAGAGGGAAAGGCAGAATTTCATAGCTGGGTTCTTAGAAAACGCCATCTATAAATCTTATATTGAACACAATAACTGGAAATGAGATTTAATGAAAAACTAATCGGAGATCATCACCCAGACAGTATTGGAAGATCTACATGTACCAAAGCCAAGAGCTAAACAGTCACAAAGTGATATAGTTACATCAAGAAAACTTTGGTTTGATACAATAGAATATTTGCATAGGATTTACCCTCACTTAAAACAAGCAAAACTTTCTTTAGAAAGAGGAATTCAAATCAAGCTTACCTACTTCACGAGAGAAATAAGAAAAATGATCAGGCAAGATCTGATGTTGAGTGTTTTTATACTCTTAGACTGCCCAAAGCATCTGAGTCACCTACGTGCAAAGCATCCCAATCAATTACTAAACGCATTTCTTTCAAGACTTAACTTTGTTAATGAACGTCAATTGTTTTTAATAAATCGCTCTAATTATTAGCGTCCTTCCACCACCGCCACCACCCCCCCACACACAACTTGTACTTCACTGCCTTCATCTATTTCAAAACTTTACATAGAGGGGATATTCTGTATATTACAGAAAAACCAAGAGGTTTATATGGTTCGTACTCATGTCTCCTCCATGAATGGACTCATCCCTGGACAAGCAGAAAACAGCCATTTACTTGAAAGAAAATGTACAGACCCAGCCTGGGAGGAATTGCAAAAGTGAGGGATATGCTGGGTTCTTGGCCTAGGGGTAGCCCGGTTCACAATTCTGTGATGAAATTTGGCTAATATGGGGTCTAGTCAAAGCCCTGGCATTCTGTGGAAACCTTCAGAATGAATTTTAGAGTAATATATCCAAATAAGTCAGTGCTGCTCTTCCAATTAGACACCAAGCATGTGTGTCTTTAAACCAGCAAGCTTTGAAAAAAAAAGGGGAGAAAAAGTAAGGCTATATCTTATATGAAATTGTATCCCATATTCTGAAACTATAAATCATGACATGATTAAGAAAATGAGACAAAAAGGCAACAGATTGGGTGTGGCTCTTGCAAGACATTGTTGGGTCATTTTTTTAAACAAGTCATTTGTTCAATAAAAGGGCACCTAAATCCATTATAATAATATATGTTGCACATCTAGAACAACGAGTAGAAGGTTTATGTTGGAATCCCAATTGCTGGTGAATTGCAACTGCCAGAAGTTATCATCGGCATTAAACTCACAGCAGTATTACGATTGGACGCCGAGGAGGAGGTTCACTAACACTCTGTAGCAGTGTCAGCAACAGATGCCAAGGATGGAAATGGCATGTGCCATAGAGATGCTCTCTACCATCCCCTGTGGGCCATGGAGGATGGCAACTTGTCCATTCTGATTTACACTTTGCTTGAAGTCAAAGAATTTGCTATTTTTGCAGCAGTAAAGAAGATTTGTAGGGGATGCTTTGTTATAGTAAAGCTCGACTCAAAGCCTTCCCCTTCTCAACAGCAGCATGCTCTTCTCACAAGGAAAAGGCTTCTACTGGGGGAGTTAGAGATGGACACGGTAACACTGCAGAATAATTTCTGTCTTTCAACGAAGAGGGAACCTCATATATCAGATTGGCAGAAAAATGATTCCGAAAGAATACTAAACCCCATATGTTACTATGAGTAGAAATCCCTATCAAGTTTTTCACACGATAGGAAGTGGCATGGACGCTCTTCTAGTTTAATTGCATGTTGAGATTTATCATCATATCATCCTTGGCGACACTGAAACATTTATCATTCCTTTGGAAAATTAACACTGCATTTTCTATAATTGAGTGTAACCATGTGAATTGCAACATACGCCTATCTCAGCTTAAATCAGATAGCAATTTAACCTTAATGTAATTCCTAAAAAAGGGTGGAATTCAAAGCCTAATCATTATTTTCAAGTTAGCCAGTTGAAGATAAAAGCAAGTGTTAAGTCTTATTTTTTAAATGTATTATTAATATTGCATTGAACAAAATCTAGATCATTAATCTGAAGTAAGACGAAGCCACACTGCTGGAACTAGTTTCCTTTTCTGCTAAGGACTGCTTACAGTTATTATCACTGCTAAATCCATGTATCTGAACACAGAGGCTAACAACACTAAGAGTAGGCACGCAGATACTCTCTGAAAGCATTCTTAAAGCACATCATAAAAGCTCATTAATGTTCTACACAAGTGATGTTGTCATACAGATGTTTAACAAGAGTATTACAACTCCCAGCTCAGGCACCACCACAGAGGAGAAAGAAATAAAAGCAATGAGTCAACTGCTGAACCATAGCCAAATCTCACCACCTAAGCTGTGTCCAGAAGGAAATGCAACAAAACAGCACGTGCTCTTGCTCAGTTTACCAGTTTAAGCAAATTTAGGAATCAAATTTTAGCACCTAAAAAAAGTAAAAATACAAAATAAATATAAAAATTGTCATCCTCGTGTCAAGAAAAAAAAAAAAGAGAGAGAGAGAAAATACTTATGATACAGACAAGCCATCAAGCACTCAAAGTGTTAACAGAACATGGAGTTATTCAGGATTTAGATGAAACATTAGGACTCTTCAAAAAGATTTTAGCCATCTACCTGTAAAGGTATGCAGGAAAGATGTTTAAAACCCTTTTAGAAACCTCAGACTAAGTTTCAGAGATGTGGTCTCATTGATGTTTTCTCCACAGCTGATCTCAAACTAATCCTCATGATTGAACACAAAGATGGTGTTTTAGTTGATTCCTGCTTCCCACAGAGCAGCCCTACAAATGAAGCATCAACACCAATTCTCCTTCACCCCACAAACCTGGTGGAGGCAACTCCAACGATAGCTTTAAAGACCTAGGTAGAGTTCACCACAAGAGCAAGAACCCTCTGAACACACACATTTGGTTATACCATACAAAAAGCTGGCTTCGTGAGTCAAATCCATCCCAGAGATTAAGGAAACACTACAAACATGTATGAAGTTCAAAACTCCAGAAACATTTGTGGTTTAGTGCACACACCACAGTAGGTGAGGCAGAAACCTTAGAAATAATTGCATCAATTACACGTTGGCTCAGGCTAGTAAGAACTTCATGCCCAAAAAGGTGTTTTCTCTGTGAGGCTGACTATATAAAAGCCATCCAAAGCTCAGATCTATTAATTTCTCTCAATTTTTTCTCCTCAAACGAGGTATATGTGATCAGCACAACTGCTTTATAACCAACAAACTCCAACTAATGACTAATGTAAGAGGCTGAGCAAATTTAACTTCATGGCAAAGAAACTAGACAGGAGAAACCACTGAGGTTTTTCCCACTTTGTCTTGAAGTTAGAAACACTTAAAATGCTGTGAAGAGACAGTAGTTGCAGGGGGAGCCAAACCCATTTTACACATTAAAGCATAGAATAAATAATCTGAAATTTTTAGATAAAACCTCCTGAAATCCTGGAAGCATGTTTTTCTTAATTTACTTTACTTCAGACAGCTCTTGTGCTCTCTACTTTTCCTTTACATTAAAAGTTACTTTGCATTTACTGTTGCTTTTTCCCCCTCAAAGAAAAAAAAAAAAAAAAAAAAAAAAAAAAAAAAAAAAAAAGCTTGATAAAGAAGGCTTTAGATATCCCATGAGTAAACGTACAGGGGTGTTTTACTTCTCAATGGCGAACCATGCAAGCTTGATGCCCATTTTCCAAGCAAGAACATGAATGTGCTGCAAGCATCCCAAGACAGCCAGGATGCCTACCCTGCTACATAGCCACCAACATATTCAGAACTGTTGCCCTGTGGACTTACCCAAACCTATCACTTACCACTGGCCCAGCCTCAAACCACCCAGCAGCACTAAATTATTCTACAAGGAATAACACTCTCCCATAACTTAGCCTTCCATTAGGTGCTTTGAATTTTATAGATGTCAACTACAGATGCAGTATGATCCAAAGAAAAGCCAAAACTTGGGCTCGGTATCACAAAAAAGGGCTCATAACTACTTCTGGCATATGGGACATGGGCTTTTCCCACAGAAATACCCTTTGTATGCAGCACACCACTGCAAGGGGCTCTCAATCCATTATGGACTGGTCTTGAAACTTCTCATTTCTCCGTGTGATAGTTCATATGTTAACATTTAAGTCACAAGCCATAATTTCACCAGGAAAGGTGAGAACTGGAGAAATACTCATTTTTCCATTGCCAAGTGTTACTACCCAGCAACTGAGGCTCTCCATGCTGTTCGGAGATACACAATGAGAGGTGAAGAACCATCATTATCTGCTACGTTCTGGTGCTACACTGAGGGAAACACAGGGACGGTACTGCTAACAAAGGCCTTAGCTAAACTTGGCTAAATTGACACGGCATTATCTGCATGCCCACTGGGCAAGATATTTTTTCCCCTGGAACAGAGAGTATTGGCTACTGTTTGTCACATCAAGATGAAGCACTGGCCTTAGTGCCTGCATCCCAAAACAAGGGGCTGCAACAAGAACCAGTTTGGGGTTATGACTGCATTCCCCTTCACATTGTACAAATTGGTGTGTTTTACAGTTGTATAAAGTCATTACACTAAGACATTAAAATCAGCTGGTGATACTAAGGAGATACTCTGGGCTGCAAAAAGGAAAAAAATGGCAAGAATAGTGCATTTTGACAGAACTGTAATCACGGCTCATGGCATGACCTGTATCAGAGCCTATAACAAAGCCAAGGTACAGTGTGTATATTGATAAATTAAGGCCCTTCCAGGTCCCCCACCTGTGCAGGCCCACATTTACCCACACATAAAACTAGAATAGCACTGACAGAGACCATGAAATGGCATCTTCATAACAGGACCTCTTGGAACTCCCCACAACCACTCATTAAAGTTTTACATGAACAAAGGTCTTCAAGCTGGACTCCACTATAATGAACACAGGCATCAATTTAAAGGATGTGTGTCAGGACATCCAAGGCTACTAATTACATTGCATGCAGGAAGCAGCTCCCCTTCTGACGAGCAAGCATGATGCACATGGACAGGTAGCATCCACATGGGCACAGCAAAGGTCCAGGTGCAAGCCAGCAGCTGTTGGGGTGGCCAGGGTAAGCCAAATGGGGGTGATTAGAAACACTCCTCCCTTGCCATGGTTAGTTCCACCTGATACTCCTTGTTTCTCACCTGAGGAACCTAATGGGATGTCCCAAACACAATTGCTAATGAGTCTGATCAAACCACAGGCTACTTGTTGGAACACATCTGCCCATGTGAAGCACTGCCTCCAAAAAGAGCTTAAATCCTTGACAAAGTTATTTTTTGGAAGTTTAGCTGTGCCAGTTTCCAAGCAGATCTTGATTTGTCACAGTATGAGCCCTGGCTGCAGCCCTGCGAGGTTTACACACCCGTGAAGGCAGCACTGACTTGCGCACACACACCTGCCACTGGCCTTGTTTCCAGCTGGAAAGAGCAACCAGGTGCAAAGCCTCATAAAATCTGGGATTCACTCGGTAGCTTTGAAGGGCATTAGATCAGATATACAAGTAGCTGAGTGCCAGGCTTTGGGTACATTTCTCAGCCTCATTTATCCCTTACTTATCCTATAAAGATTTAAAATTGAAAGAATCCAGCAGGGTGTGAGGTACATTTCATGCTATTTGGGGATCAGACTATACTAATAATCACATATGAGTAAAATAATTGCAACCAATGAAAAAGCTGTACATGAACACATTTTCTATTGTATTAAGATTTGATATACCATCGCTCAGGTTTTCCAGGCAGTCTAAAAGACCATATAAAACCCACACATCTCTGAGCTTTCAATCCAGTTCTTACTCTCCTCTCTGAGCTCGGTAAGTTATTTGTCTGTTTCTCTTCCTAGCTACCTAAATGTCCTTCTGTTGATGCTTTTAACTCATACTTGAATCCTACAGAAATAATCTGATGAAAAGTAAGTGGATTGTTTCTTTTGAAAAGTTTCTCTTTGCTCATTTATATTTGTTGGCATAGGTACAGGCATTCAAAATTAAGCCCAAGATTTATAGAACCTAACTCAATTTGATGTGATGTTTCCACTTTGATCTGGCAATTCAGGTATCTTTATCTTTAATCTACTTTAAATTTACAATTCAGAATTTTTATCCTCCTATATTAGAGACCTTTCTCCTTATTTCAGTAGCTTGAGTAACTTTCTGTGGGCAGCTGATCTCTACCATAGTAATCAGTCTGATGTAGATGGTTTCTACAATACCACAGACTAACTTTTTTATATAGAAGAACTGAAGAAAAGCTTGGCTATTGTATCTTTTGGAACCTTTTATAGACTTATTTTTCTGGAGTTTCTGGTGGTTTTGTTCTTCTTTTTCTTGTAAAAGAGCTGGGATTACTCACTTTCAAAACACAGCTAGAAAATGCTGACCTCTAGCCTTTCTTCTGTCTCTGTAGCTAGGTGTGAGTTGACTCCTTTGTAAACAAGTTGTGTTGATGGGACCTGACCCTTCTGAACTTTGTTCTCAGAGCAGTGCTGCCTATCTGCAAAAGCAGCTGCCACCAACTTGCAACATCCAGACGCCCAAGTGCCATTTGCTAGTGCTGAGCAAAGCTGATTTGCAGTCAGATTTTAAATTCTAATTAGGAAATCCAAGGCCTCAGCACTTCTCCATGCTTGGTCACATCTTTGGACAGACACCTCATGTCTTCCAAGTGTGATAGGCAGCTCTGATGTCCCCCAGCTGGGCAGTGCCTCCTCCAGCAGCCAGCACAGACTCTGCAGCCTCCTGCCCCCAGGTGTCTCTTTGCCAGCAGTGCAGGGAGCACCGCAGGCTGATGCAGGGTACAGCCCTGAGCAGACCTCCAAGATTCTTGCAGCCCTTACTTCTACTGGAGCAAATTCAGGAGAGAAAGACCAAGAGAGTGCAGCATAGCTGGCGAAGCAACCATGCAGCTAATCCTGAGATGAAGAGAGTTACGTTAGACTTCTTACTTATCTAGGACACTAGTAGCTTGAGCCAGATTTTCAAAAGTTGCTTTGTCCCCTATGAACAGCAGGCATCTAAAAATAGAGCTCCTGCCACATTACCCTGTCTAGTACAGAGATAATCTTGTTTTGCAATTCAAATTAGTGTAAAGGCAATGCTTTTTACTTTACCTAATGCTAGCAGAAAGTGATTCTGGTTTCATTTGAAGCATCTGGAAAGCAAATAGCCTTTACCACAAGAGATGAGAACCTCAGCACTAGCCCTAGGTATGCCATTGCTTCAGCAGCTGAAGAATGCAGGTCACTTTGCAGCTAAGCCTCAAGCTCCCCTTCTCAGGATAATAGCTACCTACTTCACCTGAGATTTGAAGGCATTTAAAAAATTGTTATTTAAATGCAAGGCTATGTAGTTTCTGCTCCAGAGATGAGGGCTGAGAGCAGCACATTCAAACAACGGAAAGGCAGCTCTGATACAAGTAGTGATCTGCAGGGAATTAATTTACCTTTGTTCCCTGCTTTGTTTTTTAGCTTCATCTCCACCCTGAGACAATGTCTTACTGGTACCAATACAAGCAGCAGTGCTTCGTCCCCAGTGGATTGAAGTGTGCCACCCCCGTGTTCACACAGTGCCACAGCCCTCCTGTGGTGAAATCCATGCCATGCACATCATGCGCCTCCATGGATGCTAAGCTGTGCGCCGCGAGGAAGATGATGCAGAGCAGCCCCAAGTGCTCCGCGCCATGCACATCAAGCTGTGTCGAGAAGCACATTGTGCAAGGCCACTCTTCCTCCTCCTCCTGTAGCACCAGGTCTCCTGAGCCATGCAGCGTGGTGTTCCCCCAGCCCCATGTGCAGAGCGGGCAGCATCTCTTTGTGCCTCAGTGCAGACAGCTGGGCATTACAGAATGCCCCCAGATAGGCAATCCCATTCACATGGGCCAACAGAGCTCATATCCTTGCTCCTCGTACCAGTGGTCCGACAGCTACCACTACCACTGTGGGCAAAGCTAAGCTCCAGAGAGGCACCCACAGAACAACCAGGTGATGGAGAGCAAGATGCACATCTGAAGCTGAGTTTACAGGCACAGCTTCCAAAGGTGCAACTCACATCTCTTGCTGCAGTCACTGGGGTTGTGGGCAGCCTGAAACCCTAACAGCCAGCCCTTTCCACAGTATCCTCTGCATTAGATTTAAAGGTCTCATAGCTTCATATCTACAGCTGGCTCAGCTCTTGACTGTATTAAGACTGCCTTTCTATGACTGCTGGTGTAAAGGATATGTGAGTTTTACTACAGGCATAACCGCTCACATGAATGACATTGCATCAAAGTGGCATCAGCTAGCCCAGAGTCAATAAAAACTAGGTCCTTCTGTGCTAATATTGCTAAATACATATTTTTCTGCTTTCAACTTCATTCCGGAGGAGGAATTGTAAAAGAAACTGGTTTTAAGTGTTGTGCTTTTTTCTACATGCAACTAGCAAAAATAAACAAGTGAAATGGTGAAAAACAGAATGCAGCTTTCAAGTAAAGGGGACCTCCTGTGTGAAGCACCTCGATCCTGAAACACTTGCTACCTGAAGATCCACCTCCAATGTACCTCCCGGAATAATAGAACTTCTTGCATTGCAGTCCACATTACTTTATTCTCTATGGTATATATGCACCATTTCTCACATAATAAAGCCTCTACTGCATCAAACCAGCCATTTTTTTTTTTTTTTTTTCTAACCCTCCACCCCTAGTTCAGCTGCCTTCAATGTGATCATCCCCAGTTGTAAAGCAGCCATGGAGAGATGAGCACTGCTTCCACCTGCACAGGTAACAAACAATCAGCTCCCCACAGCACATCTCAAAACAGCTTACAGAAAAAGCTGAGACAGCTGTATGACAACTAACACATTAAATCTATAAACTAGCAGCAAATGCTGGAATTAAATTCAGGAGTCATGTGTCAGAGCAGTGCTCTGACACCTAGACCACACTGCTCTATGCAGCATGCCATTAAGCTATTTGCAAATTGAGGTGGTGTGACCCCACAAACCAATAAATCTCAATTAAATTTACCCCCAGTCATTCCTTCTGCATTTGTAAACTAAACTCCAGAAATTCTTCTTCCATCACATGCTTAGGGCTTGATTCAGGGAAGACACAGGAGCCACAGAGGCACGCACATGTCCCAGCACAGCAGCCAAGAGCTCAGCAAAAAACACTTGGGCTATCAAGAAACCAGGGCAACTACCACCCAGCCCTGCAGAGAAATGCATTGGTGCAACAGCAAGCTACAGCAGAAATTTAGATTTGCAATGATTTTTCTGCCAGCCAAAATTGAGATTTTTCAAATGACATGTCACTTGTGACAAAGTTAGGTAGGGTACAGGACTCCAAATTCAGTTTGAGTTGCATAGCAGGAAGCATCTTTAAAAAGAAGAAAAGGTTTGGAGCTTAAAAAGAGCAGAGGGACCATCTTGGAGCTGAAAAGTCAGAGGCAGCTCTGAAGTGGCATGACTTCCCTGGAGTCAGCAGAGGCTAGGATGACTTATGCCTTCTCCGAATCTGCCTACTAGGAGAGAAATAATAAAGCTGTGCTCTCCACCAAGCAGCCAAAGGGCATGCCTCTAATGTGGTTGCATTCAAAGGCAGGCAAAGCTGCTATGCGATACCTAGTGAGGGGAGAGCTCTCCCAGTCCCTCTCTTGGCTGTTACCCCATGGCCCACAAATGTGGCACATCAGCAGCTTGAGGTTGCTGCAGTCACATGAACAAAGGAGCCTTTCTGCATTCCCCTACCACAGCATGCAGAATCTTCCTTTGTGGCTTTTCACCAACACCTTCAGGCTACACCCAAGCTCTAAGAAGTTCTAGATAGTCAGAGGTTTCAGGGCAATGTACTCATCTTGTGAATTTTTTTTTTTTTTTTTAGAGCTTGCTGGCCTCAGTTCCACTCTCTACGTCACTTTCCTGCAAACTCAAACATTTCTCATTTACCCAGCTCTGCTGAGCTCCACCACTTCTGGAGGTTGGTATTGCAATGAAAGTGCATGCAATTTGTATTTTAATGCTTCTGTGCAATCCAGCTGTCTGCTCTTTCAACAAGCTGGGCGGCACCTGTCATTTTTTTTATTATTCCTTATTTAAAAGGGGGAGAAATTAGGAAGCCATTAAAGCGTCTCTGCCATTCAGGAACCTCTGTCACAATTTTCAGAACTTTCTAGAAGCAGACAGATACATCAAGCTGCTTAAGTCCAAAATGCCTCACAGCCAAGCTGGCCTAGCCCAGGGTCACAAGGCACATTAGGTCAGAGCCACGCAGCAAGCATCACAGCCTGCCAGCAGGGCTGCCCTGCCCCAGGCGCATGGCAAGGAGTTCAGCCTGGTCAACACCAGCCACCCAGCCCTACCCTCGGATGCTCATGGGCTGAAAGCAAACAGCAACTCTACCAACTAATATAAAGGTTACTCTTGACAATTACAACCTAGGTCCTCTATAACTAAAGATTTTAGAATCAAAAGAATCTGTTGAAATGAAAGAGCTTTCGGAGTATCAGCTCTGCTAATACACAGAGCTTTAACTCAGCCTCACATTTCTGGGACTTCTCAGAGGAAGCAGCAAGTTCTCAACAGGAGTCAGCAGGACTTCAATTATTTGCAATCAAAAGCTGACTCCACCAGGGTGAGTTTGCTTCTCCTGATTGGCTTTGGTATGCCACACACCTGCACTTCAAAACTGAGCAGGAAGAGCAAGAAAAGAGTTGCAAAGGGAGGGCAAGAAACGTGGTTTCAGTATTTCAGTGCAGCTGCCCCGAGCAGCAGTTTATCAGGGTGCAGGGACTCCCAGCTCCAAAATCCTTTCTGCTGGGGATAGGGGGAGGCATCATAAGGATGGAGGTGGATCTGTGGAGCAGGAAGGGGAGCCCTTTGTGGCCTCACAGGGCCCAAAAAGTAAGCAGCAGCCTCAGTATATCCGTCCCCCCAAGCATAAACACCAGAGGATGAGACCCCACAGATGCAGCCAGCAAGGGAGGCAGATGGGCTGCCCTTGCTGGGGGGAGGTTTAGGCACAGCATCAGGCACTGCATTCTTTCTGGGCCCAAATCTTGTTGCATCAGACACTGCAAAAATCCAGTAACAAATCTTAACATGCTTTTTGCTCTTAAAGTACTTGAACAGCAAAAAATAGTCAGAGAATCAGAGTATTCCAGGAGCTGAATGAACTAAGCTTGTTGTGATGCACATGCTTTTAAAAAAAAATAAAATAAAATTATTTTATTTTATTTTATTTTATTTTATTTTATTTTATTTTATTTTATTTTATTTTATTTTATTTTATTTTATTTTATTTTATTTTTTAGTGGGGCTCCTGTGCTTTGAAAGGTAACCAATGGGTTTGGTAGTTTGGAGAGAAATTATAAAAGCTTGGTGAGAATCACTTTGAGAGAGGCCTCGTCATGTGCCAATGCAATGCTTCTAGGCCTCTGTTCACTCCCATGGGAGTGGGAGCTCTGTGGGGTTGCAGAGGCCCTGCTTCTTGAGAAAAGTGTTTTCACATCTTGGCAGCAAAGAGCATGAGCTGGCCCAGATGTACATGAAGAAATTACAGCTAGGAAGCAATGCAAACCAAGTTTTCTAGCTTTGGCTGTGGCTTCGGCATGGCAGCTAGGAGTTTCCTTGTGGAAGGCTGTTGGGCTATTAGCAATTATTTTTAACAAGCACGTTAATTTATTTCAGTGCTAACTCGCTGTCCTAGAGCCCCATCCTGTGGCGGTGAGGGTGCTGAGCCACAGGGACCTGCTCCCTCCTTGGTCCCCACCCCTCGCTGCAACTGCTTGTTGCCACCAGTGGATGTGTGAGCAGAGCCTGGCTGTTGATGGGGTGGGTGGGCTGCTTGCACGGCACCTACAGGAGCCTTGGTACTCCCCAGAAACCTCTGAAGGGCCCAGACCCTGCTGGTTCTTAGTAGAAGAGGCAAAACTTCACCCACAGCCTTGCCAGTTTCCCTTCTCCATTTTGAAGAGGGAGCTGAGCAGTTGCGTAAGGCAGGTTTGGCAGAGAACACAGTGGGTGTGGGAGGGTGAAGCAGTGCAGGGATGGTGTGCCCTGCTGATGAAATTGCAAGTTGCTGCACTGATGACAAATTCTTGTCTGTAAAGTCAGCGATAAAGTGATGCAACGCTTGCAGCAGTGGTGTAGAAAAGCAGAAATATGATGCTAGAGACTCCTACTTGGTGGTGCTGGCCTGCCCATGACTAAGTGATGCAGTGGAGAAATGGGTCAGCTCTAAAAGGAAAGAAGTGGTAAACCTCTTTGATCAGATGATGGCAAGAAATATGCAGGGTTTCAGCTGTGAAGGACAAATGCCACATCTCCCATGGATGTGGGAGTCACATCTTGGAGATCCCTCATCCAGATGTGCCAATTGCTTTCCTCTTCTGAGGGACTTGGTATTGGACTTGAAGTTCTGGGAATTTGTATGGAGTTGTTCATACCAGAAGTTCGTGTCTGCCTTTCTTACCGCAGCCCTACTCTTATCCCATGGAGATGTTACTGGCAGCTTGGGGCTTTGAAAGGAGAAAATCCAGTTCCAGTGCTGCACCCAGTTGTGCAGCAAGTTGTTTCATCACTGTAGGAAAAAATTAGGTTTACTGCAGTCTGAAAAGACAGCATTTCTCCCTCTGCCCCAAACTTCCTTTAGCTTTCTAGGGGGGATGCAGGTAGGAGAAGACTGAGAAGAGGGGGGGCTGGCTGCATACATTGCCGTACAGCTGCACAGGGGGTCACTTCCTACCCCAAAGCAGGAGATAAAGGGAGACCTTCTGCAAGTTTCCCTAACCCATGTAGAACATCTTTCAGTTCTGTCCTATAAAGCAGGCTATGGTTTTGCTGTCCTCTACTGCCATCCTCACACAGTAACTAAGAATTGCCTGTGGGTGAATGAGAAATGCTCCATATTTTATTATTTTGGAGCCATTATGCTCCTCCCTGTTCTGAACTTGTCAACTTTAAATTGGTGTCAGTGCTGAATTCACCCAAATGAGGGCACAGCAGCCATCCATGGTCAATAAATGCCCAAGTGGTTCCTTGAGCTGAGATCCTTGAAGAAGGTCCCCTGTTGGTTGCATTCCTCATTCCAACTGTCCTCACTTTATCAGACCAGCCTACAATCTCTTGTGAAGCCTGTGGGAGTTCCCAGGCAAATAAGCTAACTGTCGGATATGACCATGGATGATAATGAATGGAGCAATTAAGACTTTCCTTTTGATGACTGTAATTTTAATGGGCTGGCGCAAACCAGCTGAATAGTATGGGAAGGAAGCTGCATCTGTGTCATAGGTAAAAACTGGGCAGATGACCAACTAAACAGCTGGGTGGGTCATAAAAATAGGAAGCTATGCAGTTGGACTTGTCAGGTGATGAGCAGCTCCGACTGCCTTCCCGAGGAGTTGGTCCTGCTTACAGTCATCATCGCCACGGGTCCCTGCTGGACACCGAAATGAGGTTGGCCGTGACGCACTTGGAGTGCTGCTGATGCCTGGGTGACAAATGACATGTTCTTCATGCAGGCTTTCCTGGCATCTCAGAAATGCTCCTACTCCCCGTTGGAGAGGAGAGAATGAGAAAAATGCCTGCTGCCAGAGGTTCAGCTGAGCCTTTCCAGGAGCAGCCGTCACCCTGAGACCACCAGAGCATTCTCTGAGCCAGCTCCGTGGGGTTCTGTGTGCGGGGGACAAAAGGCTTGGGAAAAAGTAGGATAAAGTGAAGATTTGCTTTGGTTTTTAGTGTTGTGGATAGTGAAACAAGACAGAAATACATGGGTTTCTTGCTCCATTTACTGGGTGCTGTTCTCCTTCAGAAGATCTTGAAAGGTTGAGTTAATAACACAAGAATTGCCTGCTTGGGTTTACTGGACACCAGAATTACCTCCTATAAGGAGAGCCTGCTGTGTAAATGAGCTGCCAATGCATCAAGTCTCTTCTTGCACTGCTATAACCCAGGTATAGCTTCATTAAAGCTTTGAAGCATGTTAAAATATTGCTTGAGGTCAGTGCCAGCAGGTTGGGCAGCGGGCAGATGCTGGACACTTCCCACAAATGTCCTGTCACATGCCACGTTTCCAAAAACATGGATGCCTCTGAGCCACAGTCCCAAGCTGGACAAGTTAGTCACCTCCAGTGAGAATGACCTGTAATTGCCTGACAAGCCACATTTTCCCTTATCGGTGGGGCAGGAAGTCTAGCATGACAGGTGACGTCTCTGCATTTGGCCACCCCACGGGGCTCCAGGGTAGGTGCGGGCTGGTGGTCCCATCTGTATCTCATTTCCTATCTGGAAACAAAAGGAAATGGTCTTTCCCCCCACCAAACAAGCCAGGAATGGTCTTGGGGGACCTCTGGTCACCATTTAATATGTCCAGTGGGCTCATTTGACTGAAAGTGGGATTATAGAAACCACACTGGGCAAGTACTGATGCTGGAAGAAGGAAGGTAGCTCATACTTGTGGGATTTTGATCACTTAATGCTCAGGCTCTGCTGGCTGCCATGCACACGCAAGCAAAGCAAGGATGAGCTTTCAGAAGCCAGGTGCTTCCTTGTGAGGCAGACCCTGGGGTAGGATACATCACTGTGCCTCTCATCATCACAAGCCGTGATGCTCATGCCCAGGTCAATTGTGTTGTGGTCCCGGGGAGGGGAAGGGCAGCGATGTAGGCACAGCGCCTGCCGCCACTGGTGCCACCGCGCCTCACTTCACACTCCCCTTTGTGCTCCAACTTTTGCTGTTGTTACAAAATCCCTCAGTGATGAGACTGTGGGAGTGATAAGAGATCTGCATATTTAATGTAGCAGGGCTGTTGCTCAATTTTGACTTATCCTCCTTTTTGCTTTATCTGTTGCCATCTTACTTGGTAAGACTTCTTTCTAGGTTGAGGCCTGTCTTGATATGCCAGAGCAAACAGTGAAGTTCCATGTATATTTTTTTCTAAATGATGCTGCACTTTTTCAGATTTTTTAGATGTTTAATTATTTAAAAGTAAACATTTTTTGACCATACTACCATCTCTTACCACATTCAGCAAACATCAGTTGAAAGGAGGAAATAAAAATTAAAAAATAATAATAATTAAAAAAAAAAAAAAGTTTACTACCTCTTTTTTTTTTTTGGTAAAGCATTTATTGCATGATCTAAGTTTGGTATAGCTACAAAGTGAAGTATAGAACTTTGATATATGGACAGCCAAAAAACACTTGAGGCGATCAGTTCTTTGATATCCAGCAGATTCCAGGTGAGTGTCGAAGCACGCTCACTACCAGACATTGAGAGGTTTTAAACAGCAGTCAGAAACCTCTTTTAATCTGAAGGATATTTCTTTGACGCAGCCACTGTAACAGCTGGGAATTAAAGTCAGAGCAAGCTGTGTTAGCACAAGCATTGTTGCAAGCCATCGCAAAGCTGCAGTGCTGGGCTGATGCTGCTGCTACTGGTTGGGCAGGCCCAAGTCATCCTATTTCATAACTCCCCAATTCCCACTGTAGCACCAATCATTTCCCAATGGGCTTCAGAAGAATGAGGAACCAGGATGCACGAAAGAGGAAAACTGAAAACAGGGTGTGCCCCTGGCCTTAATGTATGTGGCAAACTGCAGGGGCCAGACAAAAGTGAAACCAGGAAAGGAACCCCTGGCTGGACTGTTGAATTGCCAAATATATTTTAATATATTAATTGTTGGGGAAAGTTCTTCTTGGGGTATACTGGCCTTATCAACACTGAAAACAGTGGTTGCATTCCTTGGCAGGGTGACATAAAGCATGCTGTGTGTCTAAATGAGGACTTGCAGAAAGAGTCCTCGCCAAGATTGTGGATGGTTAAGTACAATAATAAGCAAAAAGGGCAATTTCTCAGTGGAGGGTCTTAGGAGAAGAGCTGGCAGAAAAGAGAGCAAAGGCTTGAAGGCTCTGATCCCCAAAATAGAAGCAGAAGCAAGAGGTGGAGGTAGAAACACTTCCAGCTTTAAAATAATCCTTTCCTTCCGCCTCCTGCACCTGTCTGACACCAAGGATTAAGCAGGTAGAGCAGCAGGCTGTGCCTTGTCTGAGGAGATGCAGAGTGAGGAAATGGGCATGAAAAGGAAGGAGAAAATCTCTGCATGCTCAGCAGAGGTGGATCCCTGTCCTTGGGCCCAGGGTGCTGACGACACCTGAGCAGAAGCTGCCACCCCAAGCAACTCATGGCATCAGTGCTGGGCACCACAGGGGCTGTCAGCCAGTTGCCAAGCCATTTGGCAACAGGGACAGGTCTTGCTTGGGTTGCAGTGAGCTGGTGAAGAGAGAGAAAGCTGTTCTGAACACTGGTGATCACGTCTTTCTCTTCCTGAGGACTATCGAGTCCAAAAGGCTCTGAGCAATTTGTGGTCTCAGGGAAGATGCCAAGCTCCTGGAGCCCTGTGAGCTGCACAGGGTGTTCCAAGCTCTGTGTCCACCACACTGGTACAGGGCTGCCTACAGACCCCACAGTGCCTTATGTATGTCATGGGGGTGCTGGACATTGCAGGTGTTTGGTATGTTAGAACATTTTATTAAATGTTTTTTCATATTGACTTAGTGAGAGAGGAACTGAGAGCTTAGGAGAGAGATGGTTTACATGGAGGGAAAGATTCTCCTCCATCTGACCAGTTCTTACACCTGCTTCCTCCTTCCCCACCACCCTGCAATGTGCAAAAGGCGTGGCTGGAACAGGGAATTAAACAGAAAGTAATTCGAGGGCTCCAGACTCTCAGTCTGCAGTGTGCCTTGGTTGCATCCAGCCCATCTGCTACCAATCACCAGGCAGAAGCATGGCCCTTTCCTACAGTCAGGACAGATGTGAGGATCACATCTCTCATAGCCCACACAGAGGATGTAATCAGGAGGTACTGAGCAAACGCATTGTGGGAATGTGCGCCTTTGTGGTAATTATACTCCACCCTCCTGCTACAACTCTGATAGCTACAATCTGTGCTTTGTAGTGCACACAATGTTCTTCAGGGTCTCTATTAAATCACCTGAAAAGAGCCCTGTCATCTAAATGCTGGGGTGCTCTGGCTCTGCAATGGGATTTTCTTTCACTAAGGAGGGCTTTGTCTGAAGCTGAGGCATTGGACTGAGGTTTTGAAGCTCTGTTTTAACTCCCAGGTTTCAAACTTTCCCAAATTACTCTCCTCTGTGCATAAAATGGGGACGTAATTCTGCTTTGATTCTCAGTCTCAGTACTGAGACTCCTATTTATGGGCCTGGGAAAAGGATCAGTAACATGAAGGAGCAGTTGGTTGGAAGCAAAACACTTTTATAACAGATTACAGACCTCACATGGCTCAGCTGGGACCGAGGCTAACTGTAGAGCTCATTTCAGTGAATGTGAGCACTTAACTTTGATGTTGAAATGCAGGAAAGTGGTGCCAGATTCTGATTTTCTTGCCATCCCTTAACAGTTTGGCAATATAATGTTTTACTACTTGTTCCTTTAACAAACTGTCACTGTGTCAGCAGCTCTGTGTTGCCTTGACCTATCCAACCAAGCTAACAAGCCTCATTTAGAGCAACCAAACTAAGGTTTGTTACACTTCTTTTCCCAGGACATGTACCTAAAACCCCAGGACGTGTCTTTTATGTGTCAGAACACGCTAAACCTCTTACTACTGCATCCTGACTGTCCTTGATCTTAATAGCAGAGATAAACAAGCTGTTCTAGATATGCTAAGTATATGGTACAACCACAGCCCTTAATTTGGTTTTCAGACAAACAGTGAATCCTTTGACTTCTATCTTCCCTGCCCTACTTACCTCTCCACAAAGGGGCTTTGATATCACCTGCCGTTCTGTCTCCATCACATTAGCAGTGGTGTGGTCCCACCTGAGTGTTTCTAGGGGTACACATAGCAGCTGTACTGTAAGAAATAGCACACCAAAACTCAGCAGAAGACTGGGTGGGAAATGAGGGGGGGGTGGATTTTTATTTAACTGTATTAGGTTCTACCCACTGGGATACTCATCCACATGCTTGCAAGCAGTCCGATGCAAATGAGGAGCTTGTGTAGGACATCTCAGGAGCAGCACAGAACAAGGAACACTGGGGACAGTGGCTTCACTACATCTGGGCTCCTCTTGGTCAGCGGTGATGACCTGCTTTGGAAGTGTATCTTGCAAAAGCTGCAGATGTAGGCAGGTGTTCTGCCTCAGCCTTGCATGCCTCATGCCCAGTACTTCCCCAGCAAGCTTCCAGGATGCTGCTGTCCTCAACTAGAGCCCCAACAGTTATCCTCTGTCTCTATGCCAGGATAAAGGAAATAAAACACACTAGCAACGTGAATAGTTAAGAGTTCTTGGCTTTCATCCAGAATAGCTTTCCAAATTACAGGTTTGTCCAAGTCTTTGAAAACTCAGGGTAGCTGATAGGCTTCCAAACTGTTTTTAATAGGCCATCTTTTCAGACCCCTAACAGGTGAAAGCCCCGAGCTGTCCCATGAGTTTCCCTTCAGGTGAGAGCCTTCAGCAGAGTACCATGACCTGCAGAAAAAGGTCACTCGCCAGCGATGCCTTCTTTTCCTTGGCAGGGTGGCTTCCAGGCTGGGGCTCTGTGAGGCTGATGGTGCTGCTGGCAGAAATCAGCTGAGAGGTGCAAGCACCAAGATGAGATAAGGCTGAGCAGATCCCTGCTTCAGGGCAGGAAATGCACCTGGGCAAAGCAAGCAGGGAGGCACATAGCAGAGACTCCAGGTGGCACAGCCTGCGGCTCTCCGTTGAGAAGCATGGCTCTGAACCAAAACAAGATACAGCTGCCCCTGTCATCTCTGAGTGAAGGATCCTTCCAGTACTTGAAAGCTTGCTGGAGGGTTTTACTGGAAGAGCTCACTGTTTGTCATAATTCCAGTTTGGCAGAGGAAGGGCATGAAGAGTGTGGCAAACTATATCAACTGTGAATTCCCCTGTGGCCCTTGCAGTTAAGGGATGAAGTGCTGCAGGAGGAGAATGGCAAAGATGACTCCTTTTATCTCTTAACCCATGAGTAAATGCAGCAAAATACTGCATGCAACAGGCAAAAATACATGTATGATACTCTCCCTGCAAGAAAGGCTTTTCCTATTCTCATATGCTCCCAAGAGTTTTAACCAAAGTTTAATATATAATTTATCTGCCATCTAGAATAAAACTCCCAGTACAGTCATGCCCTGTTTCAAAGCTGCTCCTTTTCTGTCATGATCATCCTGCCTATGACAGAACACTCAATGCCCAGAGCATCTTTGTCATTGTGTATATAACTACCAGTTAACATAGCGATGAAATAACTTTTGGACTTTCTTTAACACTAAAATTGTGTAAGCTGGCCGTGTTTTAACACCCCAGGCTATGTCAGGCACTGTCTATGCAAAAACTTGGGAAGTACCAATGAGGTTTTGGAAATCCACTACCCCAAGGGAAAACCTGGCTCTTCTGGCACCTGCAGGGCTGTGAGTGGCTCCCGAGACATGGCAGCGTGCGGTGGCTGTGCTCTTGCAGTGCTACTGGCTCGTGTCTATAACCACTGAGGGGGCAGACAGCCCCTCCACTCATGTGTCAAGGTCTCTGCAAGCCAGTGGGATAGAAGAAAAAAGGTCACAGTCCTAACCCAGGTGTTCTGACACTCCTGAAATTCTGCTCGAATACCTCTTCACTGGCTCGTTTGGCTGTTTTTTTCTCCCCTTCTTTTTCTCTGTAGGTCAAATTTTCCAAGGCTAAAGAGCACATGGAGCCTCCCAGGTTTGCATCACTTCAGGCTCTGGCTGTAAAGGTATGTGCTGTCATTTGGGGAGGCTGGAGTCTAGTGTGTGTCCCTACCGCCCCTAGCTATACTGTATATATACAGTATATACAGTATATATACTTTATATATATATACATATATACATATACAGTATATATACTGTATATACTGTATATATACTGTACAGTATATATACAGTGTGTGTGTATATATATATATATATATATATATATATAACCTATATATATAGGTATATATATAACCTGAGCCTCCCAGGTTTGCATCACTTCAGGCTCTGGCTGTAAAGGTATGTGCTGTCATTTGGGGAGGCTGGAGTCCAGTGTGTGTCCCTACCGCCCCTAGCTATACTGTGGGTGTCATTAGAAACGTATAATATACTCCTACCAGTCTGCCAGTTACAACACAAAATAATAACATGCTGGAGTCATGTCTGAGTGTTCAGAAGCATCTTCTGAAATGAGAAAGAGATTTCCTATGCCTATAAATACTAAAGTTCCTTTTTTTCCCCCTCTCATTTCCTATTACAGGACTGTTGAACCCCTGTGTAGGGAGAATGTGAAAGTAAATCACTTGTTTTTTTCTGAAAACCCAAGAACATGTTTGATTTTCCCAGTTTCTTCACTCTACTTGTAGTAGGTGGAGCCATCCGGTGACTTGAATATAGCTGAAAACAAAAGAGGTGGTGGAATGGAGATATCGATCAGAAATGACAAGCCCAAGATTATGCCAAGTAAGTGGGTAGTTGTGGTTGGGTTTGGCACATAAATAAATCAATCACTGTTTCCTTCCAAGAGGAGGACTAGATACTATATAAAAGTTCTCACATACAAGGTTTCCTCACTCCATTTGACTTCTTTCCACTGGTTCGTGCTGTGGGACACGGTAAGGCATTTCATGCTGCTGCTGAAAATTAACTTGTCTGATTAGCCTTGAAATACTCAGCTGGAAAAGGTGGGAGTAAATATGGCTTTTGGGTCTCATGGTCTAAAAATTGCTCCTTATTTACAGGCAATAGTTTTTGTTCTAATGACTCATTACTTAATTATACAGAAAAGAGGGAGAGCTGAGACAGAAAGAATCATCTTTGGAGGCCCTTTCTTTTGCCTGCACTTAACAACATGTGCAACTGCTGCATATAGGCAGCTCTGAAATATTACTGGAATATACTATTAAAAAAAAAAAAAAAAAAAAAACAGGAAAAAGAAAGAGTTCTTGCAGGTACTTAGTAAAGCATGGGAAAACAAAGGAACTAAAAAACAAAATGCACGTTTTTTCCAGCCTTTCATCTGAATTTCATCTAAAGGGTTTTCTTTTTCTTTTTCTTTTTCTTTTTCTTTTTCTTTTTCTTTTTCTTTTTCTTTTTCTTTTTCTTTTTCTTTTTCTTTTTCTTTTTCTTTTTCTTTTTCTTTTCCTTTTCCTTTTTCTTTTTCTTTTTCTTTTTCTTTTCCTTTTTCTTTTTCTTTTTTTTTTTTTGTGTGTGTTTGGAGACATCAACCTGCTGACCTGTAGACCCTTTTCATTAAGAGAGGTGTCACTTGCCTGTCAAAGGAATATAAAATACAAATTTCTACTGCCAGCAGACAAAGCTGTGAGCTGTGGTGGGGATTAAGTGCCCAAATTGCTCAAACTCCACAACATCTCTTCAGGTTTCAGCCTTGGGTGCTAGCCACCACTGAGCCCTTGCAGCTGGTGGCCTAGCACATTCTGCTGAAACTTTGTGTAGCTTGTATTTCTACTGCTATTATCTTTGCCATAGGCTGTTGCTATATCTTATAAAATTTTAAGAAGAAATAAAACAGTCACTGTGCCCTTTTGAACCCAAGATTGAAGGATTTCAAAGTGCAATGGAGTTATTGTGGAAATGATGAGCCATGTTTTTTGTTTCTTGTCTGACATGGAATACTAACACTGAGCATTACAACCCTTTCTAAATTCCCAGACCACACTTGGATAAGGGTAATTCTGGTGTACCACAGCCTTGTGTGTCTCTTCCAGTGGAATGCCACTCTGGAAGCTTCCTGCAAGAATGAACAGTTAAGGAATGATTACAGTTGCACCTGTCCTAGGGGGAAAAAAATAAAATAAAATAAAATAAAAACAGTTAGGTATGAATAGAGAAGACCCTGAAGAAGACATGATCAAGGGATATGGAATAAGCTGAAAACTTCCCAGACCCTTTCTGGTTTCTTTTTTGAGTTATACATTTCTGAGGATGGCAGTTCCCTTTTGCATTAGCTATCAGTGGTGGCTGGGGGGCAGAAAGGGAAGAGGAGATATTTTCATCAATCAGTCTGACTTTGGAGGGGGAAGGGGAGGGACAGTAACACAAGTTTTCTTCTCTCTGCATTTGCTAAGGCCTGTTTTTCTTTCTCTTGGAGGGCTCTCTGGTGTCTGCAACGATGGGCTCCCATCAGCAGAAGGGCGACGGACAAGGGATCTCTGAGCAGTCTGGTGGATGCCATGGCGGTGGTGGAGGAGGAAGTTCATGCCATGGTGGTGGTGGAGGAGGAAGTTCATGCCATGGTGGTGGTGGAGGAGGATCCTGCCACTCCAGTGGGGGTGGAGGCTCTATAGGATACCAGACCCAGGGATCGTCCTGCCACAGTGGAGGAAGCGGTGGTGGTGCTATCTACCAGACCCACATATCATCATCTTCCTTTGGAGGAGGAGGTGGAGGAGGAGGATCTTCAGGCCACCAGAGCCAAGGATCCATCAGCGGTGGAAGTGGTGGTGGCGGTGGGTCAGGCCACCAGGGACAGGAACCCATCTGCATTATTGGAGGAGGCGGCGGTGGCAATGGTGGAGGTGGAGGAGGTTACAGCCACCAAAGCCAAGGCTCCATCTGCATTGGAAGTGGCAGCATGGGTGGAGGAGGTGGAGGTGGTTCTGGCCACCAGGGCCAGGGATCCATCTGCATTATTGG